>NC_133122.1:130969145-131291700 GCF_033568475.1 Henckelia pumila | reverse complement strand
AGAACTATGCCCAGATTAAAAATCGGATGGCTAGATTAAAAGATACAATCTTTGAAAGATCAAATTTGACTAAAATCTGAAATGAAGATGATAGTCTCGGTGCTTGCTCTGAAAATGGTGAGAAATATCAGCTTAAATCTGAGTTAAACAAGTGTCCAGGTCAAAATTTACATATTTGCGCTTTGGTCCCTGTACTTTAGCTTAATTTCAATTCAGTCCCTGAACAAGTGTTTTAATTCAATTTCAATCCTAATTAATTTAAGAATATTAGAATTTAATTCTAAACTCTAAATATTCTCAAATTAAATATTTTCGGATTAAAATTAAATAATTTCGGGCCTTATATTACTCCCTTTCTAAGACATGATTTTGTCCTCGAAATCGCATGTAATCTGTACACATATGATAATGAAATAACAGAAAACATAATAAGAACTCACATCAATGAAAAAACTCTGAAAATCTCTGTCTCATGTCTGAATCAGTCTCTCAGGTAGCTTCTTCAACTCCATGTCGACTCCACTGAACTTTGACCAACTGAATAGTCTTATTTCTGAGATGATTTTCTTTACGTTCAAGAATTTGTATCGGTTGCTCAAAAGAGCTAAGTGTCTCGTCAAGTTCAGCTTCATCAGGTTGAAGAATATGAGATGCATCAGGCTGATACTTCCGAAGCATAGAAACATGAAATACTTCGTGAATATCAGACAATGATGGAGGAAGAGCGAGTCGATAAGAAAGATCGCCTATCTTCTCGATAATCTCATACGGACCAATAAAATGTGGAGATAACTTTCCTCTCTTGCCAAATCTGACTGTGCCTCTAAATGGAGATATCTTCAAAAATACTCTGTCTCCCTGTTCAAAATATAGAGATCAGCGTCTGATATTTGCATATTTAGCCTATCTGTCCTGAGCTGTTTTCATTTTTTTATGAATCAGTTTTACTTTCTCTGTCATTTCACGGATCATGTCAGGCCCAATGTCAGGTACCTCTGAGACGTCATCCCAGTACAATGGTGATCTACACTTTTTTCCGTACAGTGCTTCAAATGGCGTCATCTCAATGCTTGTTTGATAACTATTATTATATGAAAATTCAGAAAGTGGTAACGAATCTTGCCAATTAGTGCCAAAATCTAGCACTACAGCTTTAAGCATATCCTCAAGTGTCTGAATAGTCCGCTCTGACTGTCCATCCATCTGAGGATGATATGCTGTACTCAGGTGTAATCGAGTACCTAGATCTTGCAGCAAACTGTGCCAAAAGTGTGATGTAAATCTAGGGTCTCAATCTGAAACGATATATTTAGGCACACCGTGCAATCTTACCACTTCTCTAACATAGATTTTTGCAATCTGATCATGCCTATAAGTCATCTTGTACGGAATAAAACATGTTGATTTTGTTAACCTGTCAATAATCACCCAAATAGCATCACAACCTCTGGATGAACATGGTAGCTGAGTAACAAAATTCATGGAAATGTGATCCCATTTCCATTCTGGAATGGACAAACTCTGTAACAGACCTCCTGACTTCTTTCTTTCACCTTTTACCTGTTGACAATTCAAACATCGAGATACAAATTCTGTAACATCAGATTTCATTTGATTCCACCGATACTGAGTTTTCATATCATTTTACATTTTTCTGCCACCAGGATGAATACTGAATCGACTGCTATGAGCTTCTTTCAAAATCTGTTGTTTCAAGTTTGAAATATCTGGTACAACAATTC
Organism: Henckelia pumila; assembly: GCF_033568475.1. Taxonomy (NCBI): domain Eukaryota; kingdom Viridiplantae; phylum Streptophyta; class Magnoliopsida; order Lamiales; family Gesneriaceae; genus Henckelia; species Henckelia pumila. Next base: position 131,289,958 of record NC_133122.1, on the reverse strand, counting down.
TGTTATTCACATATAAAACATCATCAGCACTGACCTGATATTCTGATTGATGTCCTAATCTGACCATCTCAATCGACTTCTGAATATTCTGATCAACTTTATGTGCTTGTTTTATTCTCCTCAACAATTCTGGTTCAACTTCAATAACAGAAACTCTGATAGGCTACATATCTGTCTCAAATACCAATCCAAAAATACAACAATATTCTACCAATTAAGATACACTTATCGTAGATAAGGATTAAGCACAAACCATTCTACTTAAGGCATCTGCAACTGCATTGGATTTTCCTGGTTGATATTTAATCTTGCAATCAAAATCTTTCAATAAGTCTAGCCATATTATTTGCCTCATATTCAATTCAGACTGTGAAAATAGATATTTCAAGCTTTTATGATCAGAATAAATTTCAAACTTCTCACCAAACAAATAATGTCGTCATATATTCAAAGCAAATACAATGGCTGCTAATTGAAGATCATGAATTAGGTATCTGGACTCATGTGGCTTCAGCTGTCTCGAGGCATAAGCAATGACATGACCTCTCTGCATCAGCACACATCCTAGTCCCCTGTGAGAAGCATCACAATAAACAACAAAATCATCAGTACCTGAAGGAATCGTCAAGACTGGTGCACACGTCAATCTCTTTTTCAATTCAATGAAACTGGCCTCACAAGCTTCCGTCCAGACATACGGTGTATTTTTCTGAGTAAGTTGAGTAATAGGCTTGGCAATGCTGGAGAAATGTCTGATAAATCTACGATAATAGCCATCCAATCCCATAAAACTCCATATCTCTGGTATAGATGTAGGTCTAGGCCAATTTATCACAGCCTCTACTTTGCTTGGATCAACAAAAATTCCCTCACTGAAATGATATGTCCAAGAAACACAACTTTCTGCAACCAAAATTCACATTTTGACAGTTTGGCATACAACTTCTCTTCTCTCAAAGTTTTCAAAACAGTTCTCAAATGCTCAGCATGATCACAAAGATTCTTGAAATATATCAAAATATCATCTATAAAAATTATGACAAAGTCATCCATATATTTTTGAAACACTTTATTCATCAATCCCATAAATACTGTAGGAGAATTGGTTAATCCAAAAGGCATGACTATAAATTCATAATGTCCATACCTTGTTATAAATGCAGTTTTAGGGATATCTTCATCTCTAACTCTTAACTGATGATATCCAGATCTTAGATCAATCTTGGAATATACATAAGAACCCTGCAACTGATCAAATAAATCATCTATTCTAGGCAAAGGATAACGATTCTTTATTGTTGTTTTATTTAGTTGTCTATAGTCAATACATAGTCTCATTGATCCGTATTTCTTCCGTAAAAATAATACCGGAGCACCCCAAGGAGAAACACTTGGTCTAATGTACCCTTTGGCAAGTAAATCTTCCAATTGATCCTTTAGTTCTTTCAATTCTATAGGTGCCATTCTATAAGGTGCTTTGGATATTGATTGCGTCCCTGACATCAGTTCAATACTAATGTCTATTTCCCGAGTTGGAGGCAATCTTGGAATTTCATCTTGGAAGACATCAGCAAATTCACTAACCACTGGCAAATCAACCAATTTTGGGCTAGTTTTCAGCAAATCAATTGCATACACAAGAAATCCCTATGCTATTTTCTGCAATAAACGAGTCATAGATAGAAAAAATATCAAAGGAATTCGAGATCTCAAACCTTTTCCATAGAATTTCCATTCCTCGGCCATTTCAGGTCTGAATCTTACAACCTTCTGAAAACAATCAACTGTAGCTCTGTACTTGGTTAACATATCTATACCGATACTGCAGTCAAAGTCTGACAAACCAAGCACAATACAATCTATCTCGATAACATTACCTTCATACTGTAGTGTACAATTTCTGACAGATTTCATAGAGACAATACCTTTCCCCAAAGATGACGCAATAGATACTACATCAGATAATGACTCAACAGGTATAATATGGCAAATTGTTCAGAGATGAAAGTATGTGATGCTCCTGTATCTACTAGCACATAAGCATGATAACCAAAAAGAGAACAGTTACCTGCTATAACGTCATCAGGTGCTGCCTGAGTTTATTCTTCAGTCAAGGCAAAGACTCGAGCCTATTGTCTCGTAGGTTGGATCCCAGTCTGGATTCCTCCATGCCTACTCTGTGATGGTGGATGGGGATTAAATGAGTGTACTGATTCAGTCAAGGCAAATGATTCCTCCTTGCCTCTCAGGCTGATTCAATGATATCGATGATCCTTCACCTTGCACATTTCCAGCACCACGTTGTGGGCAAACTCTAGAAAATGACCAACCTGATTGCATAGATGGCAACTCCCAAATACTCCTCTACACTGATCATTGGCACGATGACCTCCACATTTGTTGCAATATACCTCGGAAGAACTAGATTTCTGTCCAGATCTAAACTTTCTTGATCCATTAGAATTGGATGAACTACTGCCTGATCGTTTGAACTGCTTCCTTTAGCTTTGAAGAAATTTCTCTTACCGCGGCTACTACCTCCTCCTTCAAATCTCGGGGGTGGTTGTGGCACTTGTGGCTGCTCTTGAGGTTGTTTAACTGGCAGTGGAACAAACGGTGCTCCTCTTTGTCTAATTAAACCAGCTTGCGCTCCTTTTGCTCTATTCAATGCGTCTGCAAAGTTATTGGGTCTGCTTGCATTTACCAACATAAAAACATCCAGATTCAACACATTTATAAACTGATCCGCTTGAGCTTCATTGTTCTCTGCTATTTGCGGAGAAAATTTCAGCAGACTAGTAAACTTGGCCACACATTCTTCAATGTTCAGTTGCCCTTGTTGCAGGTAGCAAATTCCGCTCCTTTGTCTTTTCTAAAGGAGACTGGAAAGAAACGTTGATAAAACGCAGTTTTAAACACATACCTTGTAACAATCGTACCTCGATTCTCCAGAGATTTCTTTGTTGTGATCCACCAATTTTTTGCAATTTCATGACGTTGATGTACAACAAGTTTAATTCTATGATCATCAGAATAATCCAGAGAATCAAACAACTGATCAATATCTTCTAGCCAGTTCTCATAATCAATGGAATTCTCAGTTACCTTTAGAGTTCGCGGTTTAAAGGATTGAAACCTCTTTAGTAAGGTTTCCATAGGCGTAGTTGTGAAATCCATCGGATCAGCAGATGTACTACCATGTGCATTCTGAGGTTCTGCAACTGGCTGTTGCACTGGAGCCTGTTCTGCCTGAGGAACGACTACTGTCTGTCTAGTAATCGGAGCTTTATGGGGAGAAATATATGATATTCTGTAGTGACCCTGCATTGAATCACATATTAACTGGCAACTAATAGCATGCATTAAATTTAATAAAGCAAAAATGCTTAACAGAGTAAAACGTGCGAAAACATAACCCATAACTTACATATCAGCTTAGTAAAAAATATCCAGGCTTAATATTGTAGTGATACAACCATTTCAAAAAGCTTAAAAGTAAACATTATACAGCTATATAGAATCCTGCTGTATAAATAACTTCTCAAGGCTCCTGCTCCCTAGTCCTGCCTCGAACTACCAGCTCTGTCCATCCTGTGACCTGCCTCGTGGAATAGGGTGTCCAAGATAATAACTAGGACGTGAGCGCTAACGCCCAGTACATAAATATGAGTAAACATATATATATGATGCATGCAACATGATGACTGGTACAGGGTCATCTGAATAGTCATGCCACCGCACAGATCAACCTCTGGGTGCAACCACACTCGTCTAGTACACCAGAGTAGTAAGACATACATGTCCCCGTCATCACGGTACTCTCAGTGATAGACTATCGAGTATAGAGCTGAGCGGCTCTATAGTCAGGTATAACAATGTATAGGCTCAACGTGTATATGCACATGACATATGAATATGAAAAACGATAAATCATATAACATTCCATATAATAATTCCAAATAAATGTAACACATAAACATGTATACTCGCTGGCAATCTCAGTCAATGTGTACGTACCTCTAGGCTAGTTAAAGTCTAGTAGGATCCTAGGTTCCAAGCTTATATTCAAAATTTCACCGTATCACTACACAAGTTCTATAAGCCATAACTAAGCTAATAAGTACTCTCAAAACTTAAATAGATTCCCGTACCATACCTTTGTCCATAGTAAGTCCTTTGAAGTCGCTAGTCCCGGATGACTATAACCACACCTTGGTTATTCCAGAACCTCTATAATAACCGATAGGGCCCTCAAGTGTATATCTCACACTTATATAACTGAAGAAGGAAACTTGGAATTCATAATTCAAAATGAAATCGACTGAGCGCTATTTATAGGAAAATTTCCGGTCAAGTTCGGACCATCCGAACTTGGGTTCGGATCATTCGATCCAGCTCACTGCTTGCATGCGAGACACGTCGAGTTCGAACCGTCCGATCTCCACTTCGAGCCGTCCGAAGTGCTCTAATTCCGACACTTGTCAAAATACATGGCTGAGTAATCCTGTTTGCATGGCATAAGGGAGTTCAGACCGTCCGAATGTGCCTTAACTCTGAAGTTAACATGACCTCTTCGGAGCCCCTGGGTTGCTGAGTTCGGATCGTCCGAAGTCCTCTTCGGACCGTCCGAACTGGCCAAAACTTTAGAAGTCCAATTATTAATTCTAAAGTCTGATTAAGCCCCGGAATTGATTAATCACTAACCCTTAATCATGTTTAACATATTATTATCTTAAAATGAAATCTGTGTTACTACATTCTCCTCACCTTTAAATATTTTGTCCTCAAAATAAAATCTAAAACCAAATCAAGATAACAATATGAAACATCTAACCATGTTTTATTACAACAACTGTAATTACATATTTACATGGAAATAAAAAATACAAGGCAAACAACTCAGGATATTCTGCTCGCATTCGGCTCTCGGTTTCCCAAGTTGATTCTTCTACGCCTCGGCGTTGCCACTGTACCATCACAAGTGGTATAGTCTTGTTCTGAAGAACTTTCTCTTTTTTGTCTAGGATACGGAGTGGTCGTTCAACATACGACAGATCTGACTCTAGCTGAACATCAGTAGGCTGGATAATATATGACTCATCAGCTATATACTGTCAAAGCAACGACACATGAAAGACATCATGAATACTGGAAAGATATGGCGGTAATCCCAAATGATATGCAACATCTCCGATCTTTTCCAGTATCTGGTAAGGCCCAATGAAACGAGGTGACAACTTGCCTTTCACACCGAATCTCATCACCTTCCTAAAAGGTGATACTCGCAAAAAAACATATTCACCAGGCTCGAACTGTAGTGGCCTGTGGTAAATATTAGCATAACTGGCTTGCCGATCTTAAGCAGCTTTGATCCTCCGCTTGATCAAATCTACCTTGTCTACAATTTGCTGTAGCAACTTGGGACCCTCGACTTTCCGCTCTCCTATCTCATCCCAGAATAACGGAGTTCAACACCGATGACCATACAATGCCTCGAAAGGTTCCATATCAATACTACGATGATAACTGTTATTGTAGGCAAATTCGATCAAAGGTAACTGATCCTGCCAAGACAAACCAAAATCCATGACAGAAGAACGTAGCATATCTTCCAACGTACGAATCGTCCGTTCCGAATTCCCATCAGTCTCCGGATGATATGCAGTGCTCAAACTCAGAGTAGTACCCAATGCCTATTGAAAACTATCTCATAAACGTGAGGTAAACTGCGGGTCTCTATCACTGACTATGCTCACTGAAATCCCATGCAATCGCACTATCTCCTGGATATATAAGCGTGTCATGCGATCATAATAATACTCCAAGTTGTAAGGAATGAAATGTGTTGATTTCGTCATACGGTCAACAACGACCCAGATAGCATCACACTGAGTGAAGTCACAGGCAAGTGGGTGACAAAATCCATAGTCACGTGCTCCCACTTCCATTCGGGAATCTCAAGATTTTGCGATAATCCACCTGGTCGTTGGTGTTCAGCCTTGACCTATTAATAAACCAAACATCGAGAAAAAAATTGATATACAATTCGCTTCATCCCCTTTCACCAGAATCTAGTTCGCAAGTCCTTATACATTTTCATACTTTCAGGATGAACTGACAATCGACTCCTGTGAGCTTGAGAAAGAATATCATTCCTGAGCTACGCAACATTAGGTACAACCACTCGGTTCGATAAGCACAATAAACCATCTGTTTGATAATGGAATCTAGATGTATTAACTCCATTGGATAGACGTGCCAATCGCTTAGTCTTAACATCAGATATCTGATCTTCTCTAATCCGAGAATACAAAGTCGGCTCAGATAAAATAGTATACAAACGAATCTCATTTCTCCTTTTCTTGTGCTTGAGTGTGAAACTCATAAAACATCAATAATGTTTTCACACTTAACTTGGCTCTTGATATTATGCAAGGTATTGATGATCCAAAACCAAAATCCGTTAAAGATTGTTAACAAAAAAATGACTGGCCAAAATGAAAGGAAGCTTACATTCTGAATTAGATTCTCTGGAAAAACATTAAGTGTTTGTAATCGTAGTTCAAACACCTAAAAATGTAGTCTCTGTAGGATACAAACGGGTGTTTGTACGAAAACAAAATGAAAATGGGGAAATTTTAATATACAAAGTCAGAATTGTAGCCCAAGGTTTCTCTCAATGTCCTGGAATCGACTATGAGAAAACGTACTCACCTGTGATCGATACCACCACTTTTCGATTCTTGATTAGTTTGGTTGTATCAGAAAATTTTGACATGTGACTTATGGATGTGATCACTGCATATTTATATGGTTCACTTGATAGTGACATATACATGAAAATCCCTGAAGGATTTAAACCATCGGAAGCAAATGATATAACTCCCAAGACCATGTTCTCAATAAAATTGCAAAAATCATTATATGGATTAAAACAATCCGAGCGCATGTGGTACAATCGTCTTAGTAAGTATTTACTACAAGAAGGTAACACAAATAGTGCTATTTACCCATGCATTTTTACAAAAAATATTGATTAGGGTTTTGCAATCGTGACAGTATATGTCGATGATCTAAATCTTATAGGAACTCCTGAAGAGCTCACCAAAACTGCCAATTATTTAAAAAGTGAATTTGAGATGAAAAATTTGGAAAAAACAAAGTTTTGTCTTGGATTGGAAATTGAACATTTATCAAAAGGAGTATTTGTTCATCAATCTCATACACAGAGAACTCGTTTGGCTACTTCTGGACTATCTGAGACCCCTGGGACCCTTCCTACCATTTTTGGATGTTTCGGATCTGATTTCAACTTATTTTCACCAAATAAGTATTCCTTAAACATGTTTTGGCACTTTTAAAATTATATGTCATTTTCTAAAATGTTTAAATCACTTAATCTTATAAAATGGAATCGGGCTACTACATTCTCCCCCTACTTAAGATATTTCATCTTCGAACAATCTTAAGTACTAAATGCAATAAAATACTGAATAAACATATTTTATTCAAATTGATTCATTTTACAAGATACAATCTGAAAATACAACAATTCAAAATAGCTCTGGATAATCTATACGCATACGACTCTCAAGTTCCCAAGTGGCCTCCTCAGTGCCTCGGCGCTGCCACTGAACTAGAACAAGAGGAATGGCCTTGTTGCGTAACACATTACCTTATGACCTATGATACGCAAATGTCTCTCCACATATGTCAAATCCGTATCCAACTGTACTTTAAATGGTTGTAATATATGATACTCATCTGCCACATACCGTCGTAATAGTGAAACATGGAACATGTCATGGATACTTGACAAATACGGAGGTAACGCCAACCTGTAAGCCAGATCTCCAAACTTTCTAGTATTTCAAAAGGGCCAATGAACCTAGGAGATAGCTTACCCTTGAGACCGAATCTCAAAATCCTGTGAAATGGTGAGACTTTCAGGAATACTTTCTCACCCACCTCAAATTTCAAAGGTATGCGCTTGACATTCTCATAGCTAGCCTGTCGATCTTGCGCAACCTTAATTCTCTTCTTGATCTGCCCAACAATATCAACAGCTTGCTGAACTAACTCTGGTCCCTCAACATGTCGCTCCCCCACTTCCTCCCAAAACAGTGGAGTACGACACCGTCGCCCGTACAACGTCTCAAACGGAGCCATCTCAATACTGCGATGGTAATTGTTGTTGTACGCGAATTCAATCAATGGCAACTGATCTTGCCATGTTGGACAAAAATCCAAAGAACATGCTCGCAACATGACTTCAAGAGTATGAATCGTGCACTCTGACTGCCCGTCAGTCTTTGGGTGTTATTCAGTACTCAAACTTAGAGTAGTACCCATAGCACGCTGAAGACTCCCCCATAATCTGAAAGTAAATCTGGGGTCTCGATCGCTGACTAAGCTCATAGGCACTTCGTGCAATCGAAAAACCTGCTGGATGTACAAACATGCTATCCTATCAAAACTGTAGTCCCGGTTATAGGGAATGAAATGTGCAAACTTGGTGAGTTGGTCCACCACAACCCAGATAGCATCACAATTCCTCGAGCTCACCAGTAAATGGGTCACAAAGTCCATCACGATCAAATTTCATTTCCACTCAGGAATAGGTAAATTGTGAAGCAACCCTCCAGGTCTTCGGTGCTCTGTCTTGACCTGCTGACACACCAATCATCTAGAGACATACTGATACACACTTCACTTCATTCCTTTCCACCAAAACCTTGTATACCGAAAATGTTCTCATACTAATGACTAACACTTGTCATAACACATGTGACAACGTTGTTGTCTACAATTTCTGGTTTTCTGAACTCTTCTTGGAAATATCAATATTTATTCTGTTGACTCAAAAGTCTATTAGTACAATCCCTAGTACTAATATAATGACATCTATCTCATAACTTGAGATAACACCTAAAAATGAGAATACTGATTATCTTGCCACGGATAACAATTCCTTGCTGAATTCTGACTTGCGCTACTAAATGAACAAAATTGTTTCATCCCTCTTTGGAAAAGTCCTTAAATCAAAATAATCTAGCTAACCCCTGACTCGATTCATCGAATCAAATTTATCAATGGCCTAACGCATCCATTAGACATACCGAAAAATCAATGACAACAATCCCACTAGACCTAGTAACTTAGATCTCAGCTGATGACCTTTTTCCATGTCTAAGCACTTGATGTTATCCTGTTAATACCCATTGAAATTTAAACACTTTCTAGATCAATTTCTGGCACTAAAATCCCAGAAGTACTTCAAAAACTTTTCTAATTACCGCTTACCAGGGTACTGTATTAAAAAATCTCACAGTTCAGTTCCTAATCATCAAGTAATGAACAATTTCAATCGTTCTACAAAAGAAAAATTACCTCCCCCATCACGGGGTTATAACATCTGTATCTACCACATATAGATTAAAAGTAAAACTTCTTATCAATTCTTCTTAAGCAGAAGGAACCCCAAAAGCTGAACTAGCATATTTCTTGGTAACAACTATGTCTATTTCTGACTTCCGTAGATGATAGTCACAAATGGTCACTGGGCACTAATCTTTCCCCAGTCTAACTATTTCAAAGAAAACATGAACACCTAAGTTCTCTCTTTCACTATCCAAGTGAATTCTCAAATTGCCAAATCCATACTGTATCTTAGCAGGCTCATGACATCCATCAAATACTAACTAGATCAATCATCTGATAGATCTCAAACTCTTCTAATGCAAAATGTTCCTAGCCAGGAAACACTTATCCGATCACAGTTCTTATCCACTAATAAGATCAAGTATCCTTGCAAGGTTATCAAACTGATGCCAAATTATACTTTAACATAACTGTTGAAATGATCTCTAGACTAGGTAAATTTCCATAACCCTCTGAAGTACAAAATACTTCCAAAGTAACATTGGAAATATAATTCAACATGTCTAGTCCTGATCGCAGTTCACATCTCCCAGTATAAGTCATGTCGGTGTCCTGATGTAAACTTGTCTTTACTTGTCAATCCAACAATCAAATTTCAATTCTTACATGGAATCTTACCTAATTAAATCCATCACTTAGAATCCCAATTTTATCATGATGATCATATATCTGATCATTAATTACTTTTCTGATAAAATCAGACAATGCTGGAAAAACCTCTAGGTTCTCCCCCAGTATCACGTGCGAAAAACTATTTGTCTAGAATATACACTTTCCAAGGATTCCTTTCCATGATTATTCTATCCACGGAATCAAAATTTGCACCTCTGATGGAGTTAGATGATAACTCATTATATCCCTTGACACTACCCAACATCAAGAATAAGCTCTAGAAGACTCAAATAAAATTTGAATATCCTCCTCATAGTTAAACCCATTATTGTGATTGTACATACATTGAGACTGAGGTAAATCTTCCTAAAATGCCAAATTAAAATAGAAGAATCTTTCCAGAGTACACCGGCATAAGGTCGCACTTACTATACCATCTCAAAACTCGAAAGCCATCAGTATCCTCGCATAACTAATCCATGAGTCTTTGATAAATTATTACTGAGCAACATTCATATCCGGACCAAACTCATTGGTCAAGGAAAACTTGCTTAACTTTATAGAAGCACAAGTCAAATCCAGAATGATTACTTGTCAATGAAAATCCCTTTCAAGACTAATTTTGATAGCATAACATCTGTATTTCAAACGGAAAATAGATGATAACCAAACCCTGATACCAAACCTGGTTCTATCCAATCCAAAGTCATATCTTGTTGTGACTGTTTCCAAATCCCCAAACTGAGTAGCCTTCCCTATATAGTGTAACACCCAGTATTTTTAGTACGTAAATTCGCATGCATAACTAGGGATTTTATTTATTTAGAATTTTAGATTATGGGTTAAATAATTATGTGAAATTATGTGTGAATGTTTTAAGTTATTTTTAAGCATTTAACCCATAATTAGTGATTTTTCATGATTTATGGAAATTTAATTATTTTATCGCGTAGACGGGACCGTGGACGGACGAGATACCAAAATATTTAGCCAAAAATATTTTATGAGTTTTATGAGCTTTAAAATAATATTTTAAGGTATTTTGTCAAGAAAATTTTAGTATTTAATTATATATTTATTTAAGGGTTGATTTTTAGCCAAAATAAGTCATTTTAGTGACTTTTATTAAATTTTAAAAATTCCCTATTATATTATTTCGGGATTTATACTTTGATATCAAATTGTTATTATTATTTTTAAGAGTTTTAAAGATTAATTTAAGGTATAAATTATTTATATTGAGTAATATCTATTATTAACACATTATCTACCAAAAATTTAAACCTAAATCACTCCCTAAACTTATTCTAAACCCCATCAGCTGCCTCCTATAATCTTCATCAGCCTTTCTTCACGTTCTTTTCCAGAAATTCAACCCCTAGCCGATCAACCTCAAATTCTTTTGAAGATTTTGTCCGTTCGTCGTCCCGGAGCCTCGTATACGCATCTTCCTTCGTCAAATAAATTCAAGGCATGTTTAATTCCTTTCTTGCACACCATATGAGCTATTTAGATCATTCATGACAGATTTTATTGAGTTTTGGTGGTTATGCATTATTATGATCACGTTTTTGGGCTTGAACTTAGTTTTACTCTTGGTTTGTTGCATAACTCTATGTTCATCCTCATGTTTTCTGTTTGGGAGTGGATCCGACTGCTGGTTCAAGGTTCAAGGGTTGTGTTAGAGTCTTAGGGGTCGAGCCATGGTCAGGTTATAGGTTGGAAGGGAGCTGGCCGATCAGAAATTCCATGGAAGAGCTGTAGGTGCGCAGTGTTAGGGTTATGGGGAAGAAGGCTCTGCTGGCCCTTGAATGGCCATGGACCAGTGGGGCGTGGCCTAGGTTAGGACCGGAAGGACCCTGGGAAGGTCCTGCCGGTGGTGCTCCGGCTGGCCATGGCCGGAGCAAGGCGGCAGCAGCCTTGAAAGGGCTGCTGCTCGCGCAGCGTATGGAAGGGAAAGGGGGGGATCGGGTTGGGCTATGGGTGGGGGTTGGGTCGGTTCCTGGGGGTCTAGGTCGGGTCTGGGTAGTATTAGGGTTGGGTCAGATGGTCCGGGTCCGGGTTTGGTGGGTCGGGCTCGGGTATTTTAATTTCTAAGTATTTAATAGTTTAGGTGTATTTTGGATTTTTTTAAATTAATTAGAAAATTATTTGGGCCTCCAAATAATTTTATTCTGGCCTTAAATAATTTATTTAAATTAGCCCAATGATTTTTATGGGCTTGGAAGCCCATGAGAATTTTTGGGCCAGTTAGTGGATTTTTGGGCCAGTCTAGAATTTTATTGGGTTTAATTCAGTTAATGGACTTAAATATTTTTATTTAGGCCCAGTTAAGTATAATTAAGTTATTTAGGCTAAGATATGATAATTGGGCTTTTATTTAAGTTTAATGGGCTTAGAGTAAGTGACTAGCACTCTGGACCAACCCATGAAAAATAAATAAGTCCGGAATATATATTTAATTATTTTTATGCATAAAGTCTATTTTAAGTATAAGTATATTATACTATGAAAAATTAATTAAATATATATTACGGACATATTTTCAGTGCATGCATTCATGAAATAATTTTATGGCATGATTTAATGTTTAAGGTTGAGCTAGAAAATAATTTTTATGTTGAAAGTTGAAGTAGTGTGACAATTTAAGGGGGACCAGTCCCCACATGTTAAGGGCAGTTTACTGTCAATTTAAGGGTAGTTACTACCATTAAGAGGTGATTCGTCACCGCCGCGTACGTTGGTTTTAAGAGACTGATCAGTCGAACTTTTAAGTTTAAGGTTACACTACGGATATGACCATGCGATGTTAGAAAATGTTATGCTCAACAATGTTATGTATGTATTATATGATTATATTTAAGATCAAGTTTAAGCAAGATTTTCAGTCATGATTCATGATTTTTAAGCATGCTCATTCATGTATATGATATGTATTAATGTAATTATGTGATGCATTATTTTTAATCTTGTTATAAAGGATTAGACATGTTGAGCCTCTAGGCTCACTACACTTATATGGTGCAGGTGAGTACATAGAGAAAGATGTAGTTCCTACCGGTGGTGAGGACGTATGAGCGGACGCGCAGTGATCCCCCGTGACCGCCGGCTGAGTTTTCATGAATATTTTAAGAATTTTAAAACTCTGTTTCTTTTATGTTTTGTCAGTGGTGAATTTTAGTATTATTTTTATTAAGTAATTTTATTGCATGCAAACTTTTAAGTGGATTGTTTGACAGTATTCTATTTAAGTTTGACTCAGTTATTTAAGTAAGAATGTTGCATTTTATTTATGTTATTTTTAAATCTGTTTATTTTGTGCATATATGTATGGGCATGTATGTACATCTATTTTACTTAGTATTATTTATAAAAAAAAAAAATTCCGCATTTATTAATAGTAGATGTTTCAATTGGTATCAGAGCCGCGTTTTTGGAGGGGTCATCACTGCTATGCGAGCTCAGAAATCCACGCTACCGGTCTGTAAGTTTTAATTGCTTTTAGTATGATTTAGTAGTATCATGTTTAAGACTTAAGCATTTATGTTAGCAGAAAATCTTTAAGTATTTAGTTATGCATGTCGATTTACGTAAAGAAATATGTGGTGGTACAGAATGCCTCCGAGACCAGTTAACAGACGCGGGGGACCTCCACCTCCACCTCCACCTCCGCAGAATCTGCTTTCGGCATTGGAGCAGGCCAATGCAAACATGATGACCGGGATTACTGCTCTGTTGGAGCAGCAGGCAGCACGTTCGAGACTGTCTCACGATGAGGACGTGGCTGAGAGGTTCCAGAAGAAGGGACCTAAGGAGTTCGCAGGCGCCACAGATCCACTCATTGCTGAGGGGTGGATCCGTTCTTTGGAGAACATCTTTGCCTATATGGGGTTGACTGACGCGGAAAAAGTGAGGTGCGCAGTGTACATGCTGAAGGGTGATGCAGACTTATGGTGGGAGAGTGCATCACGGGGAGTGAATCTGACTACGTTGCGATGGACAGACTTTCGGAGAATGTTCTTCTCCAAGTATTTCACTGAAAACGTGCGCAGTAGCATGATTCGAGATTTCATGAGTCTCCGACAGGGAGACAAGACAGTTGTGGAGTACATCCGACAGTTCGAGAGGGGCTGTCACCTTGTGCCGCTGATTGCTGACAGTGCACCTGAGAAGATGAAACAGTTCATTGAGGGGCTCAGGGCAGAGATCAAGCATGACGTTCGCATGGCGGACGTCCTTACTTATGAGACGGCAGTCAGTAGAGCCTTGCGTTCGGAGGATGGTAGGAGAGAGATCCACAGGGAGCAGTAGGGTAAGAGGCAGTTTCAGACTGGATATCAGCGACCATCTTCGCATCCTCCTGCGAAAAAGCAGTATACGGGGCCGTCTAAGGGCCCGAACCAGCAGAAGCCACAGCAGCAGAGACAGCAGCCTAGAGGCGGGGCCCCTAATGCTGGAGGATATCCTACTTGCCCGAAGTGCCAGAAGATGCATCCAGGACCATGTCTTCTAGGAGCGGGCGTCTGTTTTCATTGTAAAGAGTCAGGGCACCAGATGGCCAATTGCCGAAGGAATAAGAACACTACAGGGAGAGTGTTTGTGATGCAGGCTGAGGAGGCAGACCCAGATACCTCCTTGATCACCGGTATATCTTACCCCTAGTATTTTATAATTTCTTCCTTTGGTTAAGAATTTCGATTTTTTCTTTGTGGAATAATTTGTTATTTGGGATTTTTCTATCTACATGTTAGAATAGGAAGCATGTTTTACTTGTGATTAGAATTAAAGGTTATTAGTGACTCATCTTTGGGGGAAAAGTTGAGTAGTGGTATGAAGTTGTTGGAATTCTTCTGCGTGCAGGGAGAATTCTAGTTGGAGGCAACTCTACATTTGCGTTGCTAGATTCAGGGGCTACGCATTCGTTTATCTCCCTAGAGTTTATCAGACGGATAGGCATCACACCTGAGATTGCCGACAGTGGTTATGATGTCACTATGCCGTCAGGACAGATTATTTCTACCTCTAGTGTCATTCGAGAGCTGGAGTTGGAGCTACAGGGGCACTCCATTCGCGCAGATGTAGTGGTTTTGCCATTGAGCGGATTTGATTTGATATTGGGTATGGACTGGTTGACAGTCAATGGAGCTTCGATTGATTTTCGTCGGAGGACAGTGTCAGTGAAACCGCCGGGAGGCGACCCGTTTACTTTTCATGCATCTCAGAGCAGTGATATTCCTCAGGTGATATCTCTTATTCAGGCGAGGAAGCTGTTGAAACGGGGTTGCCGAGGTTTCCTAGCGAGTATTGTCACGGCCTCAGAACCAGCTAGTAGATCATTATCAGCGATAGAGGTGGTTCGTGATTTTCCGGACGTCTTTCTGGAGGATGTTGCAGGGATTCCACCAGTGAGAGAGGTGGAGTTCAGTATCGACTTATTGCCAGACACGGTGCCTATCTCAAAGGCACCATACAGACTTGCTCCTACCGAGATGAAAGAGTTGAAGGAGCAGATTCAGGAGTTATTAGAGAAAGGCTTTGTTCGTCCTAGCTTTTCTCCATGGGGAGCTCCAGTGTTATTTGTGAAGAATAAGGATGACAGTATGAGACTGTGCATCGATTATCGAGAGCTCAACAGAGTCACGGTGAAGAATAAGTACCCACTGCCGAGGATAGAGGACTTATTTGATTAGTTGCAGGGAGCTTCAGTGTTCTCCAAGATCGATCTGCGATCGGGTTATCATCAGCTGCGAGTTAGAGATTCAGACGTATCCAAGACTGCTTTCCGGACACGTTATGGGCATCATGAGTTCTTAGTGATGCCATTTGGGATGACCAATGCTCCAGCGGTTTTCATGGATCTCATGAACCGGGTATTTCAGCCGTATCTTGATCAGTTCATCATAGTCTTCATTGATGATATCTAGATCTACTCTAGGAGCGTTGAGGAGCATAGGCAGCATCTACAGACAGCCTTGCAGACTTTGAGGGAGCATCGTTTGTTTGCCAAGTTCAGCAAGTGCGAGTTTTGGCTTGAGCAGGTGGCATTTCTTGGCCACATTATTTCGAGAGATGGGATCGCAGTGGATTAGTCGAAGGTTGAGGCAGTGCAGAAATGGGGTATTCCGAGGAATGCTTCGGAGATTCGCAGTTTCTTGGGTTTGGCAGGATATTATAGGAAGTTCATCAAGGGTTTTTCCTCTATTGCAGTACCCTTGACTTCCTTAACCAAGAAGAATGCGAAGTTTGTTTGGAGTCCAGACTGTCAGAGGAGCTTCGATCAGCTGAAGGAAGCACTCACTACCGCACCGGTTTTGGCGATGGCAGTACCACACGAGGAGTTAGTGGTGTACACCGACGCGTCTAAGCTAGGTTTAGGCACAGTACTTATGCAGTGTTGTAAGGTTATTGCGTATGCGTCGAGGCAATTGAAGATTCACGAGCCGAACTACCCGACACATAATTTGGAGTTAGCAGCAGTGGTCTTCGCTTTGAAAATCTGGAGGCACTATCTGTATGGCGAGAAGTGCAAGATTTTCACTGATCACAAGAGCCTCAAGTACTTCTTCACTCAGAAGGAGTTGAACATGAGGCAACGGAGATGGTTGGAGTTGGTTAAGGATTACGACTGTGACATTAGCTACCATCCAGGTAAAGCTAATGTAGTGGCCGATGCTTTGAGTCGGAAGTCATCAGTCGTATCGTGTTTGACAGTGCAGTTACCACTGCAGAGTGAGATTCAGAGGTTTGATTTGGAGTTTTACTCGAGTGGTCATGCACCGAGCTTGTCAGTGTTGACGGTGCAGCCGATTCTACGGGATTGGATCAAAGAGGGACAGTCTACAGATGAGGAGTTGCAGCGTTGGAGGCAGAGAGATGAGGCCAAGGGTGGTCTTCTGTATACAGTTGTGGTTGGCATTGTTCAGTACCGTGGTAGGATATGGGTACCGAACGTCGATCAGTTGAGAGCTGAGATTCTAGCAGAGGCTCACACATCTCCGTACTCCATTCACCCCGGAAGTACGAAGATGTACCGAGATTTGCAGCTATTGTATTGGTGGCCCGGGATGAAGAGAGACATCGGGAGAGTTGTGTCAGAGTGCTTGACTTGTCAGCTGGTCAAGGCGGAGCATCAGCGTCCAGCAGGACTTCTTAGACCTCTTCCTATTCCGGAATGGAAATGGGAGAACATTACGATGGACTTTGTAGTTGGCCTTCCGAGGAGTACTAGAGGGTGTACCGCTATTTGGGTGATCGTGGATAGACTCACCAAGTCAGCTCATTTCTTGCCGGTGAGGACTACCTACTCCTTGACACAGTATGCAGAGCTTTACATCAAGGAGATTGTTAGACTACATGGCATACCAGTGTCTATCGTATCCGATAGAGATCCAAGATTCACATCCGCGTTCTGGAAGAGTCTACATACAGCATTGGGGACTCGATTACTGTTCAGCACAACTTTTCATCCCCAGACAGATGGTCAGTCTGAGAGGGTGATACAGATTCTTGAGGACTTACTGAGAGCCTGTGTCATCGATTTTCAGGGCTCATGGGAGACGAGATTGCCATTAGTGGAGTTTACCTATAACAACAGCTTTCAGGCGTCTATAGGTATGGCTCCTTATGCAGCTTTGTATGGGAGGAGATGCAGATCTCCTATTCATTGGGATGAGGTTGGAGAGAGGATTCTATTGGGTCCCGAGATTGTACAGCAGACTGCAGACATTGTGATTCAGATTCGGGATCGTATGAGGACTGCTCAGAGTCGTCAGAAGAGTTATGCAGATAATCGACGACGAGATTTGGAGTTCGCAGTAGTTGATCACGTGTTTCTGAGAGTGTCACCTATGAAGGGAGTGGTACGTTTTGGCCGGAGAGGTAAGCTTAACCCTAGATATATAGGGCCATTCGAGATCTTGGAGAGAGTTGGCACGTTGGCCTACCGTTTAGCTCTACCACCAGGGCTAGCGGCAGTGCACAATGTATTCCATGTATCCATGCTTCGGAGATATATCTCGAACCCGTCACATTTTTTGGATTTTGAGCCTCTTCAGTTGACACCGGAGTTAGCATTTGAGGAGAGGCCTATACGGATCTTGGCTAGGGAGGAGCGCAGATTGAGGACGCGGGTCATACCGATGGTCAGAGTCCAGTGGCTGAATCACTCGGAGGAGGAAGCTACTTGGGAGACCGAGGCAGACATGAGGACTCGCTACCCGGAGTTGTTCGGGTAAGTACTTTAATTTCGAGGACGAAATTCAAATTAAGGGGGGGAGAATTGTAACACCCAGTATTTTTAGTACGTAAATTCGCATGCATAATTAGGGATTTTATTTATTTAGAATTTTAGATTATGGGTTAAATAATTATGTGAAATTATGTGTGCATGTTTTAAGTTATTTTTAAGCATTTAACCCATAATTAGTGATTTTTCATGATTTATGGAAATTTAATTATTTTATCGCGTAGACGGGACCGTGGACGGACGAGATACCAAAATATTTAGCCAAAAATATTTTATGAGTTTTATGAGCCTTAAAATAATATTTTAAGGTATTTTGTCAAGAAAATTTTAGTATTTAATTATATATTTATTTAAGGGTTGATTTTTAGCCAAAATAAGTCATTTTAGTGACTTTTATTAAATTTTAAAAATTCCCTATTATATTATTTCGGGATTTATACTTTGATATCAGATTGTTATTATTATTTTTAAGAGTTTTAAAGATTAATTTAAGGTATAAATTATTTATATTGAGTAATATCTATTATTAACACATTATCTACCAAAAATTTAAACCTAAATCACTCCCTAAACTTATTCTAAAACCCATCAGCCGCCTCCTATAATCTTCATCAGCCTTTCTTCACGTTCTTTTCCAGAAATTCAACCCCTAGCCGATCAACCTCAAATTCTTTTGAAGATTTTGTCCGTTCGTCGTCCCGGAGCCTCGTATACGCATCTTCCTTCGTCAAATAAATTCAAGGCATGTTTAATTCCTTTCTTGCACACCATATGAGCTATTTAGATCATTCATGACAGATTTTATTGAGTTTTGGTGGTTATGCATTATTATGATCACGTTTTTGGGCTTGAACTTAGTTTTACTCTCGGTTTGTTGCATAACTCTATGTTCATCCTTACGTTTTCTGTTTGGGAGAGGATCCGACTGCTGGTTCAAGGTTCAAGGGTTGTGTTAGAGTCTTAGGGGTCGAGCCATGGTCAGGTTATAGGTTGGAAGGGAGCTGGCCGATCAGAAATTCCATGGAAGAGCTGTAGGTGCGCAGGGTTAGGTTTATGGGCAAGAAGGCTCTGCTGGCCCATGCATGGCCATGGACCAGCAGGGCGTGGCCTAGGTTAGGACCGGCAGGACCCTGGGAAGGTCCTGCCGGTGGCGCTTCGGCCGGCCATGGCCGGACAGGGCTGCTGCTCGCGCAGCGTATGGAAGGGAAAGGGGGGATCGGGTTGGGCTATGGGTGGGGGTTGGGTCGGTTCCTGGGGGTCTGGGTCGGGTCTGGGTAGTATTAGGGTCGGTTTAGATGGTCCGTGTCCGGGTTCGGTGGGTCGGGCTCGGGTATTTTAATTTCTAAGTATTTAATAGTTTAGGTGTATTTTGGATTTTTTTAAATTAATTAAAAAATTATTTGGGCCTCCAAATAATTTTATTTGGGCCTTAAATAATTTATTTAAGTTAGCCCAATGATTTTTATGGGCTTGGAAGCCCATGAGAAGTTTTGGGCCAGTCAGTGGATTTTTGGGCCAGTCTAGAATTTTATTGGGTTTAATTCAGTTAATGGACTTAAATATTTTTATTTAGGCCCAGTTAAGTATAATTAAGTGATTTAGGCTAAGATATGATAATTGGGCTTTTATTTAATTTTAATGGGCTTAGAGTGAGTGACCAGCAGTCTGGACCAACCCATGAAAAATAAATAAGTCCGGAATATATATTTAATTATTTTTATGCATAAATTCTATTTTAAGTATAAGTATATTATACTATGAAATATTAATTAAATATATATTACGGACATATTTTCAGTGCATGCATTCATGAAATAATTTTATGGCATGATTTAATGTTTAAGGTTGAGCTAGAAAATAATTTTTATGTTGGAAGTTGAAGTAGTGTGACAATTTAAGGGGGACCAGTCCCCACATGTTAAGGGCAGTTTACTGTCAGTTTAAGGGTAGTTACTACCATTAAGAGGTGATTCGTCACCGCCGCATACGTTGATTTTAAGAGACTGATCAGTCGAACTTTTAAGTTTAAGGTTACACTACGGATATGACCATGCGATGTTAGAAAATGTTATGCTCAACAATGTTATGTATGTATTATATGATTATATTTAAGATCAAGTTTAAGCAAGATTTTCAGTCATGATTCATGATTTTTAAGCATGCTCATTCATGTATATGATATGTATTAATGTAATTATGTGATGCATTATTTTTAATCTTGTTATAAAGGATTAGACATGTTGAGCCTCTAGACTCACTACACTTATATGGTGCAGGTGAGTACATAGAAGAAGATGTAGTTCCTACCGGTGGTGAGGACGTATGAGCGGACGCGCAGTGATCCCCCGTGACCGCCGGCTGAGTTTTCATGAATATTTTAAGAATTTTAAAACTCTGTTTCTTTTATGTTTTGTCAGTGGTGAATTTTAGTATTATTTTTATTAAGTAATTTTATTGCATGCAAACTTTTAAGTGGATTGTTTGACAGTATTCTATTTAAGTTTGACTCAGTTATTTAAGTAAGAATGTTGCATTTTATTTATGTTATTTTTAAATCTGTTTATTTTGTACATATATGTATGGGCATGTATGTACATCTATTTTACTTAGTATTATTTTTTAAAAAAAAAATTCGCATTTATTAGTAGTAGATGTTTCATATAGTCCCTGGAGCACAAATGCCTTCAAACAACCTCTGAAGTATGAAAACTTCCAGAGCAATACCGACAAAGGGTCGCTCCTCCTCACGTCTAGTTTCGATCACAATCCACAACTCTTGGTATTACTTGACCTGACACCGTGATGAAAATCTATCATCACAAAGCAACAATCTAAAGAGGTCAAAATAGCCAATTGTTCTACGAAAACCTGCCTAGAACAAACACGCATTCCCCTTGATGAATCGCATCATCCATGGCACTATCCACATTCAATTGATTAACTAGGTCATCCTAGGAAAAACACCTAGTACTAATCAATTGAAAACATGCATAATTCAATCTTAATTATACACACGTTAAAACAAATGACTGATACTTTATTCAATATAATCAAGATAATCTAAAAGATTACAATATTGAACCATCAATCTAGGTTCTAATACAATTTTTATTACAATCACATGTAATACATAACTTAATCAAAAGATTACACTTGAAAGATGTACAATACAAAAATAACTTAGTACATCAAAATTGAAATTTTACAATCTGACTAAATGCGGAAATCTTTCATTCCATTTACTGATTTTGAACATGAAGTTTCCTGTATGCCACACACAAAATTATCAATGTAGGCATGTCAACAGACCTTATTCATCACAAGATCTAAAAGAAATATATATATCCTACTAGAGATGTCCAAAGCTTCCTGAGACATCCTCTTGGTAGGATCTAACGGGGTGGCTTCCTTGGTCAATGCAGAATGGATGACTATGTGTCACACATTCCCTTCAACCCTGAGAAGCGCTTGACGTTGAAAACTGGATCTTCTCTTCCAGCTACATCCTGCTGGGATCCACATAATACGAACCTCTGATGCCAACCTTGGAAATTACGATCTTAAAAAAGCTTAAACATCTTGTTATTCCAATTTCTGATACTGCTATTTTCATTGAATCCAACTTGTAATCCTACAAAGGATAACACAAAATCAATTCTATGTCCCAAATAATCTTATTGCATGCTCTGATACCATAATTTTAGTGACCCGCACCATGATCACCTACTAATCAGATACTTAATCATGCAATTAAACATTAATAATCTTAATCAGTGTAAATGCAGAACTTAAAATAAACCAATACCAGAAAGTAAAGCCTAGTGGTCAACCTTGCCATCCAACCTTGGTCACCACCTAAACTTCCTGACCTCAGGAGTAACAACCTGCATCTTCCCCATTGAATGGGGTATCCAGATAACAAAAAACAAACGGAAGTGAGCCTAACATGCTCAGTACGAGAGTATGAGTATACACTATTATATCGCATAAATGCAAATGAACTGGGTACCAAGACACGCAGGTCAAGAAACTAGCTCATAGACCGAGCCCAGGGTATATAGCACATTGGGTCGTCGCCTCAGGAGGTGACTCATATACCTAGTGGATAATGGTGACCTGATACTAGTACAAGTGTCCAACCATAACGGTGACCTGACACAAGACTTACGTATTCAATCATCCACAACTCGTAGGGTGAGCGCCCTACTACTACAGGATATCTCAAGGATATGGAAATCAATATACTCATGTATGCTGCATACAATCATGACATGCTGTATATAAAGACATATAAAACATGCAATCACATAATCCATGCAAAGACATAATACATGCATACTCATCTGGATATCTCGAATAAATACTTCCGTACTTTTCTAACGCAGATCCCAGAAGCTCCCCTCTAGGTCCAGTCCTACCATCCAACACTACAATGCATAAATACCATGCATTATCTAATCATGCCAAACATCACCTAACAGGATCTAAAAGCATTAATTAAACTATAGCCTACTCCCTATTTACTATAGGAAACCAGAGCCATACCTTCGTCCTTCGTCAGCCCGCTGATGGCGCATGTCCCAGTGCTTGGGCATAGCATAGCTACGACCCCTGAACGCCTCGCCAGAGCTCCGCTGCCCGGCCGCTACTACGAGCATTATCAACTACTATGTTAGACACTGTCTGACTATACTAAAATATATAATTCCTACTCCAACTCTAAAATAAGAGTACCCAAAAGGCCCTAAATTAGAGCCATATGGGCGAAGGAGAGGATTCTGAGCGACTGAAAATGAGCAAATCTCGCCCATATTTATAGACGGAGAATGGACGCAACGTTCTGCACCGTCCAGCCACTTGTAATGATCTCGTTGACATCTGTCCATCCAGTAGAACGGAAGAAACGTTCTTCAGATCGGACGCAACGTTCTTGCACCATCCAACCACGTGTCATGATCTCGTTGACACCTGTCCATCCAGCATAACGGAAACAACGTTGATCGGAAGCAACGTTCTCGGATCGTTGCGTCCATTCTGGTTCGGACGCAACATTCTGGTCTTGTCCTTCCGAATTCGTTTGGCTGCTTCTAGACTTTTTGAGACCCGTGGGACCCTTCCTAACATTTTTGGAAGTTCTGGATCTAATTTTCAAATTATTTTCACCAAATAATATATCTTTAAACATGTTTTGACACTTTTAAAATTATGTCATTTTCTAACATGTTAAAATCACTTAATCTTGTAAAATGGAATCGGGCTACTACAGTAACCCAACATATTCAAGAATTATGCAGACTACCAACAAGGAAAGATAGCCCCACGACTATTTTCGAAGATAATGCTTCTTGCATTGCACAACTAAAGAGAGGGTATATTAAAGGCGATCGAACGAAACACATTTCACCAAAATTTTTTTACACGCACGAACTTCAGAAGAAAGGTGATATTGATGTCCAACAAATTTGTTCAAGTGACAATGTAGCTGATTTATTCACTAAAGCATTACCGACATCAACATTCAAGAAATTGTTGCAAAGATAGGGATGCATCAATTAAAAGATCTCCGGTGATTGAAATCAGGGGAAGTATCAATTGTTCTACTCATTTTTCTTCGTTCAGGTTTTTTCCACTGGATTTTACTGACAAGATTTTAACGAGACAACAATGGATTTTACATCAATCATCTAAGAGGGGGGGGGGGGGGTTATATATATAGATGATATTTAAGTGATTGATTTGATTGTAATTTTGTTTTCTTTACAATAATCTCTCTACCCTATAAATAGAGGTGTTTAGTCCATATATCATAAAACTTATCTTTATCTATTGTATTTCTCTCGAATTTCATTATCTCTTTTTCTTCACTAAATTTATAACACAATAACAAGACCAAAAGTATATATTCTTTCTTTTTTTAACTTGAAACATAGAAGTGAGTCTACTTTCTTTTATGTTTCTCTGAAATTTTTGAATTATGATACTTTACGTATTTTTTTTATATTGTTGGTTATTGTTAGTTTGTTACGTAGCTTTTAAATATATATTTTGAGATATGGAATCAAATTACTCATTAAAATTATATGTAATTAATAAAATGAAATCGTGAGTTGACATGATGAAACAGTAGACAGATCTATAATGAGTAAAAAATTCATGAAAACAAAACAGGTTCTTAATATTTTCAAATTGATATAATAATCATAATATAAATTAGTCAAGCTAAACAAGGAATTATTTTGGTATAACACAAATGTTTTAATATTTACATATATTTTTATGATGAGAATTTGTATCCATTATCTTTCAGTGGACATTAGGTAAATAAATAAGTGGACTAATGCAGTAGTGCGACAGGTTCGTCCAAAAAAATATTGACAGAGATAATCGAATTTATGATCATTAAATAATTAGTCACATACTCCACAAACTCAAACACATCGTGAGGCCATTGTTTTTTAGTATCTACATTATTACTACTAATGATCAATCTTACATAATTAGTTTCAATAATTTGAAATAAAAGAGCAAAACATGATGTTTTTTTTATTTATAAAAAATTGTTTGAAGAATATGTCGTACCAAGTCTTACTCCAACCTTACAGCATATGTTGAAGTTATAAATAATATATTTACATATAATAATTAATTGGAAAGTTAAATAATAACAAGGGCAAAAGAGAGGGAAATGATAGTTGGGAGGTAACTATCAATGACAAATATAAAATTAGAAAGAATGCAATTCTAGTAATGTTTGTTTATTTTTAACGTTTTTTTTTATTATTTATATTATCAAATTTCAGTTTTAATCATTTATATTTCTGATAAAATAATATCTTAATTTTGTGATGACAATTACATAAAACAATGTATTCGAACAAGTTCAATCTCCCCTAAGCAAATCAGTTGGAAACGATGAACAAAACCAATGACGTAATCAATATATCATAATTGGTCTTCTATATTTGATCTAAACAAGACTAAGATGATAAGGAATCTCTTATCAAATTAGTATTTTTATTGGACCAAGCTTTGGCTAAAGAGAAACTAGTCTGGTTTTCACTTCCTGACCACTTCAGACTTCCAAACCAGATCAAGTCTGTCTTTCGAACAGCTCTCAATTTTAATTCAAGACCAATCTAGTTTGTTAGAGAAAATACAAAGAGAAGAAAGACGTTATTCCCATATCTAGATTCATTTTCACTCACCCTGTACAGTCAATACTATATTTGGAGAGATAGATGTGTGGCGCATTCTGATTAATTAGAGCCTATTATTTAAACATATTTGCACCGACTAAATTTTATAACGTTGGATATTCTCTCCTATAAATACTTAAAAGAATACTCATTTACAACTGTCTTGAATTTTTGAATCATCAAGCGTACAAGTATTTTCAAAGCTTTCACAATCATTATTCAAGCAAAGAACTAGATCATACATTAGAGCTGCTATCACACACTTATTGTTCCATTAGATCAATATAGTGATCGACTTGTGATAATTATTCAAGCTTCGAGGATCATATTTTATCCTTGTGTTTATTTGTAACTATAGTAACCCATACTCTGGTTTAAGTAATTAAATAATAAACAAGATTAAGGGTTACTAACTCAAGAGACAAGAGATTAAACAAAACCAATGAACATAAAAGTTAGAAATTGAACCTCAAATAATTCGGAAGGAAGGAACTACATTCGGAAGATCCCAACAACATACACTTTGGAATCAGCTTAGTCAACATGGTCAAATTCGAAAGCAAGAGAGCAGTTGGGAACAACCGAACTGAGGATTGGAACGTCCAAACTCCTGTAGCCAAGTTGTCCATGAGTAGTCACGAGATGAACTGACACATGGTGCCACTCGGACTATCCGAAGTGCTAGATCAGAGCCTACAATGACATGGAATGATGACTATGCAATGAAATTGGATGCGTGTGAATGCATGCAAAGATCAGAACCACCGAAAACTTGATCGAAATATCCAAACTCCGACGTTTAGAAACGTTGTGAGCATACAGAGATCGGAAGATCCGAACTCTAGTTCCGAACTACCGATCTCCGTCTATAAATAGGGGACGCCAGACAAAATTTTTGACCCAAATTCAGTAGTTTCCTTTCCTAATTCAATCTATAATTGAGGGCCTAAAGATATAAGTGAGGTGCTTCTGAAATAGCATACAGTTGAGAGTAGAAACTAAGAAATCGACATCAGTTAGCTAACAACGGACGAAGGTATGGTCCGAGAATCTTATGTAAATTATAGGAGTATATGTTAACTTAGTTAAGCTTTTTAGAATATGTTTAGTGATAAGATGAATATTTGACTGTAGGCTTGGAACCTAGACTTTGCTAGGCTTGATCTACTACTAGAGGTACGTAAGTACTGACTGAGATTTTCAGCTGAGTATTGACCAACCGATTCGGTATTAAATAAATTCTAGCAAGCGTACTAGGTCAAGTAATAGTAAGTGGACGATGAGTCCAAGTGTCGAACCCACAGGGACTGATTTTTATGATTACCAAAATATGATTATTTGTACAATTGTACTTAATCTAGACCAAGCAAAATAAGATGATTTGATTAATTTAATTAAAACTTAAATTAAAATATATATTAATAGTAAAATAAATTAAATCAAAATAAGAACACAACAAAACTTTGGGTAATAAATTCAATTAAGAAAAACTCGATCAAGACACACGCAGGTACCGAACAAATCATGAAAACATGTGGTAGATCTAGGATCCAGATTTAATCTTAAATCACGGTAAATTCTCCTAATTTGTTTAAAAGTCTATTTCTAGAATATGTTAAAACTATTCAAATATTGACAGATTAATTATCTCTAATTAATTCTAATCAAATTCAATTTCATTAGAAACTATGAGAATTCAATTTTCACCTAAAGCCACACAATGAAATCGAATACTATTCCTAGTCGATTTAACTTTTTGTCAATCATTTGAGTGATCAAAATTAATTTCTAATCTTTCGACTTAGAACCAATTAACATGCAAGCAAATATTTGGCCAGATTATTCACAAAAACAAAATAAAAATTTAAAAACGATAATTTTAATAAAAGTCTGAAAATCCCAAACAAACATCCACTGTTTAACTATAATTTGTTCAGCACAATCTCGCGGCCTCAATCAATTCTCAAACAAAGTTTTCAACCATAAAATTAAAACTAAAAATAAGAAAAGAAGAAAATAGAATTCTTCAATCCAATCTTCAAATGTAGCCGCCTCTGTCTGTCAGGAATTGGAACTGGGAACCCTCCAAAGTATGTTATAAAATCTATTTATATGGCCAGGATCCTCGAATAAAATATTTCCTTCCAACACAAGGATTTTTTGAAACATTATTTCTCCCCAATTTGCGCTCGAGCGGTAGAATGTCCCGCTCGAGCGCGCCATCTTAAGCACTCAACTGGAATTCAGGTCGCACTCGAGCGAGAAAAAGCTCCTCTCGAGCGCGCCATTTTATACCATCTTCTTTCTCTTTAGCTGGCGTTCGAGCGGTAGAAAGTCCCGCTCCAGCGCGAATTCTTCTGCCAGATTTTCCCTTGAATAATCTATTTTCCTACAAAAATAACATGGAGATTGAAATGCACACGCAATAAATAAATCATAAATAAAATACATAAAACACAATGAGACAATATGAATGCATGCAAACTAAATATAAAAATAACATAAAATAAAATAATGCACACAAAATGCAGTTATCAAGTATTCATGTTTATGTTTTTAATTTTATGTGTCATGATACATGTTTTACTACTTTAATGTGCACATACACGTTGAGTCGTATCTTCTTCGAGATAGCCTTTCTCGTAGGGTCAATCAGCCCTACACTTGATTATACTGTCTGATACCAGGAGTTACCGCATAGAGCGGAGACTGACACTACGGTGATCTAGACGAGGTGTGGGCTATCCAGTGGTCGGAGTCCCTGATGGTGCTACATAATCTTTGGCACCTAGTCTGAGTAGGACTTGGTATTTGACCATTCACCCAGTCATCACGCAACGTGAATCATATTAAGTTTTGTATACTAATATTTACATATTCGGCGTTAGTCGCTCACGTGCCTGGTATTATCTTGGACACCCCATTGTACGAGGCATGTCTCAGGTTGGACGGTGCGGGTGGATCAAAGTAGGGTTAGTTGTAGGTTCTAGAGATACCAGGAGTTACTTGCTACAGTCATTTTCAGTTGTAAATATTTTGGGTGAAAACACTTGGGTTTGTAATATCAGTTGTATTCCGCAGGTTTATATTGTAATTAGTTGATTTTTAAGTTTCCATAATAAACTCTGTTAATTTTGATTTAATAAATTTTATACTAAGCTAATGCCATGTTTAAGACTGCTATCTAGTAGGTGATCCTGGCGGCTCACTACATTTATGATATCAGAACATGCTATTTGTTCATTTGGGGCTTAGTATGATGGATTGGGACTAATAGCTGATAATCCTAGTAGTATAATGTCCAGGAAAGGAGAGGAACATCATGCAATAGATCCTGCAGAAGCTGGAGATGCGCAGGGAAATCCCGACAAACACCATCATTACCATGAGGGTCAACGCCGCTATATCCTAAATAAATTCTTGCATGTTTGGCAAAAAACTTTGGTGAGAGGTGATAACCCTGAGGTTGCTGAGGATTGGTTGGACAAACTAGAAAGTATTGTTCAAGCTTTGTATTGCACTAAGGAGCAAAATATGGAAGTTCTCAAATTCTCGTTAAAAAGGCGAGCACGAAAATGTTTGAAAGCAAAGTCTTCCCAAGTACGAACAATAAAAAGGCCAGTATCATGGGAAGATTTTCGTCAGCAATTTACAAAATTTTACTTTACTCCAGCTGTTCCTCAGGAACGATATATGGAATTGTTGACTTTGAAAAAAGGGTCGATGATTATCGACAAATACCAGCAGAGGTTCATATATCTGTTGCCGTTCTGTACTTATATTAGTGCCAGTGAGGAATCCAAATATAATCTGTTCTTGTAAGGACTCAACCAGGACATCTTTTATCGGGTCACGATCTATGATGATCCAACATCTTATGAGACTCCGGTTAATCACTGTCGTCAGGAAAAAAATAGTGCAAGGCGTGCAAAGGCACTGATGATTTCTCAACCCAGTGGATCACTTGGACCCCACTCATAGGCATTAAAGAAGCAGGGTTCTACTTCTACTTCGACTTCTAATTCTTTTGGATCTCGAGGATTTTTCCAGGTTCGGAAAAAGAAGAAGAAGAAAGAAGGATGTTGTGATCACTGTGGCAGGAGTCACCCGACTGAGGAATGCCGGAGGGCATCTGGAGCTTGTTTTTATGTGCGACGAGAAAGGGAATCTGTGTAGAGATTTTCCTCATCAGATAGGAGGCACTATTTCTTGAACTGTTAGTGGATCTAAGGCTTATGTTCCGCTGTATCAGTCGCCAGTACCTCCGAGTACTTCTACCCTGCGACCTCAGACTCAAGAGCAGGTGTTTTCTCTCAGTCAGGACAAGGCGAATGCTGAAAGAGATTGTATGCTAGTAGGTACTTTCTTATTATGTGGAATAACTATGCTTGTTTAAATTGATATTGGTGCATCACATTCATTCATCTTTAGCCGTTTTGTCAAAAAGTATAAATTGCCCTATGTGCCCCTAGATCTTGACTTAGTTTTATCTACTCCTATGGGTAAGGAGATGATAACTAAATGTCTAGTGATGGGATGTGTGTCAGAATCTGAGGGTCATTTCTTGATTGCGAATCTGATGAAATTAGCGATGTCATATTTTGATTGTAGCTTGGGAATTGATATGCTGACATTATATCATGCTACTATGGACTGTTACCAAATACTGGTTCAGTTTCATCTAGATGAGGGTGGCCGTTGGTATTTTTATGGTGAGAGAGCGAGACCCCCAATGCCACTTGTGTCGGCTCTGAAGGTATGTCATGCCTTAGGGTCTGGCGATGAAGGCTATCTCATCTATGATGTTGATACTACCAAGAGTAGTCATGATATTGAGCATATTCATTTAGTCAACGAGTTTCCTGATGTTTTTCCTAATAAGATTCCTTGTTTTCCTCCAGTACGTGAGGTATAATTTGACATTGGTTTATTGTCAGGGATATCTCCGATATCCCGAGCGTTGTAATCGTCTGGCTCCATCAGAGATGAAGGAGTTGAAACGACAATTACAGGATTTCCTGGACAAAGGATATATTCGCCCGAGTATTTCTCCTTGGGGAGCACAAGTCTTGATACAAATCTTATTGAACATGAAAATCAAACACGACAAATTGATGTAATCGTGCCCTCAATCCAATAAAACAAAAGATCCAAGTTTTTTTCGCGATCTTTGAAAAAAGTAAACTTTTTGGATATTCTCCCTTAATTGATAAACAACTAGTAATAAATAATCACAAAAATAATTGTGATTCAAAGAGACCTTTAAATAACTTGTATTTGACAATCCACAATGAAGAACAATCGACAAACGCCAAAAAGTTAGTAAACTTTGATAAGTTTGATTTGAAGAACAAAGCAAAGCTTTGAGAAAAGTTTTGGAGAGAATTTTAAATTTGATAAAATCAATAATAATCTGAATTTTATTCAATAATAAAGCAATATAGTATTATATATTGTTTACAAATCAAAATAATAAAAGATAATGCAAAATATTGCAAAAGATATCAAAAGATAGTTTCCTAATAGGCTTCAAACTCTCAAAAATAGGAAAATACCACAAAAATAATAAAAATCCCGCACACACAATACACGTTGTACTATGTGTAAATCACGAACTAGCGCTGCAGCGCTATAGGAGTAGCATTGAGGCGCTGGACTTTCGAACAGGAAGCGCAGCCGCGCTAAGATCAAGCGCGGCAGCGCTTGTTCTTCGAACAACAAGCGCTAAGGCGCTTGATTAGTTTTTTATTTTCTTCATTTTTTATTCCATTTTCTTCATTGCCTTGGTCTTTTCGCACTTAAATGACATTAAAACATTCTAAAAAGTGATCTCCAAGTATTACAACTCCTTCTTGATAATTTATTATCAATTCTTCAAAGCTCTTCTTTGAACTTCTTGATATGCTCTATCGTAATTGGTCCTCGTGGCATCTCTAATGGATCTTCAGCCTCCTTAAAAACTTGATCAACATGCGAGTCATCCATGATCGCATCATCATCCTCTTATTGAAAATAATTTATCCTCAAATCTAGATCATTACCTACATCAAACAAAGAAAGATCAGAAACAATAAAAGTAGTACTCGCATTGTACTCACCTGGCAAATCCAATTTATAGGCATTATCATTGATTCGCTCAAGAACTTGAAATTGTCCATCACCCCTAGGTAGAAGTTTAGAACGCCACTTTTTCGAAAAACGTTTATTTTTGAAGTGCAACCACACCCAATCACCCGGTTCAAAAACAATCTTTTTCTTTTCCTTGTTCGCTTGCTTAGTATATTGCAAATTCTTCTTTTCAATATTCGCCCGTACATTCTCATGCAAAATTCTCACAAACTCCGTTTTTTTCTTACCATCCATATTAACCCTTTCACTTATAGGTAAAGACATCAAACCAACGGAGTTAATGGGTTAAAATCATACACAATTTCAAACGAAAAAAAATTCATAGTAGAATGCACACTACGATTATAAGCAAACTCAACGAGAGGAAAACATTCTTCCCAACTTTTCAAATTCTTTTTAATTATAGTACGCAACAAAGTTCCTAACGTTCTATTAACAACTTCAGTTTGACCATCCGTTTGAGGATGATATGCAGTATAAAATAGTAGTTTAGTACCAAGTTTCCACCATAATGTTTTCCAAAAGTAACTCAAAAATCTTGTATTCCTATAAAAAAAAAACAATGATCCTAGGCATGCCATGCAATCTCACAATTTCACCAAAGAATAAATCAGCAACATGAGAAACATCATCAGATTTATGACACGCAATAAAATGATACATTTTCGAAAACCTGTCAACCACAAAAAAAAATAGAATCTCTCCCCTTCTTAGACCTTGGTAGTCTTAGAACAAAATCCTTAGACATATCTACCCACGGTTCTCTAGGAACAGGAAGTGGAGTATAAAGTCCATGTGGTTGTTGTCTAGAATTAGCCTTTTTACAAGTCACACATCTCTCACATATCCTCTCAACATCACATATCCTCTCAACATCATGCTTCATATGAGGCCAATAAAAATGTTCATACAATGTTTGATAAGTTTTAGCCACACCAAAATTTCCCATTAAACCTCCCCCATGCGATTCTCTAACAAGTAATTCATGAATTGAAGACTTAATAATACACAACCTATTTTCTTTAAACAAATATACATCATGCACATAAAATTTATCTTTTGGACCGCGCATACATGACTCAAAAATTTCACCAAAATCAATATCCGTAGCACACAACTCTTTAACATGTTCAAATCCTAAGAACTTAGAATCTAGAGTAGATAAAAATACATACCTCCGTGATAGTGCATCCGCTACCACATTTTATTTACCTTGCTTATTCTTGATTACGTATGAAAAAGTCTCCACAAATGCCACCCACTTAGTATGTCCATTGTTCAGCTTTTGCTGCCCCTTAAGGTGCTTCAAAGAATAATGATCTGTATGAATCACAAACTCTTTGGGCCTCAAGTAGTGCTGCCATGCCTCAAGAACTCTTACCAATGTATAGAACTCCTTATCATAGGTAGGATAATTCAATGCTGATCCACTCAGCCTTTCGCTAATATATGCGACTGGCCTTCCTCCTTGCATCAACATGCCTCCAATCCCTATACTTGATGCATCACATTCAATTACAAAATTATTAGCAAAATCAGGCAAAACAAGTAAATGAGAATTAATTAATTTCTGGTTAATAATATTAAAAGACTTCTCTTGCTCCTCGCCCCAATGGAATGTAACATTCTTTTTTATCACCGTTGTCATAGGTGCCGCCAAAGTGCTGAAATCTTTTAAAACCTCCTATAGTAGCTTGCAAGCCCATGAAAACTTCGAACTTGATTAATAAAAGTAGGCATTGGCCAATCTCGAATTACACTTACCTCTTCCTCATCAACTTTCACCCCTTGAAAACTCACAACAAAGCCAAGAAACACAAGTTTTTTTGTACAAAAGACACACTTTTTCAAGTTCGCATATAAAATTTCATCTTTTAATGTGATTAACACAATTCTCAAGTGTTCCACATGCTCATTCAAATTCTTGCTATACACCAAGATATCATCAAAGTAAACAACAACAAATTTCACAATATGTGCACACAAGACATGATTCATCAATCTCATAAAAGTGCTAGACACATTAGTTGATCCAAAAGGCATAACCAACCACTCATACAAATCATATTTAGTTTTAAAATTGGTTTTCTCTCTCTGATCCTAATTTGATGATAATCACTCTTAAGATCAGTATTACTAAATATGCTAGAACCATGCATTTCATACAACATATCATCTAGTCTAGGTATGAGATGCCTATACTTGATGATAATATTATTTATGGCTCTACAATCAACGAACATTCTCCATGAACCACTTTATTAGGCACTAATAACATAGGAACCTCACACGGTGACATAGACTCACGCACGAAACCTTTATCTAAAATTTCACTAACCTGCTTTTGTAGTTCCTTAGTCTCCTTCGGGTTGCTCCTATATGCTGGACGATTTGGCAACGCACTTCCGGGTACGAAATCAATTTGATGCTCAATTCCCCTAAAAGGTGGTAATTCTTGAGGTTGCTCCTCCGAAAATAAGTCTTCAAATTCCTGCAAAAGAGAAACAATATTGTTCGAAAGATTTTTGGTTATATCACTTGTGTTTAGGAGAACATCTTTTTTTCTTTCATTATTCAATTTAATCAACTCAATTTTTTTTACATCTTTTTTTCTTTCATTATTTTTTTTTACGGCCAACTCACTTTTTTTATCACTCTTTTTTTCTGTAACACCGGTATTTTTAATTACATAAATCCGCCTGCATAATTAGGATATTTAATTATTTAAATTTACGATTTATGGGTTAAATAATTATGTGAATCATTTATGCATGATTTAAGTTATATTTTAAGCATTTAACCCATAATTAGTGATTTTTATGATTTTTAGTATTTTCATTATTTAATCGCGTAGACGGGACCGTGGACGGACGAGATGACAACTTTCTACCCAAATTATTTTATGAGCCTTCTTGGAGCCTTAAAATATTATTTTGAGTTTTATTATCTCAAAATTTTAAGTATTTAATTTTATTTAATTTTAGGGGTCATTTTTATCCAAAATTAGTCAAAATATTGACTTTTTAGTATTTTTAAAATTCCCCTAAATTAATATTTCGAGATTTATTTTATGTTATCAGATTTCTAAAGTTTAATTAAGAATTTAAGTTGTGTATTTAATATTTAAAACCTTTTATAGTTAATTATTTAACCTATATCTTAATTAATACAAAATAAAACCTAATCTACCCAAACCCTACTAGCCGATCCTTTTCTCCCCCATCAGCCGCCATTCCCCTCCATGTTCATCTTCTCCACCTAGCAAGCCAAGGAAGAACACCATAGCCACACTTTTGAAGGACCAAAGCTCGTTGTCGTCGCCCCGTCGTCCCGGAAACGTCCTACGTGCGTGCTAAATCGATTTCTACGGTGAAAGGCATGATTTCTTCTCGATTTTTCTTTATCATATCAGTATATATTATGTAGGTTAAGGTAGGCATGGAAATTCTTTTAGTAATTTTTCAGAAAATCGGTTGAAGATTTGTTGTTTGCGTGCATATTCATGGTTCACGGTTGTTTTGATGGCATGGCTTGGTTCAGGGCTGAGGGTTCGGTCAAGAGGGGTCGTAGAGTGCCTAAGGATCGAACCATGGCGGGGCTTGGGTCTGAGAAGGGCTAGGCCGATCGGTTTAGGGGTGAAGAGTCCAGCTGCGCGCAGGTTAGGGTTTGAAGGGAAGAACCGTCGGGTGACAGTTTCCGGGCTGCATGGGGGCTGGGGTTCGGACAGGTTAGGTCTGCCCGGACGTGGGCTACGTCCGGGCGGCGGCGCTCCGGCCAGGGGCGGCCGGAGCCGGCCGGCAGCAGCCATGGAATGGCTGCTGCTCACGGCCGCGGCCTTGGTGAGGTAAAGGGGTTCGGGTTCTAGGGTTTAGGGTACCGGGTCGGGTCGTGGGGGCTCGGGTCGGGTCAGTAAGTTAGTGGGTTGGGTTAAGTGGGTCCGGGTCCGGGTTTGGTGGGCCGGGCTCGAGTCTTTTTATTTTTAAAATATTTTACGAATTTATGTGTTTTTGGGTCAAATAAATTGAAATAAAATTATTTGGACTCCCAAATAATTTTATTTGGACTTTTAAAATTTTAATTAAGGTTGTCCATTAATTTTATGGGCTTTTGGGCCCATAAAAGTTAATGGGCCAGTCTTTGGGTTTTTGGGCCCAATGGGCCAGTTTAAGTGTTATTGGGCTTCGGGTATTTTTAATGGGCTTAATTAATTTAATGGGCTTAATTAATGTAATTGGGCTTAGATTAATTAATTGGGCTTAAAGTTTAAGTTATTGGGCTTAAGTATGTTAACGGGCCAGATTTAAGTTAATGGGCTTGAGTGTAGGGCCAGCAGTCCAGAACCATCCATGAGAAAATTGCATGTGTCCTGATTATATATTTAATTATTTTTATGCATTTAAGTTATTTTAATATTTATATGTTAGTAAGAAAATTAAATTAAATATATATGAAGGACACACAATTTATTTAAGTACATGCATTCATGAAATCAATTTTTATGATATGATTTAATTTCTATGGTTGAGCAAAATAAAATATTTTAGGTGGAAATTGAAGTAGTGTGGCCATTTATGTATGGGCAGTTTCTGCCATTTATGTATGGGCAGTTTTCTGCCATTTATGTATGGGTGGTTCGCCACCAGCCTCGTACGATGGTTTCTTAGACTGATCAGTCGCACTATGGGTCACACTTACGGATAGGACCATTCGATGTTCAGAAAATAAATGCTCAACAACTTATGTATGTATGATATTATGTATGTTATGTATGTTTATTTATGTAATTTATGTTATGTAATTTTTAAGCATGCTCATTCATGTATATGTATGTATTAGTATTAAATTGATTTAAATTATTTTAAACCCTTGTTAGTATGCATGTTGGGCCTCTAGGCTCACTACACTGATATGGTGCAGGTGAGTACATAGAGGAACAGGTTACTCCTACTGGTGGTGAGGATGTATGAGCCGTGCTGCAGTAGCCCCGTGACCGTGACAGCTTCTGAGTCACCGTACTGATGTCTTATGATACATTTTTTATGATTTTTATGGGTCGAGGTGTTGGAATATTTTATTAAATATTTTAGTGCATGCACATTTTTATCTATTTTATATATGCAGTACATTTTTAAATTCTAGGGTTGACTCAGATGCTTAATTATTTCAAAGAATGCATTTTATTTAAGTATTTAAATTGTTTATTTATTTAGTCATGTATTTATTTTTAAATATTTTATTCTGTGCATATATGTATGGGCATATATGTACATATATTTATTTAGTAGTAAAAAAAAAAAAAAAAAAAAAATTTCCGCATATTTATTTATTAGAGAGTTTAGGGTCGTTTCAGTTGGTATCAGAGCACGGTCCTTGGAGGGGTCACTACTGCTATGCGAGCTCAGAAATCCACGCTACCGGTCTGTAAGTTTTAATGTTATTAGTATGATTTAAATTTCTAGAATTTAAGTTAGCCTTAATTTTAAAACACTTAGTTATGCAAGGCGATTTACGTAAATAAATATGTGGTGGTGCAGAATGCCTCCCAGACAGGTGAACCGACGTGGAAGACCTCCACCTCCACCGCCACCTCAGCAGCACCCCATCACAGCACTGGAGCAGGCCAGTGCCACGATGATGGCGGGTATTACTGCCTTGCTGGAGCAGCAGGCAGCCCGTCCCAGACTGTCCCACGAGGAGGACGTCGCAGAGAGGTTCCAGAAGAAGGGGCCTAAGGAGTTCTTGGGGACCACCGATCCTTTGGTGGCTGAAGGATGGATTCGCTCTCTTGAGTCCATCTTCGACTATATGGGGATCACAGACACCGACAGGGTGAGCTGTGCGACGTACATGATGCGAGGCGATGCAGCCCTTTGGTGGGAGGGTGCAGTTAGAGGGGTCCATCTACCTACACTGACGTGGGCTGAGTTCAGGCGTATCTTCTACGCCAAGTATTTCACTGAGGATGTGCGCAGTCGCATGATCCGGGAGTTCATGAGTCTCCGTCAGGGGGACAGATCTGTTGTGGAGTACGTGAGCCAGTTTGAGAGGGGCTGTCACTTTGTGCCCATGATTGCTGATAGTCCGCAGGAGAAGCTGCGACAGTTTGTGGAGGGCCTGAAGGCTGAGATCAGGCACGACGTGCGTATGGCAGACGTCTTTACATATGAGTCTGCAGTCAGCAGGGCCTTGCGTTCCGAGGAGGGACGGAGAGAGATATAGAGAGAGCAGCAGGGTAAGAGGCAGTTTGTGCAGACAGGGTATCAGCGACCATCTTCGCAGCCACCTGCGAAGAAGCAGTCTACAGGGCCATCTAAGGGCCCGAATCAGTAGAGGCCTCAGGGAAAGCCACAGCAGCAGACTAGGGGCGGGGCCCCTACTCCAGGGAGATATCCAGTGTGTCCGAAGTGCCAGAAGATGCATTCCGGGCAGTGTCTATTGGGAGCAGGAGTCTGCTATCGTTGCAAGGAGCCAGGGCATCAGATTGCCAACTGCCCGCAGAGGCAGAATGTCAGTGGGAGAGTTTATGTGATGCAGGCTGAGGAGGCAGACCCAGATACCTCCTTGATCACCGGTATACTTAACCCCTAGAACTTTTTCAATTCTTTGCTTTTGTTTAAATTGCGATTATATCTGAATGCATGTCACATGAGTTTAATTATCAGCATGCTAGAATAAGAATTTTGTTTCTTTGTGATTAGAATTAAGGAATTGTAGTGTTTTAACCTTGGGAGCATAGTGGTATGAATTGTTGGGAATCTTCTGCGTGCAGGGAGAATTCTAGTTGGAGGCAACTCCACGTTTGCGTTGCTAGATTCAGGAGCCACGCACTCGTTTATCTCCCGAGATTTTATCAGACGGATAGGCATTACACTGGAGGTTGTAGACAGTGGTTACGATGTTACCATGCCATCCGGACAGGTTATCACTACCACTAGTGTTATCAGAGATCTGGAATTGGAGTTGCAGGGACACTCAATTCGAGCGGATCTAGTGGTTCTTCCATTGACCGGGTTTGACATGATTTTGGGTATGGACTGACTATCAGTTAATGGAGCTTCGATTGATTTCGACGTAGGACAGTATCAGTGAAGCCAGCAGGAGGTGAGATGTTTACTTTCTTTGCATCTCAGTCTAGCAGTATTCCTCAGATGATATCACTTGTCCGTGCGAGGAAACTGTTGCGCAGTGGATGTCAGGGTTTTCTGGCTAGTGTGGTCACTACCTCAGATGTTTCTAGCAGATCGTTATCAGATATAGAGGTGGTACGTGACTATCCAGATGTTTTTCCTGACGATGTTGCAGGAGTTCCACCAGTGAGGGAGGTGGAGTTCAGTATTGAGTTGTTGCCGGATACTGTGCCTATCTCTAAGGCACCGTATCGACTTGCTCCTACAGAGATGAGAGAGTTGAAGGGGCAGATTCAGGAGTTGTTGGAGAAGGGCTTTGTTCGTCCTAGATTTTCTCCATGGGGAGCTCCAGTGTTGTTTGTGAAGAAGAAGGACGGCAGCATGAGATTGTGCATTGACTACCGAGAGCTCAACAGAGTCACAGTGAAGAATAAGTATCCACTACCGAGGATAGAGGATTTATTCGATCAGTTGCAGGGAGCTTCGGTATTCTCCAAGATCGATCTGCGATCTGGTTACCATCAGCTGAGAGTCAGAGATTCAGACGTGTCTAAGACTGCCTTTAGGACATGGTATGGACACTATGAGTTTTTGGTGATGCCCTTTGGGTTAACCAATGCTCCAGCAGTGTTTATGGATCTTATGCATCGTGTTTTCCAGCCATATCTAGATCAGTTTGTCATTGTATTCATTGATGACATATTGATCTACTCGAGGAGCATTGAGGAGCACACACAGCATTTGCATACAGCCTTGCGGACTTTGAGGGAGCATCGACTGTTTGCAAAGTTCAGTAAGTGTGAGTTTTGGTTGGAGCAGGTGGCGTTTCTAGGCCACATTATTTCTAGAGATGGGATTGCAGTGGATCAGTCCAAGGTGCAGGCAGTGAGGGATTGGGGGATTCCAAAGAATGCTTCGGAGATTCGTAGCTTCTTGGGTTTAGCAGGATACTATAGGAAGTTCATCAAGGGTTTTTCCTCTATTGCAGTACCCTTGACTTCCTTGACCAAGAAGAACGCGAAGTATAGTTGGAGTCCAGATTGTCAGAGGAGTTTTGATCAGCTGAAGGATGCACTTACTTCAGCACCTGTGTTAGCTATGACAGTGCCACATGAGGAGTTAGTGGTGTACACCGACGCGTCCAAGCTTGGGTTGGGCGCAGTACTTATGCAGAGTGGCAGAGTTATCGCATATGCGTCGCGACAGTTGAAGATTCATGAGCAGAACTATCCGACGCATGATTTGGAGCTTGCAGCAGTGGTATTTGCGTTGAAAATCTGGAGGCACTATCTTTACGGCGAGAAGTGCAAGATTTTCACCGACCACAAGAGCCTCAAGTACTTCTTCACCCAGAAGGAGTTGAACATGAGGCAGCGCAGATGGCTTGAGCTTGTGAAAGACTATGATTGTGACATTAGCTACCATCCGGGTAAGGCTAATGTAGTAGCAGATGCTTTGAGTCGAAAGTCGTCAGTGGTATCATGTTTGACTGTACAGTTACCACTACAGACCGAGATTCAGAGATTTGGTTTGGAGTGCTATCCGAGTGGCCATGCACCGAGCTTGTCAGTGTTGACGGTGCAGCCAGTTTTGAGAGATCGGATTAGAGAGGGACAGTCCACTGATGAGGAGCTACAGCGATGGAGACAGAGAGATGAGGCCAGAGGTAGTCTCTTGTATACAGTGGAGGATGGCATCGTTCAGTACCGTGGGAGGATGTGGGTACCGAACGTTGATCAGTTGAGAGCCGAGATTCTAGCAGAGGCTCACGCATCTCCGTACTCCATTCACCCCGGAAGTACGAAGATGTACCGAGACTTACAGTTATTGTATTGGTGGCCCGGGATGAAGAGTGACATCGGGAGAGTGGTGTCAGAGTGCTTGACTTGTCAGCAAGTCAAAGCAGAGCATCAGCGTCCAGCAGGACTTCTTAGACCTCTCCCCATTCCGGAATGGAAGTGGGAGAATATTACGATGGACTTTGTAGTTGGCTTACCGAGGAGTACCAGAGGGTGTACAGCGATTTGGGTGATTGTGGATAGACTCACCAAGTCAGCTCATTTCTTACCGGTAAGGACTACTTACACTTTGACACAGTATGCAGAGCTTTACATCAGAGAGATTGTTAGACTGCATGGCATACCAGTGTCTATCGTGTCAGACAGAGATCCGAGATTCACCTCAGCGTTTTGGAAGAGTCTGCACACAGCTTTGGGGACTAGACTTTTGTTCAGTACAGCTTTTCATCCCCAGACAGATGGTCAGTCAGAGAGGGTGATCCAGGTTCTCGAGGATCTATTGAGAGCTTGTGTTATCGATTTTCGAGGATCTTGGGAGACTAGACTGCCATTAGTGGAGTTTACCTATAACAACAGCTTTCAGTCGTCTATAGGTATGGCTCCATATGCAGCACTTTATGGGAGGAGATGCAGATCTCCGGTGCATTGGGATGATGTTGGTGAGAGGATTTTGTTGGGTCCAGAGATTGTGCAGCAGACAGCTGACATAGTGACGCAGATTCGAGATAGGATGAGGACTGCGCAGAGTCGGCAGAAGAGTTATGCAGATGCCAGACGACGCGATTTGGAGTTCGCGGTAGGTGATCACGTATTCTTGAAGGTGTCACCTATGAAGGGAGTAGCGCGTTTTGGGCGGAGAGGCAAGCTTAATCCGAGATACATAGGGCCATTCGAGATATTGGAGCGAGTTGGCACGTTGGCCTATCGTTTAGCTCTACCTCCAGGGCTAGCGGCAGTGCATAACGTTTTCCATGTATCCATGCTTCGGAGATATGTCTCCAATCCGTCGCATGTATTGGATTTTGAGCCCTTACAGTTGCCACCAGATCTTGTTTACGAGGAGAGACCAGTGCGGATTTTGGCTAGAGAGGAGCGGAGGCTTAGGACGCGGGTCATACCGATGGTCAGAGTCCAGTGGCTGAATCACTCGGAGGAGGAAGCTACTTGGGAGACCGAGGAGGATATGAGGACTCGCTACCCGGAGATGTTCGGGTAAGTACTTTAATTTCGAGGACGAAATTCAATTTAAGGGGGGGAGAATTGTAACACCCGGTATTTTTAATTACATAAATCCGCCTGCATAATTAGGATATTTAATTATTTAAATTTACGATTTATGGGTTAAATAATTATGTGAATCATTTATGCATGATTTAAGTTATATTTTAAGCATTTAACCCATAATTAGTGATTTTTATGATATTTAGTATTTTCATTATTTAATCGCGTAGACGGGACCGTGGACGGACGAGATGACAACTTTCTACCCAAATTATTTTATGAGCCTTCTTGGAGCCTTAAAATATTATTTTGAGTTTTATTATCTCAAAATTTTAAGTATTTAATTTTATTTAATTTTAGGGGTCATTTTTATCCAAAATTAGTCAAAATATTGACTTTTTAGTATTTTTAAAATTCCCCTAAATTAATATTTCGAGATTTATTTTATGTTATCAGATTTCTAAAGTTTAATTAAGAATTTAAGTTGTGTATTTAATATTTAAAACCTTTTATAGTTAATTATTTAACCTATATCTTAATTAATACAAAATAAAACCTAATCTACCCAAACCCTACTAGCCGATCCTTTTCTCCCCCATCAGCCGCCATTCCCCTCCATGTTCATCTTCTCCACCTAGCAAGCCAAGGAAGAACACCATAGCCACACTTTTGAAGGACCAAAGCTCGTTGTCGTCGCCCCGTCGTCCCGGAAACGTCCTACGTGCGTGCTAAATCGATTTCTACGGTGAAAGGCATGATTTCTTCTCGATTTTTCTTTATCATATCAGTATATATTATGTAGGTTAAGGTAGGCATGGAAATTCTTTTAGTAATTTTTCAGAAAATCGGTTGAAGATTTGTTGTTTGCGTGCATATTCATGGTTCACGGTTGTTTTGATGGCATGGCTTGGTTCAGGGCTGAGGGTTCGGTCAAGAGGGGTCGTAGGGTGCCTAAGGATCGAACCATGGCGGGGCTTGGGTCTGAGAAGGGCTAGGCCGATCGGTTTAGGGGTGAAGAGTCCAGCTGCGCGCAGGTTAGGGTTTGAAGGGAAGAACCGTCGGGTGACAGTTTCCGGGCTGCATGGGGGCTGGGGTTCGGACAGGTTAGGTCCGCCCGGACGTGGGCTACGTCCGGGCGGCGGCGCTTCGGCCAGGGGCGGCCGGAGCCGGCCGGCAGCAGCCATGGAATGGCTGCTGCTCACGGCCGCGGCCTTGGTGAGGTAAAGGGGTTCGGGTTCTAGGGTTTAGGGTACCGGGTCGGGTCGTGGGGGCTCGGGTTGGGTCAGTAAGTTAGTGGGTCGGGTTAAGTGGGTCCGGGTCCGGGTTTGGTGGGCCGGGCTCGAGTCTTTTTATTTTTAAAATATTTTACGAATTTATGTGTTTTTGGGTCAAATAAATTGAAATAAAATTATTTGGACTCCCAAATAATTTTATTTGGACTTTTAAAATTTTAATTAAGGTTGTCCATTAATTTTATGGGCTTTTGGGCCCATAAAAGTTAATGAGCCAGTCTTTGGGTTTTTGGGCCCAATGGGCCAGTTTAAGTGTTATTGGGCTTCGGGTATTTTTAATGGGCTTAATTAATTTAATGGGCTTAATTAATGTAATTGGGCTTAGATTAATTAATTGGGCTTAAAGTTTAAGTTATTGGGCTTAAGTATGTTAACGGGCCAGATTTAAGTTAATGGGCTTGAGTGTAGGGCCAGCAGTCCAGAACCATCCATGAGAAAATTGCATGTGTCCTGATTATATATTTAATTATTTTTATGCATTTAAGTTATTTTAATATTTATATGTTAGTAAGAAAATTAAATTAAATATATATGAAGGACACACAATTTATTTAAGTACATGCATTCATGAAATCAATTTTTATGATATGATTTAATTTCTATGGTTGAGCAAAATAAAATATTTTAGGTGGAAATTGAAGTAGTGTGGCCATTTATGTATGGGCAGTTTCTGCCATTTATGTATGGGCAGTTTTCTGCCATTTATGTATGGGTGGTTCGCCACCAGCCTCGTACGATGGTTTCTTAGACTGATCAGTCGCACTATGGGTCACACTTACGGATAGGACCATTCGATGTTCAGAAAATAAATGCTCAACAACTTATGTATGTATGATATTATGTATGTTATGTATGTTTATTTATGTAATTTATGTTATGTAATTTTTAAGCATGCTCATTCATGTATATGTATGTATTAGTATTAAATTGATTTAAATTATTTTAAACCCTTGTTAGTATGCATGTTGGGCCTCTAGGCTCACTACACTGATATGGTGCAGGTGAGTACATAGAGGAACAGGTTACTCCTACTGGTGGTGAGGATGTATGAGCCGTGCTGCAGTAGCCCCGTGACCGTGACAGCTTCTGAGTCACCGTACTGATGTCTTATGATACATTTTTTATGATTTTTATGGGTCGAGGTGTTGGAATATTTTATTAAATATTTTAGTGCATGCACATTTTTATCTATTTTATTTATGCAGTACATTTTTAAATTCTAGGGTTGACTCAGATGCTTAATTATTTCAAAGAATGCATTTTATTTAAGTAT
This sequence comes from Henckelia pumila, assembly GCF_033568475.1. Taxonomy (NCBI): domain Eukaryota; kingdom Viridiplantae; phylum Streptophyta; class Magnoliopsida; order Lamiales; family Gesneriaceae; genus Henckelia; species Henckelia pumila. The sequence continues at coordinate 131,245,623 of NC_133122.1, read as the reverse complement.
TTAAATTGTTTATTTATTTAGTCATGTATTTATTTTTAAATATTTTATTCTGTGCATATATGTATGGGCATATATGTACATATATTTATTTAGTAGTAAAAAAAAAAAAAAAAAATAAATTTCCGCATATTTATTTATTAGAGAGTTTAGGGTCGTTTCATTTTCGGCCTCTTCTTTTTTTTATTTTTCATTTGATCCTTCAACACTTTATTTGGAGTCATAGATAACAATACAATAGGTTTTTTTTTCAAAGTAAAAGAATACCGTTTTTTAAATCCATCATGTATCATCTTTCGATTATATTGTCATGGCCTATCCAATAAAATATGACAAGCATGCATAGGTACCACATCACACAATACTTCATCTACATACTTACCAATAGAAAAAGAAACCAAGACTTTCTTTGTCACTTTCACCTTCGCACAATCATTAAACCAATACAATCGATAAGGTTGAGGATGTTTTAATGTAGGCAAACTCAATTTATCAACAAGCTCATATTTCGTCACATTGGTGCAACTCCCACCATCAATAATAAGGCTGCACACTTTTTTATTCACAAAACATCGAGTGTGAAATAGGTTCTCTCTTTGGCTACCTTCCTCCTCCTTATATTGTGTACTCATGATCCTTCTAGTCACCAAAAACTCTTCAACAACTACACCATATCCCTCATCATCAGGATCCTCCAAGGCAGGCATGTCCTAATAATTTTCAACATCCTCCTCACTTTTAGACTCAATATCACCACAAGCATTCACAGTCATCAAATTTTTATATGGGCATTGACTAGCAATATGTCCAGCCCCTTGAAATTTAAAGCATTTAATATCTCTAGAACGATTAATAGGAGTTTGAGATTTACCTTGTGCTCCTTTCTTTGGTATCAGCTTTTGGCTTGCATACCGTCTTGCCATCCTCTCGTTTTGCAACATTTGAACGCCAAGTGTTGTCTAATTTTTATGCTCGCAAGCGCACGATTGTAAGGTTTTAATATATGATAAGTAGAGTATTGTTCCCACGTGGAGTATGCTTGAAAATTATATCAATACTTGTAATTAAAATAATCCAAACTTTATTTATAAAATTAAATATAAAATTTTGCTTTCAAACTCAAAATAAATTAATAGAAAATAGCAAGTAAACCACGCAAATTATAGGATTATCAATGAGAGAAAAACGTCTAGAGCTAGGATTTGATTCACTTGGTTTCAACAACAACTACTTCTAACTAATTAATTCTCATGAATTACTTTTATTTAATAGCCAAGAACACTTGTTTTTTTTTTTTCCTATTCCTAGCAACAAATAAAATGTATCAATTAAGATTCGATTTCAATGTCCCTATTAAAAATCTGGGCTTAATGATATGTGATAAACTATGTTCTTCCAAAAGCTCTGTTAAAGTTATACATTCTCCCGAGCTATATAATAATTAACAGTGTATTTTCTAATGGTCCTATTCAAAATCCCCTCTCCCGAGTAACGATTTCAAATAAATATGACAAATCAATTTATGGTCAGTATATTGAAAGACAATCAATTCTAGAAAACACAATTAAATTAAGGGAGTTCAATTCACATAAAATCAAAAAGTCATAGAAGTTGTCTCTACCAAGCTACATAATCTTCTAGACTAGAAAAATTTAGTTCTTACTCAAAATATTACAAAAACGAATCATGTTCTTAAAACTATACATTAAATCAAAAGTTTAAAAGATAAGAATAAGAATAGCAAAGCCAAAGACGCGATGTCGAGTCCGGTTGATGCAATCTTCTTCCTTGTTCTAGCTTTTTTCTCTTCAAGTTGCGCAGATTTTTGCTCCAAAATTCTCCAACTTAGGCGTGTGAAATCTTCTTCAAATTGTAGGCGGCTTCGCTCTAAATTGTGTGCATCAAAATCTCTTTTATATGTGCTTCAAACCCAACAAGTAAAAGCCCACAAAAATACAAAAGTTTCCATCCCGAAAATATAAAACTCTAAATTTTTCGCGACAGCGCGGTCGCGCCACTACACTCGCGTGGGCGCGCAACACTTACGCACTTTTATTTTTCAACACTTTCCACTTAGCTCGGGCACGCTCATCCAACAACGCGGGCGCACATGAGCTTCGATTTTATTTTCCCTTTTCATGCCCAAGAAGCGCAGGCGCGCTCATTCCTTGGCGCGGGCGCGCTAGTGCAGCGCATCCAGCTCGCGCAGCATTCTTGCAAAAGTCATATATTGAGTTTAGCCGTCGGATCGAGCTAAAATTTTGATAGAAGCCTTAAGACATTCTAAAAATTATTTGAACGGTGAAGATCGGATTTGGATTTCTTTAACAGCTATAATAATGTTTTAAACTTTGCAGCCCCGTAATTTGTTTTTCCGCCTCTTCTCGGTACTTTTTCTCCAATCTTTGCATATCACAAAAACAACAACAAATACACATAAAATCCACTCGATACATCACAAAATCCAAGCCAAATCATATGTAAATTAAGTGCATAAATTGCACTTATCAAATTCCCTCAAACTTAGACTTTTGCTAGATCCGAGCAAAACAATAATGGGTAATATATAGACCTCCAAATTTTATATTCCACAATTCAATCCACATGTCGGATAATTTTCTCAAGAGTTCTTGTGTGTGTGTGATTTATCAATCTCATTTACCCACCTAACTTTTGATAAAATCATGAAATCTATAAGCTTCATAAAATAATTAACTCCGCCCTCAAGTTTCAAAATGCAATCAACCAAGTTCAATATTTATTTGCACATATCAAAAGGACCTTTTCGGTTAACAATAGGCTCAAGAAAATTAAGCAGGAGATAAGTATCCAGATATGTACCAACAATAATCAAGAATCAGAATTCAAGCGAAGGGAATGAATATTTTGCAATTTTAGCAGCATTAAGTAGCTGAGTTTATTATTTGCATTGTGTTGCCAGATATTGATTTTTTTTTTCCCTTTCTACTCATACATTCTACATATTTAATTTGCCTTATATTTTTGGACTAGAATTTCAATCCATTGTTTAAGGCCTCCCCTCACCTTACTTTTTCCACCATTACTTTTTCTTTGAACTATGAACTTTTTAGCTGTTTATTTTTGGTTTTGGATTTTTCATAGCAAGGCTAACAAATGAATAATGGCTAAAAATATTCAATGAACTCAAAAAAATTGCCTAAATCTCATCTGTGTTCATAAAAATCTACCTCAATTTCAAGCAAAAATCACAAGAGTTAAGAATCAAATCCTCAATTCCACATCACAAATCCACATAATTTTTTTCTAATTACTAGGAGTATCGAAAATCATGGCATTTATGCATATATGTGAGAACTCAAGATTAAATATAGCTAACACTGACTTTTCAGAACAAAAAAAAATTCATCATAGGCCAATACAATTACAACATCATGCCTTTAACTCAAACTAACTTATTGAAACTTTTCAAATTTTCACACCCTCCAAACTTAAGTATGTGCATTTTCCTCAATGTACAGTATTAAATAAAAAAAAGACACGTACCTTGGACACCGAGAGTCAGTACTCGGCACCATCTTGATCATTCATAGCTCTTATTTTAGGGGTCGCGCCTAAACTCTTTCAGCTCCACACTTTTTACCTACACAACTCAAAATTATTATTGATGTCTTGTCTCATCATGCACAAAAATATAATAAAAGACAAACAACAAAAATAAAATAAAAATAAAGCAAATAAAAAAAATACTAGCTTGGGTTGCCTTCCAAGAAGCGCTTAGTTTATAGTTCATAGCCCGACTCTACTTCAATTCTAGCCCGGTTTCACTTTGTTGGAGGTTTTTTCCTTCTCCTTCACCTTCCAAACATACTCAACGACTCTCTTAATCTTTGATTTCTTTTCTTTTTCTTCTTCTTTTCCACCGACGGATCTTTTTGTCTTGTTAATGCTATTTTATTCTAAAAATTGCGACAACTCTCCATCCTTCTTGCTTGATCGATCATAAACACTTTTTCTTTGGATGGATTGATAGCTTCCTTGAATACAGTAAAAGTCACCTTCTCACTGTCTACACCCATCGTCAACTCACCTTTCTTGACATATATATTGGCCTCAACAATAGCCAAGAATGGTCTCTCTAATATCAATGACATATTTTCATCCTCCTCATTAATTTTTCTAGTGATTAATTGCTTTCTCAACGCTTTTGTACTCCTTTACAAGGTAGTCGATTGATGACATGTGAATACTTGTACCATCGCTTGTTGTTTTGAGGGACGGAGCAGGCTAAGTTAAGCAAAAGATGGTTATCGATTGAACACTTAGGGTCCCTTGATTTTTCAGGGTATCGAAAGGGTTGTGTTTAATATTCTAGGACTCACGTTTCTCTCGAGTATTATTTTATTTTATTAAAACTCGATCATGTCCTCCATAATTAATAATCGATACTAGAATAGAGGAAACTAATAATTAATACTAGAACATGGAGTAAAGAAATGCGGAAACGTAAAATAATTAAAAAAAATGATTGTAGTGTAGGATCATTTTTTAAAATGTTATAATATGATTTTTTTTTTTGGTGGGGGGGGGGGGGGGTGGTCGTCTATTAACTTGGTTGATATTATATTAGGTTTTGATTCATTAAATTTAGAAAGTTTGGTTTTATACACTAAATTATAATTTTCGGTTATTTTGGTCTAATTGATGATGTGACACACTTAAAATGATATATCATAAAATGAGTTGATTTCAACCTACCATATAGATAATACCCCAATGATAGATCTAATGTCCCATGATTTGTCACGTCAACAATATATAATTAATTACGTCTATGTGTAAAAATACGAACTGTTGGATGCATGATTTGAGTATTACTCATATGCTAGGATCTCATCTACCAAGAAAATGCTGACATGACATCGAAAATCGCTGACTTGTCCGATGTCAAATCAGCAATTGGACAAAATAACTGAAAATTAAAAATTATTGTATCAAAATAAAAACTTGAACACTTTTTTATAGACCAAAATTCAAAATTAGACAAGTTAATTGACAAAAAAATAATTGATTTTCGATATACGTGTGTTTGTGTGTACATATCTGCTATGGTTAAGGTAGAAAAAAATTTGAGTATTTATTAAGAAGATCATGTGCAAATCGATATGTTAATTAATTTAAACTCCGGAAACACAAAAAGGACATGATTAAATTAATTAAAGATAGTAAATGTATGAGTGCGAAAATTTTGCTGCAAAACCCAAAGGACGTAGTTAATAGTTATCAATTTTCATTCACTATATATTACTAATATTTAATTCTATTATTGCGTGTTAAATATCTCACATTGATTGAATCACGTTTTTGAGTTTATATGTTAGCATATGTATTAATTACTTACAATCATAAAATAAAATATGATATAAATAAGAATTCAACAAAATATCTGCATTATATTGAATTTTCAGTAAGTGGAAAAAAAAAACATATGTTGCCTTGACATTGAGAAAAATAAAATAAAAAGGGTAAAAAAAATGAAAATTGAATTGAAGTTTGCAGTCATCTTGAGCTTGAAGTTATTATCGAACATGAGAAAGGAACTCATTCACATATCTGCACAATTAGGGGCCACTTTAGTTTAACACATCCCTAGTGCATATGACACAGAGATCATTCAACAATCTATCAATAATACTCCCTTGTTCAATGTTGAATCTACCACTTTCCTTGTGCCACAAGTACACCCCGTAGCTCGAATCGTTGAGCCACCGGATCTTGACATCGAACCATTTCGCATCGGTTGGGTCACTAGGCCGGATGAAAAACCCGCTATCCGGTTCCAATCCACCGGGTAGAAAGCCACTTGTGGCAAGACTCTGAATTTGAAATCCTTGTTTCTTGCCACCCTATCAACCACTCTAGTGACCAAATGTGGCCCATTGTGACCCCATCGATTCCCATCAAAAGTTGATGCAAATTCCTCCATAAACGTGTACACTAGTGGATGTTCCCTGTCAAAAACAAGAATTGCATTATTCAATTTTGTCGGGTTTCCCTTTTTTTTAACACTTTGAGCTCCAATTACATTCCTTAACCCTGAAAGATCTTTCAAGATTACGAAATCTGTGTCCAAATAAACTCCTCCATACTTGTACAATGCAGCAAGTCTCATCAAATTTGACAGATTCTGTGCCAGAGGAATCGCCCCTGGATCCTTGCTCCCATTCTTTATTTCATTGAGCCAAGACTCTGCAGGAGTGCCCTTGCATAGATCCCACAGGTCCGGAGTCACGGCCAGAACCCGAAAACCGTGCCCGATCAGCGGCTCAAGAATTTTGTCCCCATTAACCGAGTCCATACTTTTTGACAGTATGACCAAACAGCTTCTGGGATTAGTTTGGAACAAGCTGTCCAGGCCGGAGAACTGTCGTTTTCGAAACGAACCGGCTGGGGCAATCCATGTCATGAAGATGTTAACTTTGCATGATTCATTCCCGCGGAAAAAATCCTTAACCCTTGAATCAAACCTTCTCGATATGTCTGACGATTCGAACAATTCGGATTCCTCAGGCTTGAGCTTTCTTTTTGGACGAACAAGCTGATGAAGATCACTTCTTGTCGGCAACGAACATGCAATAAATACATGTCTATTAGTCAGCAAAGTTAGAGTGCGTGGATTAACATAAGAGGTGCCAACATTGATGAATTGGATGCAAATTCACTTTTGAATTTGCATTCTCCACGCGTTTATACAGGGGAAGAGCTCTATAAATAGAGCCCTTCCCTCCTCATTCTGTATATCTCATCCTCAAGTTCCTCCTTCTGTTCTTGAGTGATCTTCTCTCCTTAATTATTTTTATATATATTTGTGAGATAGGTTTTCTCCTGTATAAAAGAGTGAGTGTCTTTTTGGAAACACAGAGAGAGGTTGTAATTCTCCAAATATTATAGTGGAATCTTTTGATCTTGCCCGTGGTTTTTACCCTAATAATTTTGGGGGTTTTTCACGTAAATCTTGGTGTCTATTTATTCTTCAATTTCCATAGTTTCTATCTCGTAATGCCACAGCTGGGACCAAAAAGTGGTATCAGAGTCTTGACATAAAATTTCTTAAAATTCTGTGTATGCTCTGTGGTTGCAGCTGTGACTGATCTTCCACATCAGAAAAGATTTTTTGAAGATTTTATAAAGCAGGATTCTTGTAGTCAAGATGTCGGCAAAATACGAGATAGAAAAGTTCAATGAGAGCAATTTTTTGCTGCGAAAATTGAAGGTGCAAGCAATTCTAACAAAGGAGCGTTGCTTGGCAGCTATTGGAGATAGACCGGTGGACGTCACAGACGATCAAAAGTGGAACGAGATGAATCACAATGCTGTTGCCAATTTACACTTGGCTATAGCATATGAAGTTTTGTCAAGTATCTCTGAAATAAAAAGCGCAAAAGTTATTTGGGATACTCTGTCAAAACTGTACGAGGTCAAGTCACTACACAACAAAATATTCCTAAAGAGAAAGCTTTATACTCTTCGGATGGCGGAATCCTCATCGATAACCGACCATATCAACACACTGAATACTCTATTTTCTCGGCTCACCTCTATGGGGCATAAAATAGAGGAAAAAGAACGTGCGGAGCTTCTACTTCAAAGTCTACCAGATTCATACGATCAGCTCATCATCAATGTTACCAACAATGTTCTTTCGGATAATTTAAATTTTAACGATGTCTTAACTGCGGTTCTTGGAGAAGAGAGTCGTCGAAGGAACAAGGAAGATAGGTTGGCAACGTCGAAGCAAGCAGAGGCTTTACCAATGACGAGAGGAAGATTGATGGAGCGTGACTCCAGTGGGAGCCACAGATATGGTAGATCCAAGTCAAGAAGTAAGAAGAAGAATATTTACTGCTTTAAATGTGGCGGTAAAGGGCACTTCAAAAGAGAGTGTACGAAGAGCATCGAAAAGGGATCTCAAGGAAATGTGGCCAGTACTTCAGGCGGTGGTGAAATATTATTCAGCGAAGCAGCAACAGTTGCGGAAGACAGACACAAATTTTGTGATGCATGGATTATGGATTCAGGAGCGACGTGGCATAGGACGTCAAGGAAAGAATGGTTCGACCAGTATGAACCAGTCTCGGGAGGATCTGTATTCATGGGAAATGATCATGCCTTGGAAATCGCTGGGGTCGGTACCATTAAAATCAAAATGTTTGATGGTACTATTCGCACCATACAGGAGGTACGACATGTGAAGGGCTTGACAAAGAATCTTTTGTCTTTGGGGCAATTGGATGATATTGGGTGCAAAACCCGTATCGAGAAAGGGATCATGAAGATCGTGAAAGGCGCGCTTGTGGTTATGAAGGCTGAAAAGGTTGCTGCAAATCTGTATGTCTTGTTGGGGGAAACACACAAAAAGGCGGAACTAGCTGTTGCATCAATTGGTTCGGGAGAAGAAGCAACAATGTTGTGGCATAGAAAACTTGGGCATATGTCAGAACGAGAAATAAAGATTCTCTCAGAACGAAAGCTGTTGCCGGGGCTTACAAAAGTGACTTTACCCTTTTGTGAGGATTGTGTTACCAGTAAACAACACAGATTAAAGTTTGGCACATCTACTGCCAAAAGCAAAGGCATATTGGAGCTGATTCATTCTGATGTTTGGCAAGCACCGGTGTTGTCCCTAGGAGGAGCGAGATACTTTGTCTCGTTTATTGATGATTTCTCTAGGAGATGTTGGGTGTATCCAATCAAGAAGAAATCAGATGTTTTCGAAATCTTCAAAGTTTTCAAAGCGCGAGTTGAACTTGATTCTGATAAGAAAATCAAGTGTTTAAGGACTGACAATGGAGGAAAATATACCAGTGATGAGTTTGATGCATTTTGTCAGCATGAGGGCATCAAACGACAGTTCACGACGGCTTACACGCCTCAGCATAATGGAGTGGCGGAGCGGATGAACATAACTCTGTTGGACAGAACAAGAGCTATGTTGAGTACTGCGGGTCTACCAAAGTCATTTTGGGCAGAAGCAGTCAAAACCGCTTCTTACATCATCAATCGTTCTCCTTCAGTGGCGATTGATTTGAAGACTCCGATGGAGGTGTGGACTGGAAAGCCAACTGATTATTCTCGGTTACATACATTTGGAAGTCCGGTGTACGTTATGTACAATGAACAAGAAAGATCGAAGTTGGATTCCAAATCCAGAAAATGTATCTTCTTGGGCTATGCTGATGGAGTAAAGGGGTTTCGCTTGTGGGATCCTACTGTCCACAAGCTTATCATCAGCAGAGATGTTATCTTCGAGGAAGATAAAGTGAAGGGAGACAAAGGCACACCGAATTCAGAAACTACTATCATTCAGGTGGAAAATAAGACAGACAAAGATCAAGTTTCTTGTGAAGCAGTACCAGAGCACGAGGTACAAGAACCAGTTGATTCAGAGGTTTCCAAAGTGAGGCAGTCAACTCGAGAGAGAGGACCACCAGGTTGGCTTTCAGATTATGTCACTGAAAGCAACATTGCATATTGTCTATTAACAGAGGATGGTGAGCCATCGAGTTTCCATGAGGCTACTCAAAGCTCGGATGTATCCCTGTGGATGACAGCGATGCAGGAAGAATTGGAAGCATTGGACAGGAACAAAACTTGGGATCTTGTTACACTACCACGAGGGAGGAAAGCTATCGGTAACAGATGGGTCTATAAGATCAAGCGTGATGGCAATAACCAAGTGGAGCGGTATCGTGCAAGATTGGTTGTCAAAGGGTATGCTCAGAAAGAAGGAATTGACTTCAATGAGATATTTTCTCCTATGGTTCGGCTTTCAACAGTTAGGATAGTATTGGCAATGTGTGCGGTGTTTAACCTACATCTAGAACAGCTAGATGTGAAAACGGCATTTCTTCATGGCGATCTTGAAGAAGAAATTTATATGCTTCAGCCAGAAGGTTTTGCAGAAAAAGGCAAAGAGAACTTGGTTTGCAGGTTGAAAAAATCTCTGTACGGTCTCAAACAGGCACCGAGTTGTTGGTACAAGAGATTTGATTCCTATATCATGAGCCTTGGGTACAACAGACTCAGTGCAGACCCTTGTACGTATTTCAAGAGGTCTGGTGATTATGATTATATCATTTTGCTGTTGTACGTGGACGACATGTTGGTAGCAGGCCCCAACAAAGATCGGGTCCAAGAATTGAAGGCACAGTTGGCTAGGGAATTTGATATGAAGGATTTGGGACCAGCAAACAAGATTCTAAGGATGAAAGTTCACCGAGACAGAAGAAATAGGAAGATTTGGTTTTTCCAGAAAAATTATTTGAAGAAAGTCTTGCAGCGCTTCAACATGCAAGATAGTAAGCCAGTTTCAACCCCTCTTCCTATTAACTTCAAGTTATCTTCTGAGATGTGTCCTAGCAGTGAAGCAGAGAAGATGGAGATGTATCGAGTACCGTATGCATCAGCAGTGGGAAGTTTAATGTTCGCCATGATTTGTACAAGACCAGACATTGCACAAGCAGTGGGAGCAGTCAGTCGATATATGGCAAATCCTGGACAAGAGCATTGGAGCACGGTTAAGAGGATCCTTAGATACATTAAGGGTACCTCAGAAGCTGCATTATGTTTTGGAGGATCAGATTTTACACTCAGGGGCTATGTGGATTCAGATTACGCAGGTGATCCAGATAAAAGAAAATCAACTACTGGTTATGTGTTTACAGTTGCAGGAGGTGCAGTCAGCTGGGTTTCAAAAATGCAAACAGTTGTGGCGTTATCTACAACGGAGGCAGAATACATGGCAGCTACTCAAGCTTGCAAGGAGGCAATATGGATTCAAAGGTTATTGGAAGAGCTTGGGCACAAACAAGAAAAGATTCCTCTATTTTGTGACAGTCAGAGTGCCTTGCACATTGCAAGGAATCCAGCCTTTCATTCCAGGACTAAACACATTGGAGTACAATTTCACTTTGTACTGGAAGTAGTAGAGGAAGGAAGTGTGGACATGCTGAAGATCCATACGAAGGATAACATTGCTGATATTCTGACCAAGCCAGTGAGTACAGAGAAGTTTGAATGGTGTACATCCTCAAGTGGCCTCGCAGGAACGTAACCAGCAGGAAATGGCAAGATTGAAAGGATGTGTGGAGATATGTTTGATTCTCAATCAAATCTCCAAGTGGGAGAAATGTCGGCAAGGGACATGCAATAAATACATGTCTATTAGTCAGCAAAGTTAGAGTGCGTGGATTAAGATAAGAGGTGCCAACATTGACGAATTGGATGCAAATTCACTTTTGAATTTGCATTCTCCACGCGTTTATATATTTTTGAGTGATCTTGAGTGATCTTCTCTCCTTAATTATTTCTATATATATTTGTGAGATAGGTTTTCTCCTGTATAAAAGACTGAGTGTCTTTTTGGAAACACAGAGAGAGGTTGTAATTCTCTAAATATTATAGTGAAATCTTTTGATCTTGCCCGTGGTTTTTACCCTAATAATTTTGGGGGTTTTCCACGTAAATCTTGGTGTCTATTTATTTTTCAATTTCCATAGTTTCTATCTCGTAATGCCACAGCTGGGACCAACACTTCTTACATTATAAATAATCACATTGGCGAAATGGAATGCCAAAATCATCAATGCAAACATATGTTTCCACTTCATTGTAAAAATACATCCAAATTATGACGAAATAGGACTTTAAGAACTCGAGATATATGATACGGGGTCAACAACTTTCATGGTAGCCAAGCGAGGAAAAGATCAAACATATAATATTGCATGGAAGAGTATGGCCGGGTGTGGATTAAGTATTTCTTTAGGAGAAAGAAAATATCAAAATTAGTCCAATAAGAAGTTCTAATCTTTATTTTGATCCTCTCATTAATCAAATTTCAGTTCTAATACAAACTTTATATCTTTTCGGACAAGTACTTGTAAGAAGTTCTCAACTATATCAGTTTATGTGCTTATGATGTAGAGAAGCGGTTACAAGATCATATCCTGATTTTTAACCTTTTTAAGAGATGTAGCACGAATGTTTGTGAAGACCTGAAAATCAATTGAGCAGTCGACGAACAAAAGTAGTCTGAGTTGAGAAATCAGTTGAGCAGTCGATAAACAAAACCAGTCCAAGTTGAGCAGTTCAACTGGACCCATCAAATAACCAAAACACTCAAACCATGTAGTAATCCAGATTCTATTTTAAGATAATAATATGTTAAACATGATTAAGGGTTAGTAATTAACCAATTTGAGGATTCAATCGGACTTCAGAGTTAAGGATTGGACTTTCAATATTTTGGCCATTTCGGACGATCCAAAGAGGACTTCGGACGATCCGAACTTAGCGAGTCGGGGGCTCCGAAGAGGACATGTTGACTTCGGAGTTAAGGCACGTTCGGATGGTCCGAACCAAGATCGGACGGCCCGAACTTCTCCTGTGCCAAGTAGGCAGGATTACTCAGCCAAGGTTTTTGACAAGTGTTGGATTTAGGACACTTCGGACGGCCCGAAGTGACGATCAGACGGTCCGAACGTGACGTGTCTCGCATGCAGGCAGTGAGTTGGATCGGACGACCCGAACCCGAGTTCGGAGGGTCCGAACATGATCGGAAAATTTCCTATAAATAGGGCTCATTCGATTTCATTTTGAATTACGAATTCCCGAGTTTCCTTCTTCAGTTATATAGTGTGAGTTATACACTTGAGGGTCCTATCAATTATAATAAAGGTTCTGGTATAACCAATGTGTGGTTATAGTCATCTGAGACTAGCGACTCCAAAGGGCTATCTACGGACGAAGGTATGGTCCGGGAATTTGTTTAAGTTTTGGGAGTACTTATTAGCTTAGTTAAGATTTATAGAACTTGTGTGGTGATATGATGAACTTTTGAATATAGGCTTGGAACCTAGGATCCTACAAGACTTGAACTAGCCTAGAGGTACGTACACATTGACTGAGATTGCCAGCGAGTATACATGTTTATATGTTGCATTTATTTGGCATTATTATGTGGCATGATGTATGTTTTACCGTTTTCTATATTCATATATCATGTGCACATACACGTTGAGCCTATACCTTGTTATACCTGATTATAGAGCCGCTCAGCTCTATAATCGATAGTCTGTCACTGAAAGGACCGCGACGGCGGGAACATGTATGTCTGACTACTCTGGTGTACTAGACGAGTGTGGTTGCACCCAGAGGTTGATCCGTGCGGTGGCAGCACTCATGTGGCGCCGGTACTGAGCATGACTTTTCAGATGACCCTTTACCAGTCATCATGTTGCATGCATTATATACATATGTTTACTCATGTTTATGTATTGGACGTTAGTGCTCACGTCCTAGTTGTTATCTTGGACACCCTTTTCCATGGGGCAGGTTGCAGGATGGATGGAGCCGGTAGTTCGAGGTAGGACTAGGAGAGCTGGAGCTTTCAGAGGATTTATTTTAAGTTTTTCGATTTGGTTGTATCAGTATAGTATTAAGCCTGGACTTGTTTTACTAAGCTGATATGTACCTTTTGGTTTACGTTTCTGCACGTTTTACTCTGTTAAGTATTTTGCTGTATTAAGTTTAATGCATGTTATTAGTTACCAGTTAGTAGGTGATTTCAAGCAGGGTCACTATATTTTTGGTATCAGAGCATGCTTAGATTTTGGGATTAGTACTTCGGATTAGTCTAGTCTTGAATTTTGCGCATTTGGGATTTTAATGTACAATTCTTTTCAGGATATGGCTGACAAGAGTCACGATAGTGTTGGCCAGGGACGTGGTCACCATCGTCACCATCACCATCATCATGAGGATCGAAATCGTCCTCATGAGGGTAAACGTCGCTACACTATCAATAAGTTCATGCAAGTAGGACCGAAACCCTTGGTGGGAGGTGAGAATCCTAAACAAGCGAGAGGATGGATGTCCAAAATTGAGAGTGCTTTTCGAGCTTTCGAGTGCACTGAAGAGCAGAAACTAGAAGTTCTAGAATTTGTTCTAGAAGATCGAGCACGCTTATGGTGGGATGCCAAGGCTACTCAGGCACGTACGGAGAGAGGACTTGTGACTTGGGGAGATTTCTATCAGCAGTTTCAAAAATTTTATTTTCCTCCAGCAGTTCGACATGCACTATCTATGGAGTTGCTGACTCTGAGGCAAGGATCAATGACTATTGATCAATATCAGCAAAGATTTCTTGATCTGCTACCTTTCACTCCTCATATTAATGACAGTGATGCGTCAAAGTATGATATCTTTCTGCAAGGCTTGAATCAAGATATCTATTCACAAGTTGTCGTCTGTGATGATCCGATATCTTATGAGACTTTGGTGAACCGTTGCCGTCAAGTGGAGAACAGCAACAGGCGGGCACAGTTGATGATGCCAGGACAGCCTAGTGGATCTCTTGGGCCTATGGCTCAGTCTGTTGTGCAAACTGGACCTATGTCTTCTTCTACTACTACTACTACTACTACTGCTTCGTCTGGTTCTCGTGGCTCACGAGGTACATTCCATTTTGGGAAGAAGAAGAATGAGGATTTTTGCAGCCACTGTGGTGGGAAGCTTCCTGCATCTTCGTGTCGAAAGGTTACTGGAGCTTGTTATATTTGTGGTGAGCAGGGACATCAGCGGAGAGATTGTCCTCAGCGTATGGGTTCTGCTAGTGGATCGGGATCACAGGTTGGATCTCAGGCTTCTACTTTTCCACATCAGCAGCCAGCACCACAGAGTTCTTCTGGTTATCGTGCACAGACTCAAGGGCAGGTGTTTACTCTGTCTCAGGGGCAGGCTACTGAGGAAAGGGATCGCATGTTGGCAGGTACCTTTCTGTTATGTGGCATTCCTGCACTTGTTTTAATTGATACTGGAGCATCGTATTCCTTTATTTGTAGTCACTTTGTTAAGAGACATAGATTACCTTATGTATCATTAGATATGGATTTAGTTGTATCTACTCCGCTGGAGCAGGAGGTAGTAACTAAGCGTCTAGTGATGGGTTGCTTTCTAGAGTTTGAGGGTCATGTGTTATCGGTTAATCTGATGATTTTAGCAATGGCAGATTTTGACTGTATTTTGGGAATAGATATGCTGACTTTGTATCATGCTACTGTGGATTGTTATCAGCGTCTGGTATAGTTTCATCCTGTTGAGGGTGATAGTTGGTACTTTTATGGTGAGGGTGCGCGAGCTCTGATGCCACTTGTATCGGCTCTGATAGAATGTTGTACAATGAATTTAGGATGTTTAATGACATAATTAATAGCACAATTACATCTAAATAATTTGATTTAGAATATTGTCATTATTTTTATCATCCAATTTCCCAAAATATCTATTTCTCTTTATTAATATTTTATGTTTATATTATCGGTATATTTATATATCCAATTAGAAGACTCCACAATAATAATTTACAAGAGAAAAATAGATGATGTCATGTATTAGAGTCAGGTGGGGAGGGCTACCTCATCTATGCAGTTGATATGTCTACGAGTAGTCCAGGTATTGATCAGTTACCGGTTGTCAGCGTGTTTCCTGATGTATTCCCTTATGAGATTCCTGGTTTTCTTTCGGTTCGAGTGGTTGAATTTGGTATTGATCTAGTACCAGGAACGATGCCTATATCCCGAGCACCTTATCATCTGGCACCGTCAGAGATGAGGGAATTGAAACATCAGTTGCAGGATCTGCTTGATAAGGGATATATTCGTCCGAGTGTTTCTCCATGGAGAGCACCTGTTTTGTTCGTCAAGAAGAAGGATGGATCAATGCGATTATGTATTGATTACAGGCAGCTGAATCGTGTCACCATCAAGAATAAGTATCCTTTGCTGCGGATTGATATTTTGTTCGATCAACTACAGGATACTTCTGTCTACTCCAAGATAGATCTGAGATCTGGATACCACCAGATGAGGGTACGAGACTCAGATATTTCTACGACTGCTTTTAGGACCAGATACATGCATTATGAATTTTCGGTAATGCCATTCACTTTGACGAATGCACCGGCAGTCTTTATGAATCTGATGAATCAGTTATTTCAAGAATATCTGGATAGATTTGTCATCGTCTTCATTGATGATATTCTTGTCTACACTCATGACAAGAATGAGCATGCACAGCATTTTAGGATTATTTTGCAGACGTTACGAGATAAGCAGTTGTATGCGAAATTGAGCAAGTGCGAATTCTGGCTTGATCAGGTAGTATTTCTCGGTCATGTGATTTCTAGTGAAGGAATATTTTTTGATCCTAGTAAGATAGAGGCAGTGTTGAACTGGTCTCGTCCGACGACAGTTGCTGAGATTCGTAGTTTCTTGGGTCTAGCTGGTTATTACCATCGGTTCATAGAGAATTTTGCACAGTTGGCCAGGCCTTTGACTCAGCTTACACGGAAAGATATTGCCTTCATTTAGTCCTTGGATTGTGAGGAGTCATTTCACAAGCTGCGTAGACGTCTTACTACTGCACATGTGCTAGCTTTACCTTCTGGATTTGGAGGTTATGTTGTCTACACTGATGCCTCTGGTCAGGGGTTAGGATGTGTTCTGACACAGCATGGACATGTTATTGTCTATGCTTCTCGACAGTTGAAGACGCATGAGAATAATTTGCGCTCAAGATTTGGATACATTATCTTTATGGCGAGAAATTTGAAATATTCACAGATCACAAGAGTCTGAAATATTTATTCACTCAAGCGGAGTTGAATATGCGACAGAGACGCTAGATGGATCACCTGAAGGACTATGATTATGAAATCAAATATCATCCAGGTGCTGCTAATCTTACTGTTGATGCCATGAGTCGGTAGGTGAGACTTTCTGCACTTCAGACTAGTGATATATCTCATATGGTTCAGGAGTGCTGTTCATTGAGTTTTACACTCAAGCACAAGAAATGAAGAAATGGAATTCGTTTGTATACTATATTATCTGAGCCGACATTGTACTCTCGGATTAGAGATGCTCAGATATCTGATGTTAAGACTCAGCGTTTGGCACGTCTAGCCAATGGAGTTAATACATCTGGATTCCATTATCAGGCAGATGGTTTATTGTGTTTATCAAATCGAGTGGTTGTACCTGATATTGCGGAGCTCAGGAATGATATTCTTTCTCAAGCTCACAGGAGTCGATTGTCAGTTCATCCTGGTAGCATGAAAATGTATAAGGACTTGCGAACTAGATTCTGGTGGAAAGGGATGAAGCGGAGTGTTTATCAATTTGTTTCTCGATGTCTTGTTTGTCAACAGGTCAAGGCCGAACATCGACGACCAGGTGGATTACTGCAGAATCTTGATATTCCCGAATGGAATGTTGGACCATGGTCGTTCTTCGGATTAAAAAAAAATGATACCCGGTGCAGCGGAAGTTTTAAAATTTTATATGGAACGATTCCATATGGGTATCAAATTCCTACGATTAAAATTAATAACATAAAATTTAAACAATATAAATTTTACCTTAAAATTTCGAAGCGAGATTATGGACACCAACAGATTAATCTGCTCTTGTTGTATATCCCAGGAACTGATGAACGAACGTTTCTTCAATCAGGTCCACGAACGGAAATTTAATCCCTCTGATAAACTGCACTAGAAAGTCTATCAGAAGTTTCTACGAAGAGAAAATTAACAGATTTGATCAGTTAAACCAGACTGAAAATTCAAAATTCACAGGCTGAATTTTTCGAACAGAGAGAGGAGAGGGGGCGGCCACACCTAGAGAGAAAAACTAGGGTTTTCGAAAATTTTGTGACCAGTTGTGTGTAATTTCTGTACTGCAATAACTTATTTATAATGTGGGCCGCTAACAGTTTAGGGCCCATTAGTCATAAGTTCAAGCTTGACAAGCAAAGCCCGCATGTTTAGAAATTAATATAAATTCATCGTGACTCAGATTGATAAACCAATTTCACCAATATGCACAGAAACCATTTCTGCATCTTTTAAAGTCAAGATAAATTTTTTGAATCCGAATTCAGTGGTTTCCAAAAATGTCCATCACTATGTCATTTTAGGAAATCTTACTCCCTCTATTTTTAAATAAGAAGTCCCACTTCTTTATTCACTAAATTTAACTCTTTAAATTTAATTATATCAACGGGGATTAAAATTCCATTACTTGAGTGACCCTCAATGGTTCAGGGATACAGCTAGCTGTGGGCTCACAACTCCTTGTGACTCGGAACAACAATTTTCTACTTGCCCATCGAATCATGGTAAGAGCGCCTAGCAATATCGCCCCATGATTCCCTAGGTATCACTGATAGTGCCTACAAGAACCAATAGATTTTGGTTAGCGTACAGTACGGTCCCTTCATCCATATATCTCGATCCAATCAACAACCATTGGTAAATCGAGAGTCGTTTGAGATTCGATAACTATGCAATGCATCTTGAAGATCAAATAGTGACATCGCATGTGCTACTAGGAAACCAAGTAACCTAAAACACATCATGTACTCTGGCCAGAGATTCGTCACACTAATATCTCCTTAGATTGCATAGGATATCCACACTCGCAAGTATGTGGTGAATCCTTGACAACAAAGCATCGACTCCTATATGTGTCGTAACTGTACCCAATCCCGACACCTGATGACCCCAATAAAGTCGGTAAACGAATCAAAGTACAGTACTAGCATATAGAGTCTCAATGATGTTTAAAGTAGTAAGGACTAATGGTGTACAACCAAAAACGCAGACTTTATCAACTCGATAAGTGATAACCACTTGGAAAGTCCGGATAGGGTAGTTCGATCATTCATCATATGAATATCCATTTGCATGCTTTGAACATCTCTATGTTCCATACCAATGAAACGTGGTACTCGGCATCGCAAATGCTAGTCTCAATCTCGAGCGATCCTTATCCTTATTAACGGACGGCTCAATCGACTAGGAACTGTTTAGAATATACAGTGACTATAAGATGTGTTTCATGATAGCCATCCCCATGTGCTACCACATCTTACATACACTATAGTATATTCAAGATCTTCATCTAAACATCTTATAGTATGTCAAAACATAATAATATGATAAAAGATAAAGTAAATGTCATTATAAAAGTGTAAATTATATTAAACAAAAGATTGTTTATACATAGAGTCATAAAAGCC
This sequence comes from Henckelia pumila, assembly GCF_033568475.1. Taxonomy (NCBI): domain Eukaryota; kingdom Viridiplantae; phylum Streptophyta; class Magnoliopsida; order Lamiales; family Gesneriaceae; genus Henckelia; species Henckelia pumila. The sequence continues at coordinate 131,226,507 of NC_133122.1, read as the reverse complement.
CTTAGCCACAAGTTGGCTCACCGGGCACCCACTCTTTCAATCTCCCACTTGCCCTAAAGCCAACTAGTAATACTACGTAGTCCCATTGCTTCGCGATGTTTGTCAAATAATGGTCCTGGCAAGGGCTTAGTAAGTGGATCAACGATATTGTCTGCAGAGGCCACTCTCTCGACAGTGATGTCTCCTCTTTCCACGATCTCCCGGATGATGTGGTATTTCCTCAGTACGTGTTTGGATCTTTGATGAGACCTTGGTTCCTTTTCCTGAGCAACGGCACCCGTGTTGTCACAGTACACCGGGACTGGACCAACAGCTTCAGGAATAACGCCCAACTCTTGGACGAAATTCCTCATCCAAACGTCCTCTTTAGCATCAGCTGATGCCGCAATGTATTCTGCCTCAGTGGTGGAATCTGTTGTGGTGTCCTGCTTGAAACTCTTCCAAGAGACAGCACCGTCATTGAGCATGAACACAAATCCAGAGGTTGACTTCGAGTCATCCACGTCACTTTGGAAGCTAGAATCGGTATAGCCTTCCAATTTAAGTTCTCTTCCTCCATAAACCATGAATACATTCTTAGTTCTTCTCAAGTACTTAAGAATATCCTTCACGGCTTTCCAATGCATTTGACCGGGATTGGCTTGATATTTGCTCGTGACACTCAGAGCAAATGCCACATCCGGTCTGGTAGATATCATCCCATACATGATACTCCCTATGGCTGACGCATATGGTATGTGCGTCATTTTTTCTATCTCTTCGTCAGTCTTGGGACACATAGACTTGGATAGAGAGACTCCATGATACATAGGTAGATGTCCTCTCTTGGACTCATCCATTGAAAACCTTTTCAATATAGTGTCGATGTAGGTAGCTTGAGTAAGTCCTATCATTCTCTTAGATCTATCTCTATAGATCTGTATCCCTAGAATATAGGACACCTCACCCAAATCCTTCATCGAGAATCTACCTGACAACCATATCTTTGTTGACTGCAACATCCCTACATCATTCCCAATGAGTAAGATGTCATCAACATAAAGTACTAAGAATGTCACAGCATCCTTAACTACTTTCTTGTACACGCACGGTTCCTCCGGGTTCTTGATGAAACCAAAATCCTTTATTGTTTCATCAAATTTCTGGTTCCAACTTCTTGATGCTTGTTTGAGACCATAAATTGATCTCTGAAGCTTACATACCTTATGCTCGCTTCCCATGGATGTGAATCCCTCAGGTTGCATCATATAGATCTCTTCCTTAATGTTTCCATTAAGGAATGCAGTCTTCACATCCATTTGCCATATCTCATAGTCATACCATGCAGCAGTGGCAAAAAGGATTCTTATGGACTTGAACATTGCGACTGGTGAAAAAGTTTCATCATAGTCAACTCCTTGTCTTTGAGTATAACCTTTTGCCACCAATCGTGCCTTGTAGGTCAGTACCTTTCCATCAGGCCCAAGTTTTCTCTTGTAGATCCATTTACACCCTATTGGAACAATTCCATCGGGAGGATCTACTAAAGACCAAACTTGGTTTGTATGCATCGAATCTATTTCCGACTGCATAGCTTCAAGCCATAAATTCGAATCCGCATCAGAAATTGCTTCCTTGAAGTTTCTTGGATCACATCCAATGTCGGGTTCACTTTGATCCCCTTCAAGAAGAAGACCATATCTAATAGGAAGCCTAGAAGTCCTCTCGGATCTTCTAGTAATAGGCGTGTCTTGTGATGATTCTTGAGGTATAGGATCGTTATTTTGTATCTCGGGTTCTTATCGAATTTCTTCGAGTTCCATCATCTTTCCTTTCTTATCCAATAAGAACTCCTTCTCCAAGAAGGTGGCATTCCTTGAAACAAACACTTTTGTTTCAGTAGGATGATAGAAATAATATCCGATTGAATTCTTCGGATACCCTACAAAATAACATAAGGTGGATCGACTATCCAACTTATCTCTCACTGTCTGCTTCACGTAAGCAGGACATCCCCAAATCCTCAAGTACGAATACTTAGGAGCTTTGCCATTCCATAATTCGTATGGTGTTTTATTCACTGCTTTAGTGTGGATGTTGTTTCAACAACAATACCGCCGTTTCAAGAGCATAGCCCCAAAACAAAGGTGGGAGCTCAGTGAAGCTCATCATAGATCGAACCATGTCCAACAAGGTTCGATTGTGACGCTCCGAAACACCATTCAGCTGAGGTGTCATAGGAGGAGTCCACTGAGAGAGAATCCCATTCTCTTTTAGATAATCCAAGAACTCGGTACTTAAGTATTCTCCACCTCGATCTGATCGAAGTGCTTTAATACTCTTACCTAGTTTGTTTTCTACTTCAGCCTTGAATTCTTTGAACTTTTCAAATGATTCAGACTTATATTTCATCAAATATAAGTACCCATACCTAGAATAATCATCAGTAAAGGTAATGAAGTAGGTGTGACCAAATTTTGTACCAATACTAAATGGTCCGCAAACATCTGTATGGATCAAATCCAATAGATTTTGACTACGCTCTGGCTTCCCTTTGAAAGGAGATTTAGTCATTTTTCCTTTGAGGCAGGAGTCACAAGTAGGTAGAGAGTTAATATCGGACATATCAAACATGCCCTCTCCCACTAGCTTGTTCATCCTCCTTGAAGAAATATGACCTAGCCTAGCATGCCAATGGTTTGCCGGGTTTTGATTATCAATTTTCCTTTTATTTGTTGTTACCGGTTTATCAACATAATTAATTGGAACTCCTTTTAATTTTAAGTTATATAGATCGTTTTCAAGTTGTCCACATCCAATTAAACATTCATTCTTGTAAATATTGCAAATCCCATTCACAAAATTGCAAGAAAAAACCATCTCTATCAAGCATAGAAACAGAAATAATGTTTTTAATCAAGTCTGGAACAAATAAAACATCTTTCAAAAGTAACTTAAAATCGTTCTGCAAAATTAAATAAACGTCTCCCACAGCTTTGGCTTCAACTCTAGAACCATTTCCGAGCCTCAGCTGGGTCTCACCCATCCTAAGCTTGCGACTTCTTGTCATCATCTGCAAATCATTGCAAATGTGAGATCCACATCCGGTATCCAATACCCAAGAAGTAGTATTAAGTGAAACATTTATTTCAATATAAAACATACCCTTCGCAGTTCGCAACTGCTCAAGATATTCCTTACATTTACGTTTCCAATGACCGGGTTTCTTGCAGTGATGGCAAACATCCTTGGATTTTTCCACGTTTGAAGCTTTTGTCTTGTTCTTCTTCTCGGGTCCGGTTTTCTTGGATGGGACAGAACGTTTCTTACCCTTTGTACTTGGCCCCTTCTTAGCAGAAGAAGAGGAGCCCACCAAGAGAACCGGTTTATCCTTATTTAAAGTGGCTTCATAAGTTACAAGTATATTGACCATCTCTTCAAGGGAGGCCTCTATCTTGTTCATATTGAAATTCACCACAAAACCGTCAAACGATGAAGGAAGAGAGAGAAGTAATAAGTCCACATTGAGTTCATGCTCCAATACCAATTCAAGCGTTACCAACTTCTGAATGAGCCAAATTACGCGTACCCCATGATCACGGACCGAAGTTCCTTCACGCATGCGACACGTCATTAACTCTTTTACAGTAGCGAACCTTTCAGCTCTCGATTGAGCCCCAAAAAGTTCCTTTAGTTGTGCGTGAATGTCAGCAGCATTCACGGTATCCTCAAATCGCCTCTGGAGTTCATCAGACGTCGAACTTGCATATAGCATTTGGCCTTGATATCATAGTCCCACCATTTATCAAGTTTGGCCAACTCTTCTGGACTTATATCAACTGGTGCTTCCTTCGGAGGAGATTTTTCTAACACGTAGAATATCTTCTCCGAGGTCAAGACAATCTTCAACTTACGGAACCATTCCATATAGTTTGCGCCAGTCAGTTTGTTTTGTTCGAGAATAGAGAATAGTGGATTGCGCGAGTTCATCTTAATGAAATACTGAAAAGAAACAGACAATAATCAGTGATTGTTTAATTAATTTACTAAGACATAAAATAAGGCAAAATTTATTTTATGAATCTCACTCCCACTATTTTAACGATTTCACTACCCTCTAGTGAAAACGAAAAACATTTTCTTTAGTGGGAACATGAAGTCCAATTGACAAACTATAGTCCCGAATAATATCAGCCAACCATAATTTTCAAATGGTAGAGCCCTAATGCTTCCAAAGCAACCTCCATGTTTTTACCTCATGTCCAATAAGGGCCCAATAATATGACGCCGTTTATTGTGACACGTCAAGATGACCCATCAATATTAAATTGTGATGGACGGTCGCCATGTGGATCCCCAATAATATGAGCCAATCCCATGGGAGTTTCATCCAACTTATAACATGTTTCGATCCAATGTACAACTTTCCGACGAACGGGCCCCCCCAATAATATGAGCCGGACCGTATCCGCGGGTAGCATCTCATACATTGATCGTTGATGGAAGGTAGGAACATTTAAACAATATTTAAATGCCCTTTTGTTTATCTTGATATCAATTTTAAATCATATTTAAAATGAGGGATTTTAATTTTGAAAATTTGTCTCATTATTTAAAATTTGTATGCTTGCGGGATTCATACAATTTAGTCTAAACATGCATACAACAATAATATCATATATTATTTTAGGATGATCGATTCCATTACTAATCGACCTGTGGTTTCCAATCACGAGTCTAAGTCCAATCCTAGGTGATATGCAAGTATGCAATGCAATCCTATTACATTGTGCTTCCAATTTACATTTCTTCAGTCTTTATCATTGCTTGCTGGGCCCACCTCCATCTTCAAAATCTCCCACTATTTCTAGTGAATTTACAATAAATTACTATGATAAATAAAGGGATACATTATAGGGGTGGGAACGGACCATAAACCAGCCCACTTTTATTACATGTGACAATTCATATTGGGCCATAAACCAGGCCCATTAATAAATCCAACAACAATAATTAAAACCAAATGTAAACAACCTAACATACACCTATAATATTGGTCATGGCAATCGATCATCATTATCCAATAATTTTTAATTCAAAAATTAATTTATTGGATATCATGCAATGGCAATAAATATAAATAGATAAATCATATTTCATACATAAAATCTTATTATATATATAAAATCATATTTTATCTAGTTTATCCATAAAATCATATTTTACATATAAAATCCAATTTTATACATAAAATCATATTTTATTATCAATTGTACCAAAATTAATAATTAAAGATTTAATTTATTGGATTAAATTTATAAATTTCCAAAATTCAAAATTTATCCAAAAATTAATTTTTCTTAAAATTTTTGGGCTCCAACAATTTTGACTCATTGCCTCGTGGACCAACTGAAACAATTTTCAATCGGGCCAAAAACTGGGTCCAAAACCATTTTGGGCTAGAATTCATAATTCAAGGAAAAATTTAATTTTAATAATAAAAAAAAATTTCTGGGCAGCCCGGGACAATCCCGGGCTGCCCGCCCGTCGCTGGGCCGCTCCATGCGGCCCAGCTGCGCGGGCTAGGGCAACTCTTGCCCTAGCTTGCGCAGGGCTGCAGCGTGCAGCCTATTTGCGCGCGGCGCTGCTCGCTGCCTTCGGGCAGCGGGCAGCCCCGAAAATAATTTTTTTTTTCTTTTCCGTTTTATTTTTCTGAAAAATCGAGGCTTTGTACAATCGATAAAATTTTAATCGTAAAATCCGAGAACAACCTGGCTCTGATACCACTGTTGGACCATAGTCGTTCTCCGGATTAAAAAAAAAATGATACCCGGTGCAGCGGAAGTTTTAAAATTTTATATGGAACGATTCCATATGGGTATCAAATTCCTACGATTAAAATTAATAACATGAAATTTAAACAATATAAATTTTACCTTAAAATCTCGAAGCGAGATTATGGACACCAACAGATTAATCTGCTCTTGTTGTATATCCCTGGAACTGATGAACGAACGTTTCTTCAATCTGGTCCACGAACGAAAATTTAATCCCTCTGATAGACTGCACTAGAAAATCTATCAGAAGTTTCTACGAAGACAAAATTAACAGATTTGATCCGTTAAACCAGACTGCAAATTCAAAATTCACAGGCTGGATTTTTCGAACAGAGAGAGGAGAGGGGGCGGCCACACCTAGAGAGAAAAACTAGGGTTTTCGAAAATTTTGTGACCAGTTGTGTGTAATTTCTGTACTGCAATAACTTATTTATAATGTGGGCTTCTAACAGCTTAGGGCCCATTAGTCATAAGTTCAAGCTTGACAAGCAAAGCCCGCATGTTCAGAAATTAATATAAAATTCATCGTGACTCAGATTGATAAACCAATTTCACCAATGTGCACAGAAACCATTTCTGCATCTTTTAAAGTCAAGATAAATTTTCTGAATCCGAATTCAGTGGTTTCCAAAAATGTCCATCTCTATGTCATTTTAGGATATCTTACTCCCTCTACTTTTAAATAAGAAGTCCCACTTCTTTATTCACTAAATTTAACTCTTTAAATTTAATTATCTCAACGGGGATTAAAAATCCATGACTTGTGTGACCCTCAATGGTTCAGGGATACAGCTAGCCGTGGGCTCACAACTCCTTGTGACTCGGAACAACAATTTCCGACTTGCCCATTGAATCATGGTAAGAGCGCCTAGCAACATCGCCCCATGATTCCCTAGGTATATTTGATAGTGCCTGCAAGAACCAATAGATTTTGGTTAGCGTACAGTACGGTCCCTTCATCCATATATCCCGATCGAATCAACAACCATTGGTAAATCGAGAGTCGTTCGAGATTCGATAACTATGCAATGCATCTTGAAGATCAAATAGTGACATCGCATGTGCTACTAGGAAACCAAGTAACCTAAAACACATCATGTACTCTGGCCAGAGATTCGTCACACTAATATCTCCTCAGATTGCATAGGATATCCACACTCGCAAGTATGTGGTGAATCATTGACAACAAAGCATCGACTCTGTTACGCCTTAAAGGCATATAAATCTTGATTGTGAGATTAATGTTTTTAATGCATTAACAAGGCCCTTTTGTTCATGTTTTGATGATTAACAAATCTAGGTTAAAATGTTACTAATGTTTACAATGAGCTTATTACAGAGTTAAAATTTTCAAGGCTCAATTTCGTACAAGTTTATTCAAGATCAGAAACAAATTTCAAAGACTTATACTACTAGGAGTTCGGAAGTTCCGATTGGAGTTCGGAACCTCCGATCCGGAACTGAATGATCTTCGGAAGCTAAGGGACGATCGGACGTTCCGGTCATGGTTTGGAAGATCCGATCTATTTTCAAGGATTTTATATTGTTTGGAAACAGAACGGAAGCTACGAAGTGATGAGATCGGAAGCACCGATCATAGATCGGAAGTTACGATCTACTACGGCGGCCTGATAATCTTGTCTGGAAGACTTTTGCCTGACAACATATTTAATGCGCCGATAGGAAGCTCCGAAGTGAGATCGGAAGTTCCGATCCTGTACAAACCGCGTGACTCAGAATTCAAATTTCAGAAGCTCCGATGCTGGGAACGAAAGTTCCGATCGATGCCGAATTTCCAACTATAAATAGAGGCATTCCGAGACCATTTCTAGTATCCCAACATCTTCAAGTCTCTCAATCCTTTTAAGCATTATTTGAGCCATTTGTTGAGAAATTTGTAGCCCCTTTGAGCTTTCAAAATATATTCATATATCGAGTTGTATCCGGGGTTGTGAAAATCGTTGGTGTAAACACTTGAGTGTGAAACCAAGTGTTGTGTGATTGTTGAGGCTATCCTTGAAGCCCTTAAGGCCAAGTGTTGAGTTGTATCGGCGCGGTGATCGTGTCAAGTTGTAAGGCTATCCTTGGAGCCATCAAAGCCAAGTCGTTCGAAGTGCTAGTGGATCCTTGGTTAATCGATCTTAACCAAGAAGGGGAGACGTAGACAATTTATCTTCGAACTTCCATAAACATCTCTTATCCCTTTTACTGTTTTATTTACATTACGCATTTATTTACTGCACTTATTATTAATTGCTTTAAGTCTTCCGCTTGCGTATTTGCATAATCGCTTTAAATTGCTAAAGTTTCCAATAGAACCTAAATCCCCCCCCCCCTCCCATTAGGTTCTAACAGTGGTATCAGAGCCACCTTTTTCAAAATATTTTCAAAAAGGTTCTTATGGCAAACCTAGCGAGTGACTATGCTCAAGGGCAATCAACAAATCGTCCTCCTTTTTCAATGGCATAAACTACGGATATTGGAAAAACCGAATGTCCCTATATATCCAATCCGTAGACTATGACCTTTGGAAGGTTACTGTGAAAGGTCCCTACATACCTACTAAAGAGGTTGAGGGTGTCAAAATTCCTAAGAGAATGGACGACTTTTCTAAGGAGGATATGAAACTTATATCTCAAAATGCTAAAGCCATGAATATTCTTCATTATTCCTTAGATATGAACGAGTACAACCGGATCTCAATGTGCTCATCCGCTAAAGAGATATGGGACAAGTTGGAAATATGCCATGAAGGGACTAATCAAGTCCAAGAAACAAAGATCGATCTACTCCAACTCAAATACGAAACATTCGAGATGGAATCAAATGAAGATGTAGATACTATGTTCCAAAGGCTTACTCAAATTATCAATGAGCTAGCCCAACTCGGGGAACAATATCCAACCAAACAAGTGTGGAGTAGAGCTCTATGCGCCTTACCCAAGGAGTGGGATGCCAAGAGGACGGCTATCATAGAATCCAACAAAGGCGACACCGCTTCCTATGACCTTGATCAACTTCATGGGACTCTAAAAACCCATGAGTTGGAACTGTCAACAAGGAAGGAAATAAAGAAAGAAGATATCAAGGCAAAGGGGATTGCTCTATCTAGCCAATCCAAAGAAGATGAAGATGATGATATGGCACTCTTTGCAAGAAAATTCAAAAGATTTATGCGAGGAAACAACTTTAAAAAGAAGACGAACAAAGAAGTTACCTGCTACAACTGTCAACAACAAGGCCACTATGCAAATGAGTGTCCTCTCAAGAAGAAAGTTGACAAGGAAAAAAACAAAGCACTCATAGCCACTTGGAGTGATGGCGACGATGTAGTAGCCCGTACCCTAATTGAGTAATTAAAGGATTAATGCTAATTAAATAAATTGGGTATCGGACGGATCGGAAGCTCCGAAGGCACGATCGGAAGCTCCGATGAGCAATCGGAGACACCGATGATATTACGTCATCCATGACGTGTGGTTAGATCGGAAGCTCCGATCAGGATCGGAAGCTCCGATCACCCCTATCCGAAGTCAACAAGTGACATTTTGACACGTGGCAGATCAGGATCTTCGGAAGCTCCGATGGCAGGATCGGACGTTCCGATCGAGGTTCGGATGTTCCGATCAAGGATCGGAAGTTCCGATCGTTGTCTATAAATAGAAGGCCGAGACTTCACTTTCATTTGCCAATTCCGAGTTCTCCTTTTCTTTCTAGTCCTTTTGGAGCTGTTCTAGTCTTCTTAGGCTTGGTCCGGAGGTCGGAGAGGCGTTCGGTAGTCGTAGCGGAGTTGTGCCCAAGTTCTGGAGGCATCGACATCAAAGGGCTAACGACGGACGAAGGTATAGCTTTTGCTCCCTATAAATATTTAGGAGTATGCAATAGCTTAGTTAAGGCTTTTAGAGCACTTTGATGATAGTGGTATCATTTGGCAGTGTAGAGCAGACTATAGGCGTGGACCTAGAGTTGGTAGAGCTTTCACTGTTTTGAGGTACGAAAGTACTGTTCGAGATATCCTGACTGAGTATGCATGTATTATATGACTGCATGATTTATATGCCATGATATTATGCTGCATTCATTTGCATCTTGTTGTATCTCTTTCGAGATGTCTGTTAGTAGGGTTGTACCCTATCCTGTTAGTGGATGGACTTCCATCGATTTGGGTCCGACGTTTCCATGGTTATCTCGGTATGGGAGCCACCTCCTGAAGCGACGGCACAGCGTGCTACATACCAGGGCCCGGTCTGTCTCTGTTATCTGATCCTTGACCTCGAGTCTATAGGGAGTTCACTTTGCATGCATGTATACTCATACTCTCGCACTGAGCGTTTTATGCTCACGTCTCGTACTCTGTATTTTCTGGACACCCTATTCCATGGGGCAGATTTGCGATTGGACGAGGAGGGTGGATCCAGGAGGGGCTAGTCAGTGGTTGGCCAGCTGGAGCTTCGTCTAGGTTTTATTACTGTTGTTTGGGTTTATACAGCTATTCGATTTGGTTGTATATTATTTGGATAAGTTACAGATTCCTTTACTTGGGATTGTATAATGTTATTGGTTTCCGCAGTTTTATTCTGATATCTGTTTTATTAAGTTAATTGCATGCCTAAGTTCTGTTTAGTAGGTGATCCGGGTAAGGGTCACTACATTTATGGTATCAGAGCATGCAAAAGATTTCTTGGGATTTAGTCTCATCATGAGGTATTTTTGTAGATGACAAATCGTGACGACCGGAGTTCTCATGGCAGTATTGGTGGGCGTTGGGGTGATGCCGACCGGGAGCCTCGTCGAGAACGGCTTCATCGTCATCATGACGATGAGCGTTTTACTGTGCGTCGATTCTTAGCTATGGGTCCTAAGCCCTTAGTTGGAGGTGAGTCTTCGGAGGATGCGGAGAACTGGTTAGACCGCATGGAGACGACTTTTCAGACTTTCCACTGCACCGAGGAGCAGAAGATGGAGACCCTTGGCTATCTTCTGGATGGGAAAGCCCATAGGTGGTGGAGGTTTACTTCTGCACCCTTTATTGCGGCGAGAGGAGTGGCCACCTGGTCCGAGTTCCGCACAGCTTTCCAGAAGCGGTACTTTCCTCCTGCACTCCGTCAGTCGAAGGCAGGCGAGCTTCTTAGTCTGCGACAGGGAGCCATGTCTATCGATGAGTATCAGTAGAAGTTCTTTGATCTGCTATCCTATTGCCCCGAGATTGCTGATAGCTCAGAGATGAAGTATAATCTGTTCCTTCAGGGCCTTAACCCTGAGATCCATGAACGTGTGGCGGTTGGCGACGACATGTCCTACGAGGGTTTGGTGAGCCGTTGTCATCAGGCGGAGGATAGCATTCGGCGGAACAGGTCTTTCCCTCAGTCGAGGCCTGCTAGTTCTTTGGGTCCCCGTGCCCAAACTTTCAAGAAGTCTGGATCTTCTTCTTCCTCTGGTTCTGGAGGTATTGTCCGTTTCAGTAAGAAGGACAAGTGTGATCACTGTGGGAAGAACCATCCATCCGACAAGTGCCGTAGAGCTTCTGGAGCTTGTTTCCGTTGTGGAGAGACTGGTCATATCCGGAGAGATTGTCCAATGTCTGGGGGAGGTGGTTCTGGTTCTGGTTCAGGATCGGGTTCTCAGGCTACCGTAAAGCAGAGGTCGCAGGGACAGTCTGCTGGGAGTTCTCATTTGAGGCCACGAGCTTCTGGCCAGGTGTTTGCCCTGAGACATGATCAGGCTGTGGAGGAGAATGAGAAAGTCATCGCAGGTACATTTCTGCTTTATGGTATACCTGCTCTTGTACTTATTGACACTGGTGCATCTCATTCCTTCATTTCTGCACGTTTTGTTAAGAGGCATAAGTTACCATGCATTGCACTAGACGTAGTGATGTTTGTTTCTACTCCGACGGGCCAATCTGCTTTGGCTAAGCGTCTAGTGATGGGTTGCCCTTTAGAGTTCGAAGGGAACATTCTGTTAGCGAATCTCATGGTCCTGGCGATGGATGACTTTGATTGCATTCTGGGAATAGATGTGCTGACTACCTATCGAGCTTCAGTGGACTGCTATCAGAGATTAGTACGCTTTCATCCGGAAGGGAGTGAGAGTTGGTTTTTCTATGGTGAGGGAGCGCGACCCCCGATGCCTTTGGTATCAGCTTTGAGAGCCTGTCGAGCTCTAGAGTCTGGCGGGGAAGGCTTCCTTATCTATGCAGTTGATTTGTCCGCTGAGAGTATTGGGATAGAGAGCATTCCTGTTGTGGATGAATTTCCAGATGTGTTTCCTGATGAGATTCCGGGTTTTCCTCCTGCTAGGGAAGTCGAGTTTGGCATAGAGTTGATGCCGGGTACTTCGCCTATTTCTAGAGCACCGTATCGTCTGGCTCCGTCAGAGATGCGTGAGTTGAAGAATCAGCTACAGGATCTTTTGGACAAGGGGTACATTCGTCCTAGTGTATCTCCTTGGGGAGCTCCTGTTCTCTTCGTGAAGAAGAAGGATGGGTCGATGCGGCTGTGCATTGACTATCGGCAGCTGAATCGAGTCACTGTGAAGAACAAGTATCCGTTGCCTCGTATTGATGACTTGTTTGATCAGATGCAGGGCACATCAGTTTACTCCAAGATTGACTTGAGATCTGGGTATCATCAGTTGAGAGTCCGTGATCAGGACGTAGCCAAGACTGCATTCCGTACTCGCTATGGGCATTACGAGTTCCTAGTGATGCCATTTGATTTGACTAATGCGCCGGCTATATTCATGGATCTGATGAACCGTGTCTTCAGGGAGTATTTGGACAAGTTTGTCGTGGTCTTCATTGACGACATCCTGGTTTATTCGCGTAATACGGAAGAGCATGTTTCTCACTTGCGGTTGGTGCTGCAGACTCTTCGAGATGAGCAATTGTACGCCAAGCTGAGCAAGTGTGAGTTCTGGATGGATAGAGTGGTTTTTCTTGGCCATATCATATCCAGGGAGGGGATTTCTGTTGATCCAAGCAAGATTGAAGCGGTACTTAATTGGTCGCGTCCGACGACAGTTGCTGAGATCCGTAGTTTTCTGGGTCTAGCAGGGTATTATCGTCGCTTCATTCTGAACTTCTCTCAGTTAGCTCGATCGTTGACGCAGCTTACCCGCAAGGGTGTGGATTTTGAGTGGTCCTCCGAGTGTGAGGAGAATTTCCGTGAGCTTCGACGGCGGTTAACTTCTGCGCCGGTGTTAGCATTACCGTCAGGATCCGGAGGGTATGTAGTTTACACGGATGCTTCTCTTCAGGGGTTAGGTTGTGTCCTGACTCAGAATGGGCATGTGATCGCATACGCTTCTAGACAGCTGAAGCTTCACGAGGACAACTACCCAGTCCATGATTTGGAATTGGCAGCCATTGTGTTCGCTTTGAAGATCTGGCGTCATTATCTTTATGGCGAGAAATTTGAGATCTTCACCGACCATAAGAGTCTCAAGTATTTGTTCACTCAGGCAGAATTGAACATGAGACAGAGACGTTGGATGGACTTGCTTAAGGACTATGATTGCGAGATTAAGTACCATCCGGGAGCTGCTAATCTCACCGCTGATGCTTTGAGTCGCAAGGTGCGACTATCCGCACTTCAGACTTGTTCGATTTCTAGTGCGATCAGTGACTATTGTACTTCAGGTTTTACCTTCAAGCATAAGAAAGGTATGCAGAGTATCCAGATGTTTGCGATATTATCTGAGCCAGCCTTGTATTCGCGGATCCGAGATGCTCAGATGTCTGATTCAAAGACCCAGCGTTTAGCTCGTCTAGCTAACGAGGGTAGCTCGTCTGGATTTCATTATCAGTCAGATGGCTTTCTGTGTTTGTCTGGTAGGCTTGTGATTCCACAGGATGAAGAGTTGCGAGAGGAGATTTTATCTCAGGCACATCGCACTAAGTTGAGTATTCATCCTGGGAGCAACAAGATGTACAAGGATCTACGTACTCGTTTCTGGTGGAAGGGAATGAAACGCAGTGTTTATCAGTTTGTTTCGAGATGTTTGGTGTGTCAACAGGTCAAGGCAGAGCACCGACGACCTGGAGGATTGCTTCACAGTCTGCCTATTCCTGAATGGAAATGGGAGTTTATCACTATGGACTTTGTGACCCATTTGCCGGTATCCCCGAGGAACTGTGATGCTATCTGGGTTGTGGTGGACCGACTCACCAAGTCAGCGCATTTCATTTCCTATAGCCGAGAGTACTCTGTGGATCGCATGGCACGGATGTACATTCAGGAGATCGTCCGACTTCATGGAGTGCCTGTGAGCATTGTCAGCGATCGGGACCCCAGGTTTACTTCTAGATTCTGGGGGAGTGTTCAGCGTGCGATGGGTACTACTCTCAGTTTGAGTACTGCCTATCATCCGGAGACTGATGGTCAGTCAGAGCGCTATCCGTACGTTAGAGGATATGCTTAGAGCGTGCGTCATGGATTTTGGTTCAGCCTGGCAGGATCATTTGCCGTTGATCGAGTTCGCTTACAACAACAGCTATCACACTAGTATTGGGATGGCACCTTTTGAGGCGTTGTACGGGCGACATTGTCGTACTCCACTCTTCTGGGAAGAAGTGGGGGAGAGACATGCTGAGGGACCGGAGTTTATCCAGCAGGCGATAGACATTGTTGATCAAATCAAGAAATGGATTAAGACTGCACAGGATCGTCAGGCCAGCTATGCTAATATCAAGCGTAGGCCTTTGCAGTTCGAGGTCGGGGAGAAAGTGTTTCTGAGAGTGTCACCTTTCCGCAAGATTCTCAGATTTGGCCTTAAGGGAAAGTTGTCTCCCAGATTTATCGGTCCGTTTGAGATCTTGGAGAGTATTGGCGATTTGGCTTATCGACTAGCATTGCCACCGCATCTATCCAGCATTCACGACGTGTTCCACGTATCTCTGTTGCGACGGTATGTGGCGGATGAATCTCATATTCTGCAGTGATCTGAGGTTCAGGTAGACAAGGATTTGACTTATGTTGAGAAACCTCTTCGCATCCTTGATTATAAGGATAAGGTTTTACGGAACAAAGTCATTCCTTTGGTTTTAGTTCAGTGACAGTGCCGAGGCACTGAGGAAGCTACTTGGGAGCTTGAGGACAGGATGCGTAAAGACCATCCTGAGTTGTTTTGATTTCATTCTTTAAGTTGTATTCAGTTGCAAACTCTGTAAACGTTTGATTTGAATAAAGAATGTTTCTGATTTCTGTATTTTCATTCGGTACTTAAGATCTGATTTCGAGGACGAAATATCTTAAGTGGGGGAGAATGTAGTAGCCCGTACCCTAATTGAGTAATTAAAGGATTAATGCTAATTAAATAAATTGGGTATCGGACGGATCGGAAGCTCCGAAGGCACGATTGGAAGCTCCGATGAGCAATCGGAGACACCGATGATATTACGTCATCCATGACGTGTGGTTAGATCGGAAGCTCCGATCAGGATCGGAAGCTCCGATCACCCCTATCCGAAGTCAACAAGTGACATTTTGACACGTGGCAGATCAGGATCTTCGGAAGCTCCGATGGCAGGATCGGACGTTCCGATCGAGGTTCGGATGTTCCGATCAAGGATCGGAAGTTCCGATCGTTGTCTATAAATAGAAGGCCGAGACTTCACTTTCATTTGCCAATTCCGAGTTCTCCTTTCCTTTCTAGTCCTTTTGGAGCTGTTCTAGTCTTCTTAGGCTTGGTCCGGAGGTCGGAGAGGCGTTCGGTAGTCGTAGCGGAGTTGTGCCCAAGTTCTGGAGGCATCGACATCAAAGGGCTAACGACGGACGAAGGTATAGCTTTTGCTCCCTATAAATATTTAGGAGTATGCAATAGCTTAGTTAAGGCTTTTAGAGCACTTTGATGATAGTGGTATCATTTGGCAGTGTAGAGCAGACTATAGGCGTGGACCTAGAGTTGGTAGAGCTTTCACTGTTTTGAGGTACGAAAGTACTGTTCGAGATATCCTGACTGAGTATGCATGTATTATATGACTGCATGATTTATATGCCATGATATTATGCTGCATTCATTTGCATCTTGTTGTATCTCTTTCGAGATGTCTGTTAGTAGGGTTGTACCCTATCCTGTTAGTGGATGGACTTCCATCGATTTGGGTCCGGCATTTCCACGGTTATCTTGGTATGGGAGCCACCTCCTGAAGCGACGGCACAGCGTGCTACATACCAGGGCCCGGTCTGTCTCTGTTATCTGATCCTTGACCTCGAGTCTATAGGGAGTTCACTTTGCATGCATGTATACTCATACTCTCGCACTGAGCGTTTTATGCTCACGTCTCGTACTCTGTATTTTCTGGACACCCTATTCCATGGGGCAGGTTTGCGATTGGACGAGGAGGGTGGATCCAGGAGGGGCTAGTCAGTGGTTGGCCAGCTGGAGCTTCGTCTAGGTTTTATTACTGTTGTTTGGGTTTATACATCTATTCGATTTGGTTGTATATTATTTGGATAAGTTACAGATTCCTTTACTTGGGATTGTATAATGTTATTGGTTTCCGCAGTTTTATTCTGATATCTGTTTTATTAAGTTAATTGCATGCCTAAGTTCTGTTTAGTAGGTGATCCGGGTAAGGGTCACTACAGACGATGACGAGGAGGAAGCAAACATCTGCCTCATGGCTAAAAGTGATGACATCGTCTCCGACGACGATGACGAGGTACCTTCCTATGACGAACTACTACATGCATATAAACAAATGTTTGATATGGCTAAGTCACTTAGAAAGGAAAATAAAAACCTTAAAAATGAATTAGAAATTAAGGGGCATGAAAACGTAAGATTAAAGGATGACATAGCCCACTTAGAAAAATCTTTTAATAAGTTCAATGTCAGTAGTAATAAATTGAATAATCTACTTAGAATGCAGAAATGTAGTTTTGATAAGGGTGGAATAGGGTACGGTAAGAAATCAATAGACTTTACTAGTCTAATTGCTAAAGCAAAAATGAGATCACCCCCTACATGCTCTTATTGTTGTAAAATTGGTCATGCTAGATATAAATGTAGATCCTTGAGATTTCAATATGATCAAAAGAGTTATATGAAATGGAGGCCTAAGAGTACTTAACAACTCATCAGTTTGCATTATGAGATCATGATCTAAGGGAGTTTATCATAGACCGGTTTAAACTACCTTGACTTGCGACTGGTCTCCCTGATGAACGCTACTCTGTCCAAGAAAATAGGTTTTTAAAGAGGCCATAGCCCTACCTACTACTGGGAGCACTCTTAGAAAGTGGCGATGATGTTGCTATGAGAGACTGAAATCTTAAAAGTCTATTTTGTATCTCTCTTTTCTAACAGTATGGACCCAAAAGAACTAAAGGGTACCAAAACCAATTTTTGCAGGGAAATAGGAAAATTGTTCTCCCTAGCATATGGTATCTAGACAGTGGATGTTCTAGACATATGACAGGAAACAAAAATCTACTCCAATCCATCAAACCAAAGGAGAAGTGATCTATCACCTTTGGAGACAACAACAAAGGAGTTATCGAAGGAATCGACTCAATAGGTATTTTTAAATCCTGCTTGATTGATGATGTACTCCTAGTGAAAGGGCTTAAACATAATCTACTAAGCATAAGTCAATTGTGCGATAGAGGTTATGAAGTCAAATTCACTCCCCAACACTGCACTATATCACTCATGACTGACAAATCCATAAATTTCAAAGGATATAGAAGTGAAAATGTATACAAGGTTTCTTTAAACAATTTATCTTTATCAAATATTAAAAGTCTTGTATCCTTGAATGTTGATGACAACATTCTTTGGCATAGAAGACTAGGTCATGTTGATCCTAGTACCATAGAAAAACTTTTTAAACTTGATTTAGTTGTTGGTATGCCAAAAATTCAATTTGAAATTATATTCTGTTTGTGATGCGTGTGAACTTGGCAAACATACAAGAGAATCTTTTAAAAGCAAAAATTTTATATCTACTTCTATGCCCCTTGAACTTCTTCACCTAGATCTATGTGGTCCCTCGAGGAACGCTAGCCTAGGAGGGAAGCTTTATGCATTTGTCATTGTAGATGATTTCTCACGTTACACGCGGACATTGTTTTTAACCCACAAAAATAATGCCTTTGATTATTTTAAAACTTTTGTCAAACGAGTTGAGAATGAGAAAAATCTTTCTATAAAACAGATCCGTAGTGACCACGGAACTGAATTTCAAAATGAGAATTTTTCAAACTTTTGTGAAGAAAAAGGCATCAGTCACAATTTTTCTTGTCCTAGGACTCCTCAACAAAACGGGGTCGTTGAGAGGAAAAATAGGACACTTGTGGAGATTGCGAGGACCATGATATGTGAGCATTCTCTACCAAAATATTTTTGGGCTGAAGCAATGAACACTGCTTGTTACATCATTAATCGTGTATCAATAAGGCCAATTCTCAAGAAAACTCCATATGAATTATGGAGAGGGAGAAAGCCTAACATTTCATAATTTCGAGCTTTCGGTTCCAAATGCTATATTCATAATAACGGTAAGGACAACCTTGGAAAATTTGATGCCAAATCCGACAAAGGTATTTTTCTCGGATATTCTACCACAAGTAAGGCTTTTCGAGTATTTAATAAACGCAATTTACTTGTTGAAGAATCCATGCATGTTATCTTTGATGAAAATATAGTTTCTCGTACTATTAACGATGATGTAGAATTACTCGAAGAAGAGATGGCTTCATCAAGTCTAAATGATTTAGATGTTTCTGTTGAGGAAACACCACTTCCGAAGGATTGGATGCTTCACAAAGATCATCCTATAGATCATATCATTGGAAGTCCTTCGAAGGGAGTAACCACTCATTCTTCTCTTAATAATATTTGCAATCATCTTGCTTTTGTTTCACATGTTGAACCTAAGTGCATTGATGATACTTTATTAGATGATTCTTGGATTATTGCTATACAAGATGAATTGAATGAGTTTAAACGTAATGATGTTTGGAATCTTGTTCCTAGGCCGCATGATAGATCTATTATTGGAACTAAATGGGTGTTTAGGAATAAACTTGATGAGCATGGCACTATCACTAGAAATAAAGCTAGGCTAGTAGCTAAAGGATATAGTCAAGAAGAAGGCATTGATTATGATGAGACATATGCGCCTGTTGCTAGATTAGAATCCATTCGCATGCTACTTGCTTTTGCTTGCTCTAGAAATTTTAATTTATTTCAAATGGATGTCAAGAGTGCATTTCTTAATGGTGAATTGAAAGATGAGATTTACATTGAACAACCTGATGGATTTGTTGATGCTTTACTGCCTGATCATGTGTATAGATTAAACAAAGCTTGTATGGATTGAAACAAGCTCCTAGAGCTTGGTATGATAAACTGTCTACTTTTTTGCTTTCAAATGGTTTTTCAAGAGGAAATATCGACATTACTTTATTCACCAAGAATGTCAAAAATGATCTTTTGATTGTGCAAATTTATGTTGATGACATAATATTTGGTTCTACTAAACGAAACACTTTGTCAAGATTTCTCCAAGCTTATGCAGGAACATTTTGAGATGAGCATGATGGGGGAACTTAACTATTTACTCGGTTTGCAAATCAAACAGTGCAAGGATGGGTTCTTTGTGAACCAAAGCAAATAAATCAAGGAGATTCTAAAGAAGTTTGGGATGGAGAACACAAAATCATCATCCACACCGATGAGCACAACAATCAGACTCGACAAGGATGAAAATGGTAAAACTGTAGATCAATCTTCCTTTCGTAGTATGATTGGCTCCTTATTATATGCTACTGCTAGTAGACCGGACATTATGTTTAGTGTTTTCTTGTGTGCACGATTTCAATCATGTCCAAAGGAATCACATTTGTTCGCCTTAAAACGCATTTTCAAATATCTTTCAAATACTCCAAATCTCGGCTTATGGTATTCGAAAAATTCTTTCTTTGATTTAAAAGCATACTATGATGCCGACTTTGGTGGATATAAGGTGGACAGGAAAAACACTAGTGGAACCTGTTTCTCTTTAGGAAACTGTTTAGTTTCTTGGTTTTCCAAAAAGCAAAACTTTGTTGCGTTGTCAACGACCGAAGCCGAATATATGGCTGCCGGTAGTTTTTGTGCGCAAATTCTTTGGATGAAGCATCAATTGCTCGACTATGGCGTCTCTTTTTCAAAAATCCCTATTTTCTGTGACAACACTAGCGCCATTTGTCTTACAAAGAATCCGATTCAACATTCGCGCACCAAACATATTGACATTCGTCATCATTTTTATTCGTGACCACATCGAACGAAATGAAGTTGAACTTCAATATGTTGACACGTCAAATCAAATTGCCGATATTTTTACAAAACCACTAGATGAAAATACTTTTATTCGTTTGCGTGGTGAACTTGGCATGATTGAGTTGTAATCGCTTGTAGACATAAGTTAAAATTAATGTCATATTAAGGGGGAGCTTAATATTAAAAAAAAAAATCGAGCAAATTAATGTTGGAGAATACAAATTAATTGTATTTTTCAATGCTATAAAGCTAACATTTTTATATGGTTTATCTGTTTAAGAATTAATTTTCAAAATTTAAAATTAAAGAGTCAAAAATCGCAATTTTACCTCAGGTGGATCGGAACCACCGATTTCAGATCGGAAACACCGATTGAGAATCGGAACTTCCGATCCCTATCCCGCCATTTTCTATTCTACGCGGTAATTTTCCCTCCAAGACATAGATCGGAACCTCCGATCACAAATCGGAACTTCCGATCCACATCTTATCCAACTTTTTAAATTATTTTCACCGCCTTAAAATTAATTACCGCTTCAGGATCGGAACGTCCGAAGAACGTTCGGAGCTTCCGATCGACACGTGTCTTGATTTAAGTCGACCGCAAGATCGGAACGTCCGATCGTAGATCGGAGCTTCCAATCGATTCCGTCCCTATAAATATCAGATCGCTCATTCCGATTTTTCACACCTAAAAATCATCTTCTTTTCTCCCTTTAATCCGATCCAAACCTCTCTAAATGGCATCCAAACGCCGTCGTGCTTTAGCCACTACAAGCCAAGCCCAATCCCATGATCCGACCCAGCCTGCCATCTCTAGGCCCATTCCCGAAGACTATCAGAACCGTACTATTCATCCTGGTCGTATCTTAGATTTCGCCTATTTGGCCCAGTATCATCTCCTTCTGTTGGACCTTATCAAGGCTCAACAGTGGGAATCTTTTTTTCTTCCATCTGTCCCTGACTCCATCTACATTTCTTTTATTCACGAGTTCTATGCCAATCTTGAACTCGAATTAGGTCATGGTTAGATCACCATTGCCACGATTGTTCAAGGCAGGCATATTCGTTTTTCTTCTGATGATTTGTCCTCCTGGTTTGATCTTCCCAGGAATGGACCCGGTGAATACTTCTCGCAAAACTGGCCTCAAAATGATCCTACTTTTGATCGCGAGTTGTTACTTTCTACCATTCTTGGTCGTCCAGTTACTGTTGATGATGATCGTATCCACCTCAAGAGTCTTTGTCCTGATTTTCAAATCATTCAAAAACTCATTACCACTTCTATCGTTCCTCGCAGTGGAGACCTCTCCACTTGCAAATATTTAGATTTATACATTCTATTTCATATCATTTCATCTCGACCTTTTAACCTTCCGCGCTTTGTTATGCAGACTATGCATCACACGGCAAAGACGGTGAAAAAGGTTTCTTTTCCTTATGCCCGGTTTATCAACCGGATTTTGAGTCGTTTCGATGTTGATTTTGAGGGGATACCTTCTATTGAAATCCCACCAAGTCACATCTTCAACCATCAGTCTATCACCAGGATGGATTTATCCTGGAATCCTGTGTACTCTCGATGGGTTGAAGATCGAGGAAGAGTATTATCTAGATTTTCACCTATTTCTTCCTTTCATTTACCATATTCCTCTCTTCCCCACTCTATCCAAATCAAAGGTTTTCCGAATGGTCCTCCTAACTCTGATATTCCATCATCTTCCGATTTTGAAGCCTTTGCGGCAAACCTTGAAGATGTTCATTTCCAAACTCCTGAGGTCCCTGCAACCCCAGCAAACCAATTCCCTAGCGACCGTCTATTCGAGACTCTTCATCGTATGGAGACGAGCATGCATACTCACTTTTCCGAGTTGACTGCTAGAGTTGCTTCTTTGGAGACCCGATTTGATGAGTTCACCTCTCGCTATCCTCCGCCGACTCGCGATGATGACTCTTAGATTTTTATTTTTGCATTTTAAGTTGTATTTGGTCTTATGTAAAATTTAAATTCTATTGGAATAAAATAGTTTATATTCATTCTCTTTTATTCACTTATTATTACTTTTTGCTTATCACAAAAATGGGAAGAATTAATTGGTTTAACAGTTAAATTGAGTAAAAACTATTTATTTGTTAAAAAATTTGTTGCTTATTTCAGGGGGAGTTTTTACATGAAATCTAAATAGTTATATGCTTTTTACGGTCTATTTTTATTTTCTATTTTTAACCAAGTTTTGTGATCATCAAAAAGGGGGAGATTGTTACGCCTTAAACGCATATAAATCTCGATTGTGAGATTAATGTTTTTAATGCATTAACAAGGCCCTTTTGTTTATGTTTTGATGATTAACAAATCTAGGTTAAAATGTTACTAATGTTTACAATGAGCTTATTACATAGTTAAAATTTTCAAGGCTCAATTTCGTATAAGTTTATTCAAGATCAGAAACAAATTTCAAAGACTTATACTACTACGAGTTCGAAAGTTCCGATTGGAGTTCGGAACCTCCGATCCGAAACAGAATGATCTTCGGAAGCTAAGGGACGATTGGACGTTCCGATCATGGTTCGGAAGCTCCGATCTATTTTCAAGGAATTTTATATTGTTCGGAAACAGAACGGAAGCTACAAAGTGACGAGATCGGAAGCACTGATCATAGATCGGAAGTTCCGATCTACTACGGCGGCCTGATAATCTTGTCCGGAAGACTTTTGCCCGACAACATATTTAATGCGCCGCTCGGAAGCTCCAAAGTGAGATCGGAAGTTCCGATCCTGTACAAACCGCGTGACTCAGAATTCAAATTTCGGAAGCTCCGATGCTGGGAACGGAAGTTCCGATCGATGCCGAATTTCCAACTATAAATAGAGGCATTCCGAGACCATTTCTAGTATCCCAACATCTTCAAGTCTCTCAATCCTCTTAAGCATTATTTGAGCCATTTGTTGAGCAATTTGTAGCCCCTTTGATCTTTCAAAATATATTCATATATCGAGTTGTATCCGGGATTGTGAAAATCGTTGGTGTAAACACTTGAGTGTGAAATCAAGTGTTGTGTGATTGTTGAGGCTATCCTTGGAGCCCTTAAGGCCAAGTGTTAAGTTGTATCGGCGCGGTGATCGTGTCAAGTTGTAAGGCTATCCTTAGAGCCATCAAAGCCAAGTCGTTCGAAGTGCTAGTGGATCCTTGGTTAATAGATCTTAACAAAGAAGGGGAGACGTAGACGATTTATCGTCGAACTTCCATAAACATCTCTTATCCCTTTTACTGCTTTATTTACATTACGCATTTATTTACTGCACTTATTATTAATTGCTTTAAGTCTTCCGCTTGCGTATTTGCATAATCGCTTTAAATTGCTAAAGTTGTCAATAGAACCTAAATCCCCCCCCCATTAGGTTCTAACAGACTCCTATATGTGTCGTAACTGTACCCAATCCCGACATCTGATGACCCCAATAGAGTCGGTAAATGAGTCAAAGTATAGTACTAGCATATAGAGTCTCAATGATGTTTCAAGTAGTAAGGACTAATGGTGTACAACTAAAACCGCGGACTTTATCCACTCAATAAGTGATAACCACTTGGAAAGTCTGGATAGGGTAGTTTGATCATTCATCATATGAATATCCATTTGCAAGCTTTGAAAATCTCTATTTTCCATACCAATGAAACGTGGTACTCGGCATCGCAAATGCTAGTCTCAATCTCGAGCGATCCTTATCCTTATTAACGGACGGCTCAATCGACTAGGAACTATTTAGAATATACAGTGACTATAAGATGTGTTTCATGATAGCCATCCCCATGTGCTACCACATCTTACATACACTATAGTATATTCAAGGTCTTCATCTAAAAATCTTATAGTATGTCACAACATAATAATGTGATAAAAGATAAAGTAAATGCCATTATAAAAGTGTAAATTATATTAAACAAAAGATTGTTTATACATAGAGTCATAAAAGCCCTTAACCACAAGTTGGCTCACCGGGCACCCACTCTTTCATGGAAGTGGGAGCACGTGACTATGGATTTTGTCACCCACTTGCCTATGATTTTGTGTCAGTGTGATGCTATCTGGGTCGTTGTTGACCGTTTCATGAAATCAGCACATTTCATTCCTTACAACCGAGAGTATTCTTATGATCGCATGACACGCTTATATATCCAGGAGATAGTGTGATTGCATGGGATTCCAGTGAGTATAGTCAGTGATAGAGACCCGCGATTTACCTCATGTTTCTGGGGTAGTTTTCAGCAGGCGTTGGGTACCACTCTGAGTTTGAGCACTGCATATCATCCGGAGACTGATGGGCAGTCAGAGCGCACTATTCGTACGCTGGAGGATATGCTACGTTCTTCTGTCATGGACTTTGGCTTATCTTGGCAGGATCAGTTACCTTTGATCGAATTTGCCTACAATAACAGTTATCATCGTAGTATTGATATGGAACCTTTCAAGGAATTGTATGGTCGATGGTGTCATACTCCGTTATTCTGGGATGAGATAGGAGAACGACAAGTCGAGGGTCCTGAGTTGGTGCAGAAGATTGTATACAAGGTAGATTTTATCAAGCGGAGGATCAAAGCTGCTCAAGATAGACAAGCCAGTTATGCTAACATTCATCGCAGGCCATTGCAGTTTGAGCCTGGTGAATATGTGTTCTTACGAGTATCACCTTTCAGGAAGGTGATGAGATTCGGTGTGAAAGGCAAGTTGTCACCTCATTTGATTGGGCCTTTCTAGATACTGGAAAAGATCGGAGATGTTGCATATCGTTTGGCGTTACCGCCATATCTTTCCAGTATACATGATGTTTTTCATGTGTCGTTACTTTGACAGTACATAGCTGATGAATCTCATTTTATCCAGCCTACGGATGTTCAGCTAGAGCCATATCTGTCATATGTGGAACGACCACTCCGTATTCGGAACAAAACTATACCACTTGTGATGATACAGTGGCAGCGCCGAGGCATTGAAAAAGAAACTTGGGAAACAGAGAGCCGTATGCGAGCGGAATATCCTGAGTTGTTTGCTTTATACTTTTGATTACCATGTAAAGATGTAATTACAAGCTGTTGTAATAAAACATGGTTTGATGTTTCATATTGTTATCTTGATTTGTCTTTATATTTTATTTCGCGGACGAAATATCTAAAGGTGTGGAGAATGTAGTAACCCAGATTCTATTTTAAGATAATAATATGTTAAACATGATTAAGGGTTAGTAATTAACCAATTTCAGGGTTCAATCGGACTTCAGAGTTAAGAATTGGACATTCAATATTTTGGCCAGTTCGGACGATCCAAACTTAGCGAGCCGGGGGCTCCGAAGAGGACATGTTGACTTTGGAGTTAAGGCACGTTTGGACGGTCCGAACCAGGATCGGACGGCCCGAACATCTCCTGTGCCAAGTAGGTAGGATTACTCAGCCAAGGTTTTTGACAAGTGTCGGATTTAGGAAACTTCGGACAGCCCGAAGAGGCGATCGGACGGTCCGAACTCGACGTGTCTCGCATGCAGGCAGTGAGTTGGATCAGACGACCCGAACCCGAGTTCTGATGGTCAAAACTTGACCGGAAAATTTCCTATAAATAGGGCTCATTCGATTTCATTTTGAATTACGAATTCCCGAGTTTCCTTTTTTAGTTATATAGTGTGAGTTATACACTTGAGGGCCCTATCGGTTATAATAGAGGTTCTGGAATAACCAATGTGTGGTTATAGTCATCCGGGACTAGCGACTCCAAAGGGCTATCTACGGACGAAGGTATGGTCCGGAAATCTGTTTAAGTTTTGGGAGTACTTATTAGCTTAGTTAAGGCTTATATAACTTGGGTTGTGATATGATGAACTTTTGAATATAGGCTTGGAACCTAGGATCCTAATAGACTTGAACTAGCCTAGAGGTACGTACACATTGACTGAGATTGTCAGCGAGTATACATGTTTATATGTTGCATTTATTTGGCATTATTATGTGGCATGATGTATATTTTACCGTTTTCTATATTCATATATCATGTGCACATACACGTTGAGCCTACACCTTGCTATACCTGATTATAGAGCCGCTAAGCTCTATACTCGATAGTCTGTCACTGAGAGTACCGCGACGGCGGAGTCATGTATGTCTGACTACTCTGGTGTACTAGACGAGTGTGGTTGCACCCAGAGGTTGATCCGTGCGGTGGCAGCACTCATGTGGCGCTGGCACTGAGCATGACTTTTCAGATGACCCTTTACCAGTCATCATGTTGCATGCATTATATACATATGTTTACTCATGTTTATGTACTGGGTGTTAGCGCTCACGTCCTAGTTGTTATCTTGGACACCATATTCCATGGGGTAGGTCGCAGGATGGATGGAGCCGATAGTTCGAGGCAGGACTAGGAGAGCTGGAGCTTTCAGGGGATTTTTTTTAAGTTTTTCGATTTGGTTGTATCACTATAGTATTAAGCCTAAACTTGTTTTACTAAGCTGATATGTACCTTTTGGTTTAAGTTTCTGCACGTTTTACTCTGTTAAGTATTTTGCTGTAATAAGTTTAATGCATGCTATTAGTTTCCAGTTAGTAGGTGATTTAATGCAGGGTCACTACAAACCAGTTCAGCTGGCCAGTCCAATTGAGGCATCCAGTTGCCAATCCGTAACAGACAGCAGATAGTTTGGGATTTTGTAACCAATGCATTAACTCAAAATCAAGACAATTCAAGGACCTTAAATGGTGTGTAACAGTCGGATTTGAGCCTATAATTAAATAACTCAGATTTTCGATTAAGATTTGCTAAATATTATGAGAAAATACACACAAAAATTCGAGTGAGAGAACTTAGCTGAACAACCAGTCAAGCATCCAGTGGACAAGGGCATAACCTCAAGAACAACCAAAATTCTATTTGTAATCTACGGTAAATAGGCTTTCGGTTTTAAAGTAGATATTATGTTTTAAATTATGTTCCAGTTTGTATATTTGTTTTCAAAGTATGAATATCTTAAATCTGTACTCTGACGCACTGATTCTTGTGAACTAGTGTAAGAATATATATTCTGAATATTCTGGTTCTGTTCTGTTTTGATTCCTCACCATTTAAAGGGCGCAATTATATAAGGGAATGATATTAGTTAGCCACGAAAATCATAAGTTAATTGATGCATAAATGGACTCTATGTTTTTTATGAACAAAAAATACTTCAGTTCAGTTCTATCTCTGTATGTGAATGTAAGTTTTTTGAAAAATGATTTAAAAACTTGGATATTTTCCCTATTTACTGAGTGACACCCATATCAAACCACCATCTTAGATAAAAACGAAGATAAGATTGAAGAAGATGAACAAAACCAGTTCTGGGGCGGGTGAAAAATGATCGCGATCCTGATGTTTAGTTATGTTTATCTTAGCCACTGCATTTAGACTCTGTAATTTTCAACTTGAACTATAAAATAAATTCGATTCCAGTGTATGGAAAGACTTTGTAATTGCATTTTATGTATGTAAAGACTGGTTATTCTTGAAATATGTATTCCGATACTTGTTGTTTAATGTGAAAATATTAAATAACTTCGCTGTCAACTAGGCTCAGTTATGGGGCGTGATCTTGAAGTGGTATCAGAGCCTGACCAAGTTTAATAAACTGAAGGGAGCCAAACTTCAAAGAACTGGTGGAGACAGTTGGGAAAATGAACCAGTCGAACTGGTAGTGAAGTAACCCGATTTCCGATTTATGAAACTAAGATGGTTAATCATGTTTACAATATTAAAACATTATTAAGAGATTTAATATGATCAAACGTACCGAGAAATTGACTCTGGAAAGTCCAAAAATGGTCCAAGGATCAAAGTTGACTCGGGAAGTTTAGAAGGTCCGAACGTGGACAAAAAGGAGTTCGGAAGGTCCGAACAGTTTGGAACAAGCAATGGAGTTTGGAAGCAAAGGGTGCAGATAGGAACTTCCGAACATGGGATTTGAACTACCGAAAGTAGGCCTTCTGCACTATCGACATGTCAAGCGTGTGCAACATGTGGTAATGTATGCAGATTGGAGCTTCCAATGTGGGAGTTTGGAGCTTCCAAAGAAGAGATTGGAACTTTTGATTAGTGTTTTTTTGAGACATGACAAACATGTAGATTCAGAGCTTCCGAACCATGGATCGGAGCTTCTGAAACCTTGCCTATAAATAGGGACCGAGACTCTCACATTTGGTTTTTTTTTGACGCATTTGTGTATGTATCAATATATACTCTTAGGGTTTTTTAGCCTCATACTCGAGGTTCGGGTGATAACGAGGTGCTATGGGGCTTGTAGCGGACCTGCATGCTTATATGTTGCATTTTATGTGCCATAATCTATTTTTTACTTCTTTATCACATTATGTTGCATACGCATACTAATGTTGAGCTGAATCTCCTTCAAGATATCTTTGTAGTAGGTTCGCTTAGCCCTATATCCTTGTTATATTATCAGACAGCAGGAGATGCCGTGTTGATGAGGATTGACACTGTGATTATCCTAACTACTGTGTAGATGTACCCAGCGGAGTTGACCCCAAATGGTACTATATACTCATTGGCGCCTAGACTGAGCATGACTTGATAATTGACCAGTACCCAGTCATATGCACGCATCATATTAGTTATATATCCGTGATTTACGTTTTGAGCGTAGTAGCTCACGTCCATGTTTTTAGTATTTTTGGACACCCCATTCGACGGGACAGTTGCGGTTGGTTTAACAATTGAACCTGTGCGTAGTTGGTGATCAAGGCTGGATTGTTAGGTTTGATATTTGGTTATCAGAGTAGCTTTATTCTATTGGGTTGTATCATTATTTTCCCTTGGGTTTTTGATTTATTGGTTGTATTCTACTGGATTATTGGATTATTAACTTTTCGTGTTTATTTTTTGATTATGTTTTCAGTTTAAGTTAAATCATGCCTAAGTAATTCAGCTACTAGGTGATCTGGTTTGGGTCACTAAAGGTAGAGACAATCGGAAATGAACTAGTCGAACTGGTAGAGATAATCGAGAAGCTGGACCAGTCTTACTGGTAGAGACATTTGGGAAACTGGACAAGTCGAACTGGTAGAAATATGTTGGGGAACTGAGCCAACCGAACTAGTTAGAGACCAGTTGGGTACTTTGTAGTCAGTCAAGTAAGGAAGACAGTAACTCTCAAAGCAAGGAAGACCACGAAAATCACCTTCGGATGACTCTCCAAACTCTAAGGGAGAAGGAGTTGTTCGCAAAGTTCAAAAAGTGTGAATTTTGGCTAGAAAGTGTGGCATTTTCCGGTCGCATTATATCTACTAAAGGAGTATCAGTCGATCCTATGAAAGTCAAATCCATCATTGAATGGACAAGGCCTAAGACAGTGACAGAAGTCCAGAGTTTTCTAGGATTAGCGGGATATTATTCGAAGTTTGTAGAAAGATTTTCGTCGATTCCAGTGCCACTCACCAAGCTCTCTCAAAAGAATACTAAATTCAATTGGAATCAGGAGTGTGAGTAGTGACACATCAAAACTAGGACTCGGTTGCGTTCTTATGCAAGAAGAGAGGTTGATTTGATATGCATCCAAACATTTGAATTCGTATGAGTAGAATTACCCCAATCACGACCTCCAGTTAGCTGCGGTCGTGTTTGATTGGAATATTTGGAGGCGCTACCTCTATCGGGCCAAGTTATAAGTCTTCACGGATCACCAGAATCTCAAGAACCTATTCACACAAAAATAATTGAACATGAGACAAATAAGGTGGATAGAACTTTTGAAAGACCGTGACATGACCATCAGTAATCATCCGGGAAAAGCCAACAAAGTGGTTGATGGTTCGAGTTGCAAGAACATAAGAAATATGTTCCTCACATCCGTATCTGTTGAACCATGTTTGCATGAGAGGATAAAGCTAAGTCATGATCAAGACCTTGACTTGATAAAGATCAAAGCCCAAGTCAAGGAAGGTAAAAGTCTCGAACACAAATTAGATCACCGTAATAAACTTTGGATGCAAATTAAAGCGATTGAGTGTGCTAGACGTGGAAAATTTGCGCCAAGAAATGATGGCAGAAGCACACAAATCAAAATTTTCCATCCTTCTGGGAAGCATCGAATGTAAGAGGACTTGAAAAATATATTTTGATGAATGGAATGAAAAGAGATGTCGCAGTTTTCGTCTCCAAGTACTTAGTATATCAACAAGTGAAAGCCGAACACCAAAGACCTAGTCCCCGAATGGAAATGAGAGCATATTTCCATGGATTTTGTCGTAAGATTGCCAAATTCACGACAAAGTGCGCGCGCGTGTATGTGTTTATATATATATATATATATATATATATATGACTTGCATGGAAGAGTATGGTCGAGTGTGACAAAATATTGTTTATTTGAGTGAAAATTATTAATTTTTATCTGAAAAACATTATGTTTTATTGCACATATGGATCAAGTCGACTCTTCTGTCCGATATATATCCGTGATATTGTTACACAAGTGATATGTTCAACATTTTTTTATACTTGTCAATGACTTATAATCCATCTGTTATCTAGAACAATAAATCTCTCACCCAGCGAGAAAAATAAAATTTTTTTTAGGGAGAACTTTATCATTGATCCTATTATTTGCATCTTTTTCACTTTTGATAATCTTAACGGTCAACTTGTTTTTTTAGTCCTTTAACTTGCATATTTTTTTTTATTTTTGGTATTTTAACTTTTATTTATTTTCATTTTCAGTCCTTTTATGATTGAAAAAAAATAAAATTCGATCAAAAAAAATAAAAAAATGAAAATAACATACAAGTTACATTACAAAAACGAAAATTTATTGTAACAACAACAAAAATTTAAAAAAATACAAATTACAAGATTGAAAATACAAATTCTTTTGATAGATTGAAAAATGAAAAAAAAATAACTAATATAAATAACAAGACCAAAAGTATATATTCTCTCTCTCTCCTCTTTTTTTTTTTTTTTACTTGAAACGTAGGAGTTCGTCTATTCTCTTTTATGTTTCTCTGAAATTTTTGTATTTTGATACTTTAATTTACGTATTTTTTTATATTGGTTGATTGATTTTTTTTTTTATTTTTTTTACGTTAAAATTTGTACCTTTATGAAAAATGAGAATCATCGTCAATTACAACATTTATTAGCCAAAGCGAAAAAATAAAGCTCTCACACAAAGGAGGAGGAGGAATTAAGAGGAACTAGCGAAAAAAGCAAGTTTGTGAGCAACTAAATTTGCCGTTGGACATATATGCTTCAACTTGATTTTATTATTATGACGAGGAGGAGGAAGATGAGGAGGAATTAAGAGGAACTAGCGGCATTCAAGTAGATTCTTATTATTCTTATTATTATTATTATTATGCATAGTAGGAAGCTGTAGGTCTAACCGTCTAAGGGGTTATTGTTAGTTTGTTACGTAGCATTTAAATATATATATTTTGAGATATGGAATCATTTTAATCATTTAAAATTATATGTAATTAATAAAATGAAATCGCGAGTTGGCATTATGAAATAGTAACAGATCTATAATGACTAAAAAATTCATTAAAACAAAACGGATTCTTAATATTTTCAAATTGACTAAACACTGAATTATTTATTTGTACAGCACAACTGTACGTTTTAATATTCATATAAATTTTTATGATGTGAGAATATACATGTATTATCTTTTGGTGGACAATAAGCAATTAAAATCCAGAACTAACGCAATAGTATGACAGGTTGTTCAAGAAAATATAGATAAAATAAATTTAACTTATGGCCATTAACCAGTCAGTCACAAACTCCAAAATCTCAGATAAATCTTGAAAACATTTTTTTTGGTATTTACATTATTACTACTAATGATCAATCTTACATAATTATTTTCAATTATTTGAAATAAACGAGCAAAACACGATGTTTTTTTTTTTATTTATAAAATAATGTTTGAAGAATCTGTTGTACGCTTGTAGCAAGTCGTTCTCCAACCTTACAGCAGACGTTGCATTTATAAATAATATATTTACATATAATAATTAATTGAAAAGTAAAATAAAAATAAGGGCAAAAGAGAGAGAAATGATAATTGGGTTTTTATAACTATCAATGAAAAATATAAAATTAGACAAAATGCAATTCTAGTAATGTATGTTTATTTTTCACATTATTTTAAATCATGTATATTATCAAATAAATTTCAGTTTTAATGATTTATATTTCATTTTTAAAATTTTAGAATTTTTAATCCGAAGTGTTAATATGACATCACACGTCAGCGTCTTGCGGGCACCACATTAGGAATGCGTATGTAACATGACAACACTACATCGAAAAATAAATTAAAATAAGAAATAGAGATAATAAGTAGCTATAGTAAGACTGAATTTGAAAATGAAAATGACATATAATCAAATATATAGAACCAAAAATGTAATAGTAAAATTTCAAATTTCAAATCATTGAGCGAAGGGATGCGTATGAATTGTTTCGATTTGGATGAGAGGGGTGCTCCCTGTTCATGACTCCAAAATAAAACTTTGTCGCAGAGTTGGTGCAACGAATATTATAACAATGTATATTACTTTTAATTCATGAGTCTACTTTCAATAACAACTTAATCATATATTTATGACAATCTTTCAAAGACAATATGCAGGAAACATCCTCAATATCCTACCCCATTATAAATTTCATAATTATCTGGAACATATTTACTCAAATCTTACCACCAATAAAGATATGCTTCAAATTATAGATGCATGCAATATATCCGTTGCCTTTTCTTTGAAAAAATTAAAAGAGGGTAGAAAGTATTGAGATTTGAGTTTGCTTGCCCAAATTGGAAAAGTTTCCGTCATCTTAAGCTTAAAAATTATTATTTGAGAAGGATAACACAGTCGGTGTAATATTGTTAAGTTTAATCCCAAGAACAACATACGAGAGTGAGAAAGAATTCAAGAAATTCAATCAAACGAACGCTAGAAAAATTTGAACGCAAAGACACAAGAATTTTACTAGCTTCGGATATTGCAATCCTACATCCAAGGTTCTTGGGTTAACCATAATATGAATCCACTATCAATATAAGTAATCGAGTTACATCACTTCGAACCTCACAGAGATACAATCTAACAAGACTCTGAAAGAGTGGGTGCCCTGCTAGCCAACTTGTGGCTAAGAGCCTTTTTGACTCTATTTGTAAACAATCTTTGTTTAATATAATTTACAGTCTTTATTGGAAATTACTTTATCTTTTATCATATTGTTATGTTGTGACATGCTATACGATGTTTAGATAAAGACCTTGAATATACTAAAGTGCATGCAAGATGTAATAGTGGATATAGATGACTATCATAAAACACATCTTGTATTCACTGTATATTCTAAACCAGTTCCTAGTCAATTGAGCCGTCCGCAATAAGGATAAGGATCGCTCAAGATTGAGACTAGCATTTGCGATGCCAAGTACCACGTTTCATTGGTATGGAACATAGAGATGTTTGAAGCATGCAAATGGATATTCATTGGATTAATGATCGAACCACCCTATTCGGACTTTCCAAGTGGTTTTCACTAATTGAGTGGAAAAGTCCGTGGTTTTGGTTGTACATCATTAGTCCTTACTACTTGAAATATCATGGAGACTCTATATGCTAGTACTGTACTTTGACTCGTTTACCGACTCTCTGAGGGTCATCAGGTATCGGGATTGGGCACAGTTACGACACATATTGGAGTCAATGATTTGTTGTCAAGGATACACCACACGCTTACGAGTGTGGATATCCTATGCGATCTGAGGAGATATTAGTGTGACAAATCTCTGGCCAGAGTACATGATGTGCTTTAGGTTACTTGGTTTTCTAGTTGCACATGCGATGTCACTATTTGATCTTCAAGATGCATTGCATAGTTATCGAATCTCGAACAACTCTCGATATACCAATGGTTGTTGATTCGATCGGGATATATGGATAAAGGGACCGTACTGTACGCTAACCAAAATCCACTGGTTCTTGCAGGCACTATTAGTGATACCTAGGGAATCATGGGGCGATGTTGCTAGGCGCTCTTACCATGACTCGATGGGCAAGTCGAAAATTGTTGTTTCGAGTCACAAAGAAGTTGTGGGCCCACGGCTAGCTGTATCCCTGAACCATTGAGGGTTACACAAGTAATTGATTTCAAATCCCCGTTGAGATAGTTAAATTTAATAAGTTAAATTTAGTGAATGAGAAGTAGGACTTTTTATTAATGAGTAGAGGGAGTGAGATTTCCTAAAATGACATATGGATGCCATTTTTGGAAACCACTGAATTCGGAGTCAGAAAATTTATCTTGACTTTAAAATATGCAAAAAACGTTTCTGTACAAATTGGTAAAATTGGTTTATCAATTTGAGCCACGATGAATTTTATATTAATTCCTGAACATACGGGTTTTGCTTGCGAGGCTTGAACTTATGACTAATGGGCCCTAAGCTGTTAGCATCCCATGTTATAAATAAGTTATTGCAGTACAAAAATTAGAGAAGAACAACTCATAATTTTCGAAACCTAGAGAGCTCTCTCCCTAGGGTTTTGGCCGCCCCCCTCCTCTCTCTGTGTTCGAAATTCTAGGCTGCAAATTTTGAATTTTCAGTCTAGTTTAACAGATCAAATCTGTTAGTTCTCTTCGTAGAAACTTCTGATAGACTTTCTAGTGCAGTCTGTCAGAGGGTTTTAGAATTCTGTTCGTGGACTTGATTCAGGAGTTGATCGATCGAGTCATCAGTTCTTGGGATATACAAGAAGAGCAGATTTAACTGTTGGAGTCCATAACCTCAAGTTGAGACTTGAGAGGTAAAAGTAAACTTGTATTATTTTACTTATTTGTTTTAATAGTAAGGATTTGATACCCATGATCTGGAATCGTTCCAGATCAGAAAATAAAAATTTAAACCTTCCGCTGCCTTGGGTATCATATCTACGGATCCGAGAACGAGTTCCAACAGTGGCGTCAGAGACAGGTTGCTCTTGGTTCTTACGATTAAAATTTTATCAAAATTGTACCATGCCTCGGTTTTCAAAAAAAACGAAAAAAAAAATATTTTTGGACTGTCCGCTGCTCGAAAGCAGCGGGCAGCCGCCGCCCTGCGCGCAGCTAGGCTGCGCTCAGCAGCCCAGCATGATGGGCTAGGGCAAACGTTGCCCTAGCCCATCACACAGCTGGGCCGCCTTGGAGGCTGGGCTGGGGCTAATGTTGCCATAGCCCAGCGCGCAACTGGGCCGCAGGCGGCGGCCCAGTAGGCCAGCGGCTGGGCTGGGGCAAATGTTGCCCTAGCCCAGCACGCAGCTGGGCCGCAGGCTACGGCCCAGCAGCTGGGCTGAGAGCTAGGCTGGGCGATGTCCCAGCCTAGCAGGTCCCGGGCAGCCCCAGAATTAAATTATTTTTTTTATTTTATAATTTTTTAAATTATAAATTTTGGACCGATTGAAAATTGTTTCGATTGGTCCACGAGGCAATTGGGTCTAATTTGTTTGAACCCGGATTTTTAAGAAAATTAATTTTTGGATAAATTTGAATTTTTTGAAAATTTATATATTTAGTCCAATAAATTAAATTTCATGAAAATTGATTATTTTTGTAAAATTGATAATAAAATATGATTTTATATATAAAATAAGATTTTATGTATAAAATATGATTTTATGGATAAATTAGATAAAATATGATTTTATCTGTTTAAATATATTGTCATTTAGAATTGCATGTTATACAATCATTTAATTGAATTAAATAATTGGATAAAAGGATGATCGATTGTCATGACCAAATTTTTAGGTGTATGTTAAGTTGTTTACATTTGGTTTTTATATTATTGTTGGGTTTTTTTAATGGGCTTGGTTTATGGCCCAATTTGATTTGTCATTTATAATAAAAGTGGGTCTGGTTTATAGCCCGTTCCCACCCTTAAATATGTATCCCCTACTTGTCATTGAAATTTATTGTAAATTTATTGGACTTAGTGGGAGATAAAGATTTGAAGACAATGGTGGGCCCAACAGACGATAAAAACCGAAGAAATGTAAATTTGAAGCTAATGTAATAGGATTGCATTGCATACTTGCATATCACCTAGGATTGGATTTAGACTCGTGATTGAAAACCATGGGTCGATTAGATCTAGGCGTCGATCATCCTTTATTTAATATTTGATATTATTGTTGTATGCATGTTTAGACTAAATTGCATTAATCCTGCAAGCATACAAATTTATTAAATGATGAGACAAATTTTAAAATTAAAATCCCTCATTTTAAATATGATTTAAAATTAATATCAAGTTTAATAAAAGGGAAATTAAATATAGTTTATATTTTTCTACCTTCCATCAACTATCAATGCATGATAGATGCTACCCGCGAACGTGGTCCATCTCATATTATTGGGAAGGTCCGTTCGCCGAAAAGCTGTGCATTGAGTAGACAATTGTTGTAAGTTGGGTGGAACTCCCATGGGACCACCTCATATTATTGGAGTTCACATGGAGACCGTCCATCACAACTTAATATTGATGGGTCAACTTGATATATCACTTTAAACGGCGTCATATTATTGGGCCCTTTATTGGATATGAGGTAAAAACATGGAGGTTGCTCTAGCAGCAATTGAATTCTACCTTTTTAAAATTATAATTGGCTGATTTTATTCGAAACTATAATTTGTAAATTGGGCTCCATGTTCCTACTAAAGAAAATGGTTTTCTCGTTTTTACTAGAGGGTGGTGAAATCGTAAAAATAGTGAGGGAGTAATTCATAAATTTATACTCTCCTTATTTTATGTCTTAGTAAATTAATTAAACAATTACTGATTATTGTCTGTTTCTTTTCAGTATATCGTTATAATGAATTCGCGTAATCCACTGTTTTCTATTCTCGAACAACACAAACTGACTGACGCAAACTATACGGAATGGTTTCGCAAGTTGAAGATTGTCCTATGCTCTGAAAAGATTTTCTACGTGTTAGAAAAGTTTCCTCCGAAGGAAGCCCCGGCTGAAGTGAGTCCGGAAGAATTGGCCAAACTTGATAAATGGTGGGACCATGATATCAAGGCCAAATGCTACATGCAGGCTTCGATGTCTGATGAACTTCAGAGGCGATTTGAGGATGCAGTGAATGCTGCTGACATTCACAAGACCCTCAAGGAACTTTTTGGAGCTCAGTCGAGATCTGAGTGGTACGCCACCGTCAAAGAGCTAATGACATGCCGCATGCGAGATGAGACTTCGGTCCGTGACATGGGGTACACATGATTTGGCTCATTGAAAAATTGGTGACCCTCGAGTTGACATTGGAGCACGAACTGTGTGTGGACTTAGTGCTTCTTTCTCTTCCTTTATCGTTTGACGGTTTTGTGGTGAACTTTAATATGAACAAGATAGAGGCCACCCTTGAAGAGATGGTCAATATTCTTGTCACTTATGAGGCCACATTCAAGAAGGATAAGCCAGTTCTCTTGGTGGGATCCTCTTCGTCTGCTAAGAAGGGGACAAATGAAAAGGGTAAGAAGCGTTCTGCCCCACCCAAGAAAACATGGCCCAAGAAGAAGAACAAGACAAAGGCTTCAAACGTGGACAAACATGAAGATGTTTGCCATCACTGCAAGAAACCCGGTCACTGGAAGCGTAATTGCAAATAATATCTCGAGCAGTTGCGAACGGCAAAGGGTATGTTTTATATTGAAATAAATGTTTCACTTAATACTACTTCTTGGGTATTGGATACCGGATATGGATCTCACATTTGAAATGATTTGCAGGTGATGTCAAGAAGTCGTAGGCTGAGGATGGGTGAGACCCAGTTGAGGCTCGAAAATGGTTCCAGGGTTGAGGCCAAAGCTGTGGGAGATGTTTATTTAATTTTGCAGAACAATTTTAAGTTATTTTTGAGAGATGTTTTATTTGTGCCAGATTTGGTTAAAAACATTATTTCTGTTTCTATGCTTGATAGAGATGGTTTTTCATGCAATTTTGTGAATGTGATTTGCAATATTTACAAAAATGAATATTTGATTGGATGTGGACAACTTGAAAATGATTTATATAACTTAAAATTAAAAGACGTACCAGTTAATTATGTTGATAAACCGGCGACAACACTAAAAATGAAAAACGATAGTCAAAACTCAGCAAACCTTTGGCATGCTAGGCTAGGTCATATTTCCTCACGGAGGATGAACAAGCTAGTGGGAGAGGGCATGTTTGATATGTCAGATATAAACTCTCTACCTACTTGTGAGTC
The DNA here is from genome assembly GCF_033568475.1 of Henckelia pumila. Classification (NCBI taxonomy): domain Eukaryota; kingdom Viridiplantae; phylum Streptophyta; class Magnoliopsida; order Lamiales; family Gesneriaceae; genus Henckelia; species Henckelia pumila. Next base: position 131,188,112 of record NC_133122.1, on the reverse strand, counting down.
TTGCCTGAAAGGAAAAATGACTAAAACACCTTTTAAGGGAAAGCCTGAGCGTAATCAAAATCTATTGGATCTGATCCACACAGATGTTTATGACCCATTTAGTATTGGTACTAAACATGGTCACACCTACTTTATTACCTTTACTGATGATTATTCTAGGTATGGGTATTTATATTTAATAAAATATAAGTCTGAATCATTTGAAAGGTTCAAAGAATTCAAGACTGAAGTAGAAAATCAGCTAGGAAAAAGTATTAAAGCACTTTGATCTGATCCAGGCGGTGAATACTTGAGTACCGAGTTTTTAGACTATCTGAAAGAAAATGGAATTCTTTCTCAGTGGACTCCTCTGCCACACCTCAGCTTAATGGTGTAGCAGAGTGACGTAATCGAACTCTGTTGGACATGGTTCGATCTATGATGAGCTTCACTGGGATCCCACCTTCGTTTTGGGGCTATGCACTTGAAAAGGCGGTATTGTTGTTGAACAATGTCCACACTAAAGTGGTGAATAAAACTCCATATGAATTATGGACTGGCAAAACTCCTAAGTATTCGTAGTTGAGGATTTGGGGATGTCCTGCTTATGTAAAGCAGACAGTGGGAAATAAGTTGGATAGTCGATCCACCTTGTGTTATTTTGTAGGGTATCCGAAGAATTCGATCGGATATTACTTCTATCATCCTACTGAAACAAAAGTGTTTGTTTCTAGGAATGCCACCTTCCTGGAGAAGAAGTTCTTACTTGAAAGAAAAGGCAAGATGATGGAACTCGAAGAAGTTCGATTAGAATTCAAGATACAAAATAACGATCCCATACCTTAGGAACCAATAAATGACACGCCACTTCTTAGGAAATACGAAAGGGCTTCTAGACCTTCTGTTCGACTTAATCTCCTACTTGAAGGGGATCAAAGTGAACCCATCATTGGATGTGATCCTAGAAACTTCAAGGAGGCAATTTCTGATGTTGATTCGAATTTATGGCTTGAAGTCATGCAGTCTGAAATAGACTCCATGCATGCAAACCAAGTTTGGTCTTTAGTATATTCTCCCGATGGAATTGTTCCTATAGGGTGTAAATGGATATACAAGAGAAAACTTGGGCCTGATGGTAAGGTGCTGACCTACAAGGCACGATTGGTTGCAAAAGGTTATACTCAAAGACAAGGTGTTGACTATGATGAAACCTTTTCACCAGTCGCAATGTTCAAGTCCATAAGAATCTTAATTGTCATAGCAGCATGGTATGACTATGAGATTTGGCAGATGGATGTGAAGACTGCGTTCCTTAAGGGAAACATTAAGGAAGAGATCTATATGATGCAGCCCGAGGGATTCACATCCATGGGAAGCGAGCATAAAGTATACAAGCTTCAGATATCAATTTATGGTCTCAAACAGGCGTCAAGAAGTTGGAACCATAAATTTGATGAAACAATAAAAGACTTTGGTTTCATCAAGAACCCGAAGGAACCGTGCGTGTACAAGAAAGTAGTTAAGGATACTGTGACATTCTTAGTGCTTTATGTTGACGACATCCTACTCATTGGGAATGATGTAGGGATGTTGCAGTCAACAAAGATATGGTTATCAGGTAGGTTTTTTATGAAGGACTTGAGTGAGGCGTCCTATATTCTAGGAATACAGATCTACAGAGATAGGTCTAAGAGAATGATAGGACTCACTCAAGCGACCTACATCGACACCATATTGAAGAGATTCTCTATGGATGAGTCTAAGAGAGGACATCTGCCAATGTCTCCCAAAACTGACGAAGAGTTAGAGAAAATGACACACATACCATATGCGTTAGCTATAGGTAGTATCATGTATGAGATGATATCTACCAGACCAGATGTAGCCTTTGCTCTGAGTGTCACGAGCAGATATTAGGCCAACCCCAGTCAAATGCATTGGAAAGCTGTGAAGGATATTCTTAAGTACTTGAGAAGGACTAAGAATATATTCATGGTTTATGGGAGAAGAAAATTGAAATTGGAAGGCTATACCGACTCTAGCTTCCAAAGCGACGTGGATGACTCGAAATCAACCTCTGGATTTGTATTCATGCTCAATGGAGGTGCTGTCTCTTGGAAGAGTTCCAACAGGACACCACAGCGGATTCCACCACTGAGGCAAAGTACATTGCAGCATCAGCTGCTGCTAAAGAGGCCGTTTGGATGAGGAATTTCGTCCAAGAGTTGGGGGTCATTCCTGAAGCTGTTGGTCCAGTCCCGGTGTACTATGACAACACTGGTGCCATTGCACAGACAAAGAAACCAAGGTCTCATCAAAGATCCAAACACATACTGAGAAAATACCACATCATACGGGAGATCGTGGAAAGAGGAGACATTGCTGTCGAGAGAGTGGCCTCTGCAGACAATATCGCTGATCCATTTACTAAGCTCTTGCCAGGACCATTATTTAACAAACATCGCGAACCAATGAGACTACGTAGTATGACTAGTTGGCTTTAGGGCAAGTGGGAGATTGAAAGAGTGGGTGCCCTGCTAGCCAACTTGTGGCTAAGGGCCTTTTTGACTCTATTTGTAAACAATCTTTGTTTAATATAAATTACACTCTTTATTGGAATTTACTTTATCTTTTATCATATTGTTATGTTGTGACATGCTATACGATGTTTAGATAAAGACCTTGAATATACTAAAGTGCATGCAAGATGTGATAGTGGATATGGATGACTATCACGAAACACATCTTGTAATCACTGTATATTTTAAACCAGTTCCTAGTCAATTGAGCCGTCCGCAATAAGGATAAGGATCGCTCAAGATTGAGACTAGCATTTGCGATGCCAAGTATCACGTTTCATTGGTATGGAACATAGAGATGTTCGAAGCATGCAAATGGATATTCATTGGATTAATGATCGAACCACCCTATTCGGACTTTTCAAGTGGTTTTAACTAATTGAGTGGAAAAGTCCGTGGCTATGGTTGTACATCATTAGTCCTTACTACTTGAAACATCATGGAGACTCTATATGCTAGTATTGTACTTTGACTCGTTTACCAACTCTATGAGGGTCATCAGGTGTTGGGATTGGGTACAATTACGACACATATTTGAGTCAATGATTTGTTGTCAAGGATTCACCACACACTTGAGAGTGTGGATATCCTATACGATCTGAGGAGATATTAGTGTGACAAATCTCTAGTCAGAGTACATGATGTGTTATAGGTTACTTGGTTTCCTAGTTGCACATGCGATATCACTATTTGATCTTCAAGATGCATTGCATAGTTATCGAATCTCGAACAAGTCTCGATATAGCAATGGTTGTTGATTCGATCGGGATATATGGATGAAGGGACCGTACTGTACGCTAACCAAAACCCACTGGTTCTTGCAGGCACTATCAGTGATACCTAAGGAATCATGGGGCGATGTTGCTAGGCGCTCTTACCATGATTCGATGGGCAAGTAGAAAATTGTTGTTCCGAGTCACAAAGGAGTTGTGGGCCCACGGCTAGCTGTATCCCTGAACCATTGAGGGTTACACAATTAATAGATTTCTAATCCCCGTTGAGATAATTAAATTTAATGAGTTAAATTTAGTGAATGAGAAGTAGGACTTCTTATTAATGAGTAGAGGGAGTGAGATTTCCTAAAATGACATATGAATGCCATTTTTGGAAACCACTGAATTCGGATTCAGAAAATTTATCTTGACTTTAAAATATGCAGAAAAGGTTTCTATACATATTGGTAAAATTGGTTTATCAATTTGAGTCACGATGAATTTTATATTAATTCCTGAACATGCGGGCTTTGCTTGTAAGGCTTGAACTTATGACTAATGGGCCCTAAGCTGTTAACAGCCCATGTTATAAATAAGTTATTGCAGTACAGAAATTAGAGAAGAACAGCTCATAATTTTCGAAACCTAGAGAGCTCTCTCCCTAGGGTTTCGGCCGCCCCCCTCCTCTCTCTGTGTTCGAAATTCTAGGCTGAAAATTTCAAATTTTCAGTCTAGTTTAACAGATCAAATTTGTTAGTTTTCTTCTAAGAAACTTCTGATAGACTTTCTAGTGCAGTCTGTCAAAGGGTTTTAGAATTTTGTTCGTGGACCTGATTCAGGAGTTCATCGATCGAGTCATCAGTTCCTGGGATATACAAGAAGAGGAGATTTAATCTGTTAGAGTCCATAACCTCAAGTTGAGACTTGAGAGGTAAAATTTAATCTTGTATTATTTTAATTATTTGTTTTAATCGTAAGGATTTGATACCCACGATCTGGAATCGTTCCAGATCAGAAAATAAAAATTTTAAACCTTCCACTGCCTTGGGTATCATATCTACGGATCCGAAAACGTGTTCCAACAGACTCAATTGCTATAATCTCTAATGAACAAGAAAGAATAGCACCAGCTTTGATTTCTGGAGAGCTTGAAGTCTCGAGCTCTGTTTCAGAGGAGCATATTGTGTTCTCGCAAGGAAGAAGAAGGATAACAGATTGTGTCTAACTAACTCCCATAACTTGTATTAATAAGGAAGGCTAATCTCAAGATTTAATCACAGCCGTAGGATCCAGATTAAATAAGTCTCAATAAATCTTGGTCGTCCATCTACTAATTGAGTCAAATTAGTCTTCACAAATCTCCTCCTATTTGGCTCAATTACTTTACATATCAGTGGTTCAAATGGAGTATCCCAATGTAACAATATTAAGTGTTCATTCCAGTACATTGAGCATGCTCAAAGCTTCCTTGAGCTTTCCCACTGTAATCAATTTGGTAAGAATATCAACCGGATTAACTTGGGTGTCTTAATTCTTCACGTGAACTAGTTGCCTTGAGATGATAGCCCTCACAAAATGTAGCCTCACATCAATATGCTTTGTTCTCTCATGAAACATAGCATTCTTGGATAGGTCAATAGCATTTTGTGAGTCACAGAAAATATTTACCGACTTCTGTTCTTGTCCCATTTCAGTTACAAATCCATTAATCCACAATTCTTCCTTTACCGCTTCTGTAAGTAAGATATACTCGGCTTCAGCTGCCAAAAGAGCCACTACATGCTGCTAGCTTGACTTCCAACTAACAAAATTTCCTCCGACAGTGAATACATGTAGTGACCCTTACCCGGATCACCTACTAACAGAACTTAGGCATGAAATTAACTTAATTAAATAGATATCAGAATAAAACTGCGGAAAACATAAACGTTATACAATCCCAAATAAAGAAATCTGTAATTTATCCAAATAATATACAACCAAATCGAATAGCTGTATCAACCTCAAAATAACAGAAATAAAACCTAGACAAAGCTCCAGCTGGTCAATCACTGACTAGTCCCTCTTGGATCTACCCGCCTCGTCCAATCGCAAACCTGCCCAATGGAATAGGGTGTCCAGAAATACAGAATACGAGACGTGAGCATAAAACGCTCAGTACAAGAGTATGAGTATACATGCATGCAAAGTGAACTCCCTATAAACTCGAGGTCAAGGATCAGATAACATAGACAGACCGGGCCCTGGTATGTAGCATGCTGTGCCGTCTCTTCAGGAGGTGGCTCCCATACCATAATACCAGTAGATATGCCGGACCCAAATCGATGGAAGTCCAACCACTAATAGAATAGGGAAAAACCCTACTAACAGACATCTCGAAGGAGATAGCTCAGTATGCAAATGAATGCAGCATAAATCAATGACATATAAACCATGCAGTCACATAATACATGCATACTCAGTTAGGATATCTCGAACAGTACTTCCGTACCTCAAAACAGTGCAAGCTCTACCAACTCTAGGTTCACGCCTATAGTCTGCTCTACACTGCCAAATGATACTACTATCATTAAAGTGCTCTAAACGTCTTAACTAAGCTATTGCATACTCCTAAATATTTATAGGAAGCAAAAGCTATACTTTCGTCCATCGTTAGCCCTTTGATGTCGATGCCTCCAGAACTTGGGCATAACTCTGCTACGACTTCCGAACGCCTCGCCGACCGCCGGGTCAAGCCTAGGAAGGCTAGAATAACTTGAATAGACTAGAAAGAAGATGGAAATACTCGGAATTGGAAATTGGAAATGAAGCCTCGGCCCTCTATTTATAGACAACGATCGGAACTTCCGATCCTCGATCGGAACGTCCGATCCTGCCATCGGAGATTCCGAAGATCCTGATCTACCACGTGTCAAAATATCACTTGTTGACTTCGGATAGGGGTGATCGGAGCTTTCGATCCAACCACACGTCATGGATGACGTAATATCATCGGTGCCTCCGATCGCTCATCGGAGCTTCCGATCGTGCCTTCGGAGCTTCCGATCCGTCCGATATCCAATTTATTTAATTAGCATTAATCCTTTAATTACTCAATTAGGGTACGAGATACTACATTCTCCCCCACTTAAGATATTTCGTTCTCGAAATTAGATCTTAAGTACTGAATGCAATACAGAAATCAGAAACATTCTTTATTCAAATCAAATGTTTACAGAGTTTGCAACTGAATGCAACTTAAGAATATTATCAAAACAACTTAGGATGGTCTTCACGCATCCTGTCCTCAAGTTCCCAAGTAGCTTTCTCAGTGCCTCGGCGCTGCCACTGAACTAAAACCAAAGAAATGACTTTGTTCCGCAAAACCTTATCCTTATAATCCAGGATACGAATAGGTTTCTCAACATAAGTCAAATCCTTGTCCACCTGAACCTCAGACCGCTGAAGAATATGAGATTCATCCGCCACATACCGTCGCAACAGAGATACGTGGAACACGTCGTGAATACTGGATAGATGTGGTGGCAAAGCTAGTCGATAAGCCAAATCGCCAATGCTCTCCAAGATCTCAAACGGACCGATAAACCTGGGAGACAACTTGCCCTTAAGGCCAAATCTGAGAATCTTGCGGAAAGGTGACACTCTCAGAAACACTTTCTCCCCGACATCGAACTGCAAAGGCCTACGCTTGATATTAGCATAGCTGGCCTGACGATCCTGTGCAGTCTTAATCCGTTTCTTGATCTGATCGACAATGTCTACCGCCTGTTGGATAAGCTCCGGTCCTCAGCCTGTCTCTCCCCCACTTCTTCCCAGAAGAGTGAAGTACGACAATGTCGCCCGTACAACGCCTCAAAAGGTGCCATCCCAATACTAGTATGATAGCTGTTGTTGTACGCGAACTCGATCAACGGCAAATGATCCTGCCAGGCTGAACCAAAATCCATGATGCGCGTTCTAAGCATATCCTCCAAAGTACGGATAGTGCGCTCTGACTGACCATCAGTCTCCGAATGATAGGCAGTACTCAAACTGAGAGTAGTACCCATCGCACGCTGAGCACTCCCCCAGAATCTAGAAGTGAACCTGGGGTCTCGATCGCTGACAATGCTCACAGGCACTCCATGAAGTCGAACGATCTCCTGAATGTACATCCGTGCCATACGATCCACAGAGTATTCTCGGCTATAGGAAATGAAATGCGCTGACTTGGTGAGTCGGTCCACCACAACCCAGATAGCATCACAGTTTCTCGGGGATACCGGAAAATGGGTCACAAAGTCCATTGTGATAAACTCCCATTTCCATTCAGGAATAGGCAGACTGTGAAGCAAACCTCCAGGTCGTCGGTGCTCTGCCTTGACCTGTTGACACACCAAACATCTCGAAACAAACTGATAAACACTGCGTTTCATACCCTTCCACCAAAAACGAGTACATAGATCCTTGTACATCTTGTTGCTCCCAGGATGAATACTCAACTTAGTGCGATGTGCCTGAGACAAAATCTCCTCTCGCAACTCTTCATCCTGCGGAATCACAAGCCTACCAGACAAACACAGAAAGTCATCTGACTGATAATGAAATCCAGACGAGCTACCCTCGTTAGCTAGACGAGCTAAACGCTGGGTCTTCGAATCAGTCATCTGAGCATCTCGGATCCGCGAATACAAAGCTGGCTCAAATAATATCGCAAACATCTGGATACTCTGCATACCTTTCTTATGCTTGAAGGTATAACCTGAAGTACAACAGTCACTGATCGCACTAGACATCGAACAAGTCTGAAGTGCGGATAGTTGCACCTTGCGACTCAAAGCATCAGCGGTGAGATTAGCAGCTTCTGGATGGTACTTAATCTCGCAATCATAGTCCTTAAGCAAGTCCATCCAACGTCTCTGCCTCATGTTCAACTCCGCCTGAGTGAACAAATACTTGAGACTCTTATGGTCGGTGAAGATCTCAAATTTCTCGCCATACAGATAATGACGCCAGATCTTCAAAACGAACACAATGGCTGCTAACTCCAAATCATGGACTGGATAGTTGTCCTCGTGAAGCTTCAGCTGTCTAGAAGCGTATGCGATTACATGCCCATTCTGAGTCAGAACACAACCTAACCCCTGAAGAGAAGCATCAGTGTATACCACATACCCTCCAGATCATGACGGTAATGCCAACACCGACGCAGAAGTCAACCGCCATCGAAGCTCACAGAAATTCTCCTCACACTCGGAGGACCACTCGAAATCCACACCCTTGCAGGTAAGCTGCGTCAACGGTCGAGCTAACTGAGAGAAGTTCAGAATAAAGCAACGATAATACCCTGCTAGACCCAGAAAACTACGGATCTCAGCAACTGTCGTCGGACGCGACCAATTAAGTACCGCTTCAATCTTGCTTGGATCAACAGAAATCCCCTCCCTGGATATGATATGGCCAAGAAAGACCACTCTATCCATCCAGAACTCACACTTGCTCAGCTTGGCATACAACTGCTCATCTCAAAGAGTCTGCAGTACCAACCGCAAGTGAGAAACATGCTCTTCCGTATTACGCGAATACACCAATATGTCGTCAATGAAGACCATGAAAAACTTGTCCAAATACTCCCTGAAGACACGATTCATCAAATCCATTAATATAGCCGGCGCATTAGTCAAACCAAATGGCATCACTAGGAACTCGTAATGTCCATAGCGAGTATGGAATGCAGTCTTGGCTACGTCCTGATCACGGACTCTCAACTGATGATACCCAGATCTCAAGTCAATATTGTAGTAAACTGACGTGCCCTGCAGCTGATCAAACAAGTCATCAATACGAGGAAACAGATACTTGTTCTTCACAGTGACTCGATTCAGCTGCCGATAGTCAATGCACAACCGCATCGACCCATCCTTCTTCTTCACGAAGAGAACAGGAGCTCCCCAAGGAGATACACTAGGACGAATGTACCCCTTGTCCAAAAGATCCTGTAGCTGATTCTTCAACTCACGCATCTCTGACGGAATCTCATCAGGAAATACATCTGGAAATTCATCCACAACAGGAATGCTCTCTATCCCAATGCTCTCAGCGGACAAATTAACTGCATAGATAAGGTAGCCTTCCCTGCCAGACTCTAAAGCTCGACAGGCTCTCAAAGCTGATACCAAAGGCATCGGGGGTCGCGCTCCCTCACCATAGAAAAACCAGCTCTCACTCCCCTCCGGATGAAAGCGTACTAATCTCTGATAGCAGTCCACTGAAGCTTGATAGGTAGTCAACATATCTATTCCCAGAATACAATCAAAGTCGTCCATCGCCAGGACCATGAGATTCGCTAACAGAATGTTCCCTTCGAACTCTAAAGGGAAACCCATCACTAGACGCTTAGCCAAAGCAGATTGACCCGTCGGAGTAGAAACAGACATCACTACGTCTAGTGCAATGCATGGTAACTTATGCCTCTTAACAAAACGTGCAGAAATGAAGGAATGAGATGCATCAGTGTCAATAAGTACAAGAGCAGGTATACCATAAAGCAAAAATGTACCTGCGATGACTTTCTCATTATCCTCCACTGCCTGATCATGTCTCAGGGCAAACACCTGGCCAGAAGCTCGTGGCCTCAAATGAGAACTCCCAGCAGATTGTCCCTGCGACCTCTGCTGTACGGTGGCCTGAGAACCAGATCCTGAACCAGATCCAGAACCGCCTCCCCCAGATAGTGGACAATCTCTCCGGATATGACCAGTCTCTCCACAACGGAAACAAGCTCCAGAAGCTCTACGGAACTTGTCGGATGGATGGTTCTTCCCACAGTGATCACACTTGTCCTTCTTACCGAAATGGACAACACCTCCAGAACCAGAGGAAGAAGTAGATCCAGACTTCTTGAAAGTTTGGCACGGGGACCCAAAGAACTAGCAGGTCTCGACTGAGAGAAAGACCTGTTCCGCCGAATGTTGTCCTCCGCCTGGTGACAACGGCTCACCAAACCCTCGTAGGACATGTCGTCGCCAACCGCCACACGGTCATGGATCTCAGGGTTAAGGCCCTGAAGGAACAGATTATACTTCATCTCATAGCTATCAGCAATCTCGGGGCAATAGGATAGCAGATCAAAGAACCTCTGCTGATACTCATTGATAGACATGGCTCCCTATCGCAGACTCAGTAGCTCGCCTGCCTTTGACTGACGGAGTGCAGGAGGAAAATACCATTTTTGGAAAGCTGTGCGGAACTCGGCCCAGGTGGCCACTCCTCTCGCCGCAATAAAGGGTGCAGAAGTAAACCTCCACCACCTACGGGCTCGCCCATCCAGAAGATAGCAAAGGGTCTCCATCTTCTGCTCCTCGGTGCAGTGGAAAGTCTTAAAAGTTGTCTCCATGCGGTCTAACCAATTCTCCGCATCCTCCGGAGACTCACCTCCAACTAAGGGCTTAGGACCCATAGCTAAGAATTGATGCACAGTGAAACGCTCGTCGTCATGATGACGATGACGCCGTTCTCGACGATGCTCCCAGTCGGCATCACCCCAACGCCCACCAATACTACCATGAGATCTCCGGTCGTCACGATCTGCCATCTACAAAAGTACCTCACGGTTACCTTATGCAGAGTCTAAATCCCAAGAATACTATGCATGCTCTGATATCATAAATGTAGTGACCCTTACCCGGATCACCTACTAACAGAACTTAGGCATGCAATTAACTTAATTAAATAGATATCAGAATAAAACTGCGGAAAACATAAACGTTATACAATCCCAAGTAAAGAAATCTGTAATTTATCCAAATAATATACAACCAAATCGAATAGATGTATCAACCTCAAAATAACAGAAATAAAACCTAGACGAAGCTCCAGCTGGTCAACCACTGACTAGCCCCTCTTGGATCCCCCCGCCTCGTCCAATCGCAAACCTGCCCCATGGAATAGGGTGTCCAGAAACACAGAGTACGAGACATGATCATAAAGTGCTCAGTACGAGAGTATGAGTATACATGCATTCAAAGTGAACTCCCTATAAACTCGAGGTCAAGGATCAGATAACAGAGACAGGCCGGGCCCTGGTATGTAGCACGCTGTGCCGTCGCTTCAGGAGGTGGCTCCCATACCATAATACCAGTGGATATGCCGGACCCAAATCGATGGAAGTCCAACCACTAACAGGATAGGGAAAAACCCTACTAACAGACATCTCGAAGGAGATAGCTCAGTATGCAAATGAATGCAGCATAAATCAATGACATATAAACCATGCAGTCACATAATACATGCATACTCAGTCAGGATACCTCGAACAGTACTTCCGTACCTCAAAACAGTGCAAGCTCTACCAACTCTAGGTCCACGCCTATAGTCTGATCTACACTGCCAAATGATACTACTATCATTAAAGTGCTCTAAAAGCCTTAACTAAGCTATTGAATACTCCTAAATATTTATAGGAAGCAAAAGCTATACCTTCGTCCGTCGTTAGCCCTTTGAGGTCGATGCCTCCAGAACTTGGGCACAACTCTGCTACGACTTCCAAACGCCTCGCCGACCGCCGGGTCAAGCCTAGGAAGGCTAGAACAACTCGAATAGACTAGAAAGGAGAGGGAAATACTCGGAATTGGCAATTGGAAATGAAGCCTCGACCCTCTATTTATAGACAACGATCGAAACTTCCGATCCTCGATCGAAACGTCCGAATCTTGATCGGAACGTCCGATCCTGCCATCGGAGCTTCCAAAGATCCTGATCTGCCACGTGTCAAAATATCACTTGTTGACTTCGGATAGGGGTGATCGGAGCTTCCGATCCAACCACACGTCATGGATGACGTAATATCATTGGTGCCTCCGATCGCTCATCGGAGCTTCCGATCCTGTTCGAAGCTTCCGATCGTGTCTTTGGAGCTTTCGATCCGTCCGATACCCAATTTATTTAATTAACATTAATCCTTTAATTACTCAATTAGGGTACGGGCTACTACAATACATAACCCGATAATGATCTTCTTTTGTCAAGATCAGCGTCATAATCCAAGTCACAGTATCCAATCACTTCACAAGATATCTGTGTGTTTGCTGAATATACCAATTTCAGATTGGTTTTCCCCTTTAGATATCTAAGTAACCATTTTACAGATTGCCAATGTTCCTTACTTGGCTTGCTTATGACCCTATTAACCAATCCCATGCCATAAGCTATGTCCGGCCTTGTTTATTCCATGGCATACATCATTCTGCCTACTGCGTTTGTCTAAGGAACAATCTTCGTTTGTGTAGATTCAGTTTCAACATTTTTCTCTTTAACATATCTCAGTTTAAAATGAGCACCAAATGGAGTGTTTACCCCCCTTGCAACCTTCATGCCAAACACATCCACAACCTTTTGTATGTACCCTTCTTGAGATATTGTTAATGCTCTAACTTCCTATTCCTTACTATATCCATTCCCAAAATTCTCTTTGCTGCTCCAAGATTTTTCATGTCAAATTCACAACTGAGAAGAAGCTTTAATTTCTGAATTTCCTTGGAATCTTTGCATGCTATAAGCATGTCATCAACATAGATAAGGAGATAAATGTAGGAATCATTTGGCAGCTTTGAATAGTAGACACAACTATCAAATTTTGATCTTTGGAATCCTCTTTTAAGCATGAACTCATCAAATCGACAATACCATTGTCTTGGTGATTGCTTAAGTCCATAGATAGATCTTTGTAGTAAGCAAACTTTTCCAGCTTCCCCTTGTTTGATAAATCCCTCGGGTTCTGACATTAGGATCTCTTCTTCAAAATTTCCATGTAAGAAAGCTGTCTTGACATCCAATTGTTCCAATTCCATGTCATGAATAGCTGTAATGGCCAATATGATCCTAATCGATGTGTGTTTAACAACCGGGGAGAAGACATCATGATATTCTATGCCTTCAAATTGGGAAAATCCTTTTGAAACTAATCTAGCTTTGTATCTAGCTACCTCTACTCCAGGAATCCCTGATTTTCTCTTGAACACACATTTGCATCCAATTACCTTCTTGCCATGAGTTTTATCAACAACTTCCAAGTATTGTTTTTAGGCAATGACTCAATCTCTTATTCCATGGATTTCATCCATTTTGGCCAATCCTTAATTTTAAGAGCTTCATTGTAATTCATTGGCTCTACCAATTCAAGTAGATTAGTCACATTTAAAGAAAATTCCGTAAATTTAGAACTTGCATACCTTGGAGGTGGTCTTATTTCCCTCCTTACCCTATCTTGCAAGTTGATAACCATCCAGTGACTGGTCATTTAGTGTCTCACTTTGGTTTCCATCTTCAATCGGAACTTCATGAATTTCAATGTATTTTTCAGATTGATCATAGCCTGTGTCAAAATCATAGGAATTTTCAGGTTTGTTCCGAGTTTCTCCACCTTGATCTTGACCCTTGGCAGCTTTTAAATCTGAGAAAAAATCCAGATCTTGTGGATGTTCCTGAAACATGGAATTCTGCTCAGCTTGTTTAGAGCTGGCTGCAGCTGATTTATTTATGATAGTTTTATAAGATTCATTTTCATTAAATATTACATCCCTATAGATTATGCATTTAAGATCATCCAATAACCAAATTTTGTAACCTTTAACTCCATTAGGATATCCTATAAAAATCCCTTTCAAGGCTCTAGGATTTAATTTTCCTTGATTAGTATGAACATATGCAATGCATCCAAATATTTTTTGGTGGTTATAATCTGGATTCACATTAGACCATCTAAATTCAGGGACCATGAAATTTATGGCAGAACATGGAGACCGATTTATTAGGTAGCATGCGGATGAGGCAGCTTCTGCCCAAAATCTATTAGGCAGTCCACTTTCATTTAACATGCATCTAACCTTATCCATTATGGTTCTGTTCATTTGTTCCGCAATCCCATTTTGTTGGGGCGTATAGGTGCATGTTCTATGTTTAGCAATCCAATGTTTCAGGCAGAAATCATCAAATCCACGATTACAAAATTCTATGCCATTGTTCGTTCTTAATCTCTTTACTTTGTTTCCTGTTTGATTCTCGACTAAGGATTTACATTCAACAAATTTACTAAAAGCCTCATCCTTGGTTTTTAGAAAATAAATCCACACTTTCTAGAGTAGTCATCAATCAAAGAAATAAAGTATTGAGATTTTGATAATGACAGTGGTACCTTTGGAGAGCCCCACAAATCTGAATTATGTATCTAATCAAGGGTGGATTTTGTCTTTTGAATTGCTGTATTAAACTTGATTCTATTAGTTTTACCAAGGACACAACTTCGCAGAAATCCATGCTGTTAATCTGGTTCGAGTCCAACAGTCCTTGCTGCCAAGTTCCTGTAATCCTTTGAGGCTCATGTGACCAAGACTCTTATGCCAAGTTCAGTTTGATCTTTACTAGGCATTACTGAATTTGTCTCTGCTGCAATGGTCTTGGCTTGCAAGATATACAAGCCTTGATATAGACTTCCTTTCATAAAAACCAGTGCACCTTTTACAACCTTTAGAATACCATTTTGAGCTTTGTAGTTGAATCCCTTTTGATCCAAAGCACCTAAAGATATTAGGTTTCTCTTTAAGTCAGGGATGAACCTTACTTCAGTGATAATCTTCAGTGATCCATCCTCCATTCTTAGCTTCACAGATCCAATGCCATGAATCTTGCATGACTGATTGTTTCCCATCAAAACTTGTCCAGAGTTTACTTCTTTATATTCAAAAAAGCAGTCTCTCCTTGGTGACATGTGATATGTACAGCTGGAGTCCAAAATCCATTCCTCCTTAGGATCATCTGAGGTAATAGCTAGCACCTGAGCTTCTTCAAAATCTTCAAGTACATTTGCAGCTTCGGTTACAGGAGCAGAATCATGTTTAGTATTAGGCGCTTTATTTGAGGACAATCCCTCCTAAAGTGACCTTACTTCTTGCAAAACCAGCAAGTTTTCTTAGGCCTAGAATTTGATCTTGATTGTTTCCGGCCTCTGTTCGAGTATTCCTTTCTTTATATAGATCTCCCTCTGACATTCAAGCCTTCACCAGAAGATTTGTTAAACTTCTTTGTTTCCCTCAGATCCAAATCTTTCGAATAGGCTGCTCCAATGACTTCCTCAAGAGTTAGTGTTTCTCTCCCATACTTGAGAGTGTCTCTTAATTGATCATAAGCCTTTGGCAAAGAGTTTAGCAAGAAGATAGCTTGATCTTCTGTTGGAAAACTGGCGGTCAGATCAATCACGATTGATACCCGGTGCAGCGGAAGTTTAAAAATTTTGTTATGGAACAATTCCATAGTGTGGGTATCAACCGTTCAACGATTAAATTTTTGTGTGTGTAAAATTTAAATAACAATTAAATAAATTTTACCTCAAATCTCGCAACGAGATTAATGGACACCAACAGAACAATTCTGCTCTTGTTGTCTCTCCCTGGAACCGATGAACGCCTTCAATCAGGTCCACGAACAGAGGTTTAATCCCTCTGATAGATTGCACTAGAAAATCTATCAGAAGTTTTCTGCGAAGAGAATACACGAATTTGATTCGTTATTCCTTACTGCGATTCAAAATCACAGACCGGAATTTTCTCGGGCAGAGGGAGGGAGAGGCGGCCGAAAACGTTTTTGAGAGGGGCTAGGGTTTCGAAAATCCTGTCTCAAAAATTATGACCTGTTGTGTGTAATTTCTGTACTGAAATAACTTATTTATAATGCAGGCCACTAACACCTTAGGGCCCATTAATCATAAGCTGGGGCCTGACAAGCAAAGCCCGCTCGTTCAGAAATTAATATAAAATTCATCGTGACTCCGATTGATGAAACGATTTCACCAATGTGCACAGAAACCATTTCTGCACGTTTTAAAGTCAAAATAAATTTTCCTGAATCCGAATTCAGTGGTTTCCAAAAATGTCCATCCCTATGTCATTTTAGGAAATCCTACTCCTTACTCTTAATTAAGAAGTCCAACTCCTTAGTTCATTAAATTTAACTTTAAATTTAACTATCTCAACGGGGATTAAAACTCCATTACACTGTGTGACCCTCAATGGTTCAGGGATACAGCTAGCCGTGGGCTCACAACTCCTTGTGACTCGGAACAACACTTTCCGACTTGCCCAACGAATCATGGTAAAGCGCCTAGCAACATCGCCCCATGATTCCCTAGGTATCACTGATAGTGCCTACAAGAACCAGTAGATTTTGGTTAGCGTACAGTACGGTCCCTTCATATATCCCGATCGAATCAACCACCATTGGTATATCGAGAGTCGCTCAAGATTCGATAACTATGCAATGCATCTTGAAGATCAAATTAGTGACATCGCATGTGCTACTAAGAAACCATTTCTTAAATCACATCAAGTACTCTGGCCAGAGATTTGTCACACTAATATCTCCTCAGATCGCATAGGATATCCACACTCGCAAGTATGTGGTGAATCCTTGACAACAATGCATTGACTCCTATATGTGTCGTAACTGTACCCAATCTCGACACCTGATGACCCCCTCAGAGTCGGTAAACGAGTCAAAGCACAGTACTAGCATATAGAGTCTCCATGATGTTTCAAGTCGTAAGGACTAATGGTGTACAACCAAAACCGCGGACTTTATCCACTCGATAAGTGATAACCACTTGGAAAGTCCGGATAGGGTAGTTCGACTATTCATCCTATGAATATCCATTTGCATGCTTCGAACATCTCCATGTTCCCTACCAATGAAACGTGGTACTCCGCATCGCAAATGCTAGTCTCAAACTCGAGCGATCCTTATCCTTATTATCGGACGGCTCAATCGACTAGGAACGGTTTTAGAATATACAGTGACTATAAGATGTATTTCATGATAGACATCTCCATGTTCTACCACATCTTACATACACTATAGTATATTCAAGGTCTTTATCAAAACAACAATAGTATATCACAATATAACAATATGAAGTAATATAAAGTCATTGCCATAAAAGTGTAAATAATATTAAACAAAAGATTGTTTATACAAAGAGTCAACAAAGCCCATAGCCACACAGTTGGCTCACTGGGCACCCACTCTTACAATCTCCCACTTGCCCTATAGCCAACTAGTCATACTACGTAGACCCATTGCTTCGCGATGTTTGTCAAACAATGGTCCTGGCAAAGGCTTAGTAAGTGGATCAGCGATATTGTCTGCAGAGGCCACTCGTTCGACACTGATGTCTCCTCTTTCCACAATCTCCCGGATTATGTGGTATTTCCTCAGTACGTGTTTGGATCTTTGATGAGACCTTGGTTCCTTTGCTTGAGCAACGGCACCCGTGTTGTCGCAGTACACCGGGACTGGACCAACAAATTCAGGAATGACGCCCAACTCTTGGACGAAATTCCTCATCCAAACGGCCTCTTTAGCAGCAGCTGATGCTGCAATGTATTCAGCCTCAGTGGTGGAATCCGCTGTGGTGTCCTGCTTGGAACTCTTCCAAGAGACAGCACCGCCATTGAGCATGAACACAAATCCAGAGGTTGACTTCGAGTCATCCACATCACTTTGGAAGCTAGAGTCGGTATAGCCTTCCAGTTTGAGTTCTCGTCCTCCATAAACCATGAACATATTCTTAGTCCTTCGCAAGTACTTAAGAATGTCCTTCACGGCTTTCCAATGCATCTGACCAGGATTAGACTGATATCTGCTCGTGACACTCAGAGCAAATGCTACATCCGGTCTGGTAGATATCATCCCATACATGATACTACCTATAGCTGACGCTATGGTACATGTGTCATATTCTCTATCTCTTCATCAGTCTTGGGACACATAGACTTGGATAGAGAAACTCCATGACACATGGGTAGATGTCCTCTTTTGGACCCATCCATTGAAAAACCGTTTCAATATGGTATCGATGTAGTTTGATTGAGTGAGTCCTATCATTCTCTTAGACCTATCTCTATAGATCTGTATCCCAAGAATGTAGGATGCCTCTCCCAAATCCTTCATCGTATTAAGTGACATGTTTATTTCGATATAGAACATACCCTTTGCAGTTCCCAACATATTAAAATTTATCACGCAACAAGTCCACATTGAGTTCATGCTCCAACACCAAATCAAGGGTCGCTAACTTCTGTATGAGCCAAATCACTCGTACCCCATGATCACGGACCGAAGTCCCTTCACGCATGCGGCACGTCATCAACTCCTTAACAGTAGAGAACCTTTCAGCCTCGACTGAGCCCCAAAAAGTTCCTTGAGTTGCGCGTGAATGTCAGCAGCATTCACCGTGTCCTCAAATCGCCTCTGGAGTTCATCAGACATCGAGGCTTGCATATAGCATTTGGTCTTGATGTCATGGTCCCACCATGCATCAAGCTTGGCCAATTCCTCCGGACTAACATCAGCTGGTGCTTCCTTCAGGTGCTTTCTCTAATACGTAGAGCATTTTCTCCGAAGTTAAGACAATCTTCAACTTCCGGAACCATTCCGTATAGTTGGCGCCAGTCAGCTTGTTTTGTTCGAGGATCGAGAATAAAGGATTTCGCGAATTCATTGTATGAAATACTGAAAAGGAAAACAGACATATATCAATGACTGTTTAACAATTTACTAAGACATAAAATAGGCGAATTTTTTTGAATCTCATCCCACTATTTTAACGATTTCACCACCCTCTAGTGAAAACGGGAAACTTTTTCCTTAGTGAGAACATGGAGTCCAATTGACAAACTTATGATCCCGAATAATATCAGCCAACCATAATTCTCAAAAGGTAGAGCCCAATTGCTTCCAAAGCAACCCCCATGTGTTTACCTCATGTCCAATAAGGGCCCAATAATATGACGCCGTTTAAAGTGACATGTCAAGATGACCCATCAATATTAAGTTGTGATGGACGGTCGCCATGTGGATCCCCCAATAATATGAGCCGATCCCATGGGATTGTCGATCCAATGTACAGCTTTCCGACGGACGGGCCCCCCCAATAATATGAAATTTATTGCAGGATTCACGCAATTTATGTCTAAACATGCATACAATCATAATATCACATATTATATAGGATGATCGATTCCATTTCTAATTGACCCGTGGTTGCCAATCACGGGTCTTAGTCCAATCCTAGGTAATATGCAGTATGCAAATGCAATCCTATTACATATGCTTCCAATTTACATTTCTTCAGTCTTCATTGTCTGCTGGGCCCACCATCTTCAAATCTTGATCTCCCACTAAATCTAATGTATTTACAATAAATAACAATGACAAGTAGGGGATACATTTTTAGGGGGTGGGAACATAAAACCAACAACAATAAAGACAATGTAAATTATGGCAATCGATCATCCTTATCCAATAACATTTAATTCAAAATTAATTTATTGGATAACATGCTGTAACAAGATAAAATCATATTTATATATAAAATCTCATTTCACATATAAAATCATATTTTATCTCTATATCAAATAAAATCATATTTTATCTATAAAATCCAATTTTAAAAATAAAATCATATTTTACTTTATATCATAAGATCATATCAAATCTCGTGAACCAATCAAAAACAATTTTTGACCGGACCAAAAATAAAATTTTAAATATTAAAATTAATTTTAAATAAAAAATATAATTTTTCCCGTGGGCCGCCCGGGACAGCATCGCAAATGCTAGTCTCAAACTCGAGCGATCCTTATCCTTATTATCGGATCTTCCTCATCAACATTGACATCCAAGTTCTCCAAATCTGATAGCAACTTTTTAAACTCGTCTGTATTTTCATCTATGGATTTATTCTCATCCATTTTGAATCCATAAAAACTTTGTTTCAAGTAGATTCTATTGGGAAGTGTCTTGGTCATGTATAGCTATTCCAGTTTCATCCACATCTCACGGGCAGTCTTCTCCTTCACAACTTTTCTGAGGATTTGATCGCATAAACTCAATACAATTGTGTTTCTTTCTTTCTTGATGATGTCTTCCTTGTTTGTAATTGAATAGGGCATCTTAGTCTCAGCCTTTAAAGCTTCATCCAGCCCCAAGTTTCCCAGGTGAGCCATCATATTTTCCCTCCAGAGATTGAAATCGTTTTTTCCATCAAACTACTCCACCTCAAATCTTGACGTTGGCATTTTGTAAGATTGCCCCTGGCCAGTAGACATTCTTCCAAAAAATCAATTCAAGAACTTCACTTGGGCACAAAGTAGAACACCTCTAGAGCAACTCAAGATAGATCCCTCGATCGATGAATAACCAAGATCTTGATACCAATTTGTTAAGTTTAATCCCAAGAACAACATACGAGAGTGAGAAAGAATTCAAGCAATTCAATCAAACGAATGCTAGAAAAATTAGAACGCAAAGGCACAAGAATTTTACTTGGTTCGGATATTGCAATCTTACATCCAAGGTTCTTGGGTTAACCCCAATATGAATCCCCTATCAATATAAGTAATCGAGTTACAACACTTCGTACCTAACAGAGATACAATCTAACAATACTCAATTGCTATAATCT
This sequence comes from Henckelia pumila, assembly GCF_033568475.1. Taxonomy (NCBI): domain Eukaryota; kingdom Viridiplantae; phylum Streptophyta; class Magnoliopsida; order Lamiales; family Gesneriaceae; genus Henckelia; species Henckelia pumila. The sequence goes on along the minus strand of NC_133122.1, from coordinate 131,167,350 downwards.
CTAATGAACAAAAAAGAATAGCAGCAGCTTTGATTTCTGGAGAGCTTGAAGTCTCGAGCTCTGTTTCAGAGGAGCATATTGTGTTCTCGCAAGGAAGAAGAAGGATAACAGATTGCGTCTAACTAACTCCCATAACTTGTATTAATAAGGAAGGCTAATCTCAAGATTTAATCCCAGCCGTAGGATCCAGATTAAATAAGTCTCAATAAATCTTGGCCGTCCGTCTACTAATTGAGTCAAATTAGTCTTCACAAATCTCCACCTATTTGGCTCAATTACCTTACATATCAGTGGTTCAAATGGAGTATCCCAATGTAACAACATTCGGTGTCATTCCAGTACATTGAGCATGCTCAAAGCTTCCTTGAGCTTGCCCACTCTAATCGCTTTGGCAAGCATATCAGTCGGATTAACTTGGGTGTCTATCTTCTTCACGTGAACTAGTTGCCTTGAGATGATATCCCTTACAAAATGTAGCCTCACATCAATATGATTTGTTCTCTCATGAAACATAGCATTCTTGGATAGGTGAATAGCATTTTGTGAGTCACAGAAAATATTTTCCGACTTCTGTTCTTGTCCCATTTCAGTTACAAATCCCTTAATCAACATTGCTTTCTTTACCGCTTCTGTAAGTAATATATACTTGGCTTCAGTTGTCGAAAGAGACACTACATGCTGAAAGCTTGACTTCCAACTAACAACATTTCTCCCGACAATGAATACATAACCGGATAATGATCTTTTTTTGTCAAGATCAGCGGCATAATCCGAGTCACAGTATCCAATCACTTCACAAGATATATGTGTGTTTGCTGAATATACCAATTTCAGATTGGTTGTCCCCTTTAGATATCTAAGTAACCATTTCACAGCTTGCCAATGTTACCTACTTGGCTTGCTCGTGAAACTACTAACCAATCACATGCCATAAGCCATGTACGGCCTTTTTGATATACATCATGTTTCCTACTACGTTTGTATAAGGAAAAGTCTTCGTTTGTGCCGATTCAGTTTCAACATCTTTCTCTTTAACATAACTCAGTTTAAAATGAGCACCAATTGGAGTGTTTACCCCCTTGCATTATTCATGCCAAACACATCCAAAACCTTTTGTATGTACCCTTCTTGAGATATTGTTAATGCTCTAAGCTTCCTGTTCCTTACTATATCCACTCCCGAAATTCTCTTTGCTGCTCCAAGATTATTCATGAAAAATTCAGAACTGAGAAGAAGCTTTAGCTTCTGAATTTCCTTGGAATCTTTGCATGCTATAAGCATGTCATCAACATAGATAAGGAGATAAATGTAGGAATCATTTGGCAGCTTTGAATAGTAAACACAACTATCAAATTTTGATCTTTGGAATCCTCTTTTAAGCATGAACTCATCAAATAGACAATACCATTGGCTTGGTGATTGCTTAAGTCCATAGATAGAACTTTGTAGTAAGCAAACTTTTCCAGATTCCCCTTGTTTGATAAATCCCTCGGGTTGTGACATTAGGATCCCTTCTTCCAAATTTCCATGTAATAAAGCTGTCTTGACATCCAATTGTTCCAATTCCATGTCATGAATAGCTGTAATGGCCAATATGATCCTAATCGAGGCGTATTTAACAACCGGGGAGAAGACATCATGATAGTCTATACCTTCAACTTGGGAAAATCCTTTTGCAACTAATCTAGATTTATATCTAGCTACCTCTACTCCAGGAATCCATGATTTTCTCTTGCACAAACATTTGCATCAAATGACCTTCTTGCCATGAGTTTTATCAACTAACTTCCAAGTATTGTTTTTATGCATTGACTCAAGATCTTCTTCCATGGATTTTTTCCATTTTGGCCAATCCTTACTTTTAAGAGCTTCATTGTAATTAATTGGCTCTTCCAATTCAAGTAGATCGGCCACATTTAAAGCAAATGCCGTAAATTCAAAACTTGCATACCTTGGAGGTGGTCTTATTTCCCTCCTTATCCTATATCTTGCAAGTTCATAATCATCCAGTGATTGGTCATTTAGTGTCTCACTTTGGTTTCCTTCTTCAATTGGCACTTCATGAATTTCAATGTATTTTTCAGATTGATCATAGCCTGTGTCAAAATCATAGAAATTTTCAAGTTTGTTCTGTGTTTCTCCACCTTGATCTTGACCCCTGGCAGCTTCTAAATCTGAGAAAAAATCCAGATCTTGTGGATGTTCCTGAAACTTGGAATTCTGCTCAGCTTGTTTAGAGCTGGCTGCAGCTGATTTATTTATGTTAGTTTTATAAGATTCATTCTCATTAAATATTATATCCTTACTGATTATGCATTTAAGATCATACAATAACCAAATTTTGTAACCTTTAACTCCATTAGGATATCCTATAAAAATCCCTTTCAAGGCTATAGGATTTAATTTTCCTTGATTAGTATGAACATATGCAATGCATCCAAATATTTTTTGGTGGTTATAATCTGGATTCACATTAGACCATCTAAATTCAGGGACCATGAAATTTATGGCAGAACATGGAGACCGATTTATTAGGTAGCATGCGGATGAGGAAGCTTCTGCCCAAAATCTATTAGGCAGTCCACTTTCACTTAACATGCATCTAACCTTATCCATTATGGTTTTGTTCATTCATTCTGCAAACCCTATTTTTTTGGGGCGTATAGGTGCATGTTCTATGTCTAGTAATCCCATGTTTCATGCAGAAATCATCAAATTCACGATTACAAAATTCTATGCCATTGTTCATTCTTAATCTCTTTACTTTGTTTCCTGTTTGATTCTCGACTAAGGATTTACATTCAACAAATTTACTAAAAGCCTCATCCTTGGTTTTTAAAAAATAAATCCACACTTTTCTAGAGTAGTCATCAATCAAAGAAATAAAGTATTGAGATTTTGATAATGACAGTGGTACCTTTGGAGAGCCCCACAAATTCAAATGTATCTAATCAAGGGTGGATTTTGTCTTGTGAATTTATGTTTTAAACTTGAGTCTATGAGTTTTACCAAGGACACAACTTTTGCAGAAATCCATGCAGTTAATCTGGTTCGAGTCCAGCAGTCCTTGCTTGCCAAGTTCCTGTAATCCTTTGAGGCTCTTGTGACCAAGCCTTTTATGCCAAAGTTCAGTTTGATCTTTACTAGACATTACTGAATTTGTCTCTGCTGCAATGGTCTTGGCTTGCAAGATATACATGCCTTGATATAGAATTCCTTTCATAAAAACCAGTGCACCTTTTACAACCTTTAGGATACCATTTTGAGCTTTGTAGCAGAATCTCTTTTGATCCAAAGCACCTAAAGATATTAGGTTTCTCTTTAAGTCAGAGATGAACCTTACTTCAGTGATAATCTTCACTGATCCATCCTCCATTCTTAGCTTCACAGATCCAATGCCATGAATCTTGCATGACTGATTGTTTCCCATCAAAACTTGTCCAGATTTTACTTTTTTATAGTAAAAAAACCAGTCTCTCCTTGGTGACATGTGATATGTACAGTCGGAGTCCAAAATCCATTCCTCCTTAGGATCATCTGAGGTAATAGCTAGGACCTTAGCTTCTTCGAAATCTTCAAGTACAATTGCAGCTTCGGTTACAGTAGCAGAATCATGTTTAGTATTAGGCACTTTCTTTGAGGACAATATCTTCTAAAGTGACCTTCTTTCTTGCAAAACCAGCAAGTTTTCTTAGGCCTAGACTTTGATCTTGATTGTTTCCGTCCTATGTTTGAATATTCCTTTCTTTCTATAGATCTCCCTGTGACATTCAAGTCTTCACCAGCAGATTTGTTAAACTTTTATGTTGCCCTCAGATCCAACTCTTTCGAATAGGCTGCTCCAATGATTTCCTCAAGAGTTAGTGTTTCTCTCCCATACTTGAGAGTGTCTCCTAATTGATCATAAGCCTTTGGCAAAGAGTTTAGCAAGAAGATAGCTTGATCTTCCTCATCAAAAGTGACATCCAAGTTCTCCAAATCTGATAGCAACTTTGTAAACTTGTCTGTATTTTCATCTATGGATTTATTCTCATCCATTTTGAATCCATAAAACCTTTGTTTCAAGTAGATTCTATTGGAAAGTGTCTTGGTCATGTATAGCTATTCCAGTTTCATCCACATCTCACAGGCAGTCTTCTCCTTCACAACTTTTCTGAGGATTTGATCGCCTAAACTCAATACAATTGTGTTTCTTGCTTTCCTAAGGATCTCTTCCTTGTTTGTAATTGAATCGGGCATCTTAGTCTCAGCCTTTAGAGCTTCATCCAGCCTCAAGTTTCCCAGGTGAGCCATCATCTTTTCCCTCCAGAGATTGAAATCGTTTTTCCCATCAAACTTCTCCACCTCAAATCTTGACATTGACATTTTGTGAGATTGCCCCTGGCCAGTAGACATTCTTCCAAAAAATCAATTCAAGAACTTCACTTAGGCATAAAGTCGAAAACCTTTAGAGCAACTCAAGATAGATCCCTCGATCAATGAATAACCAAGCTCTTGATACCAATTTTTTAAGTTTAATCCCAAGAACAACATACGAGAGTGAGAAAGAATTCAAGAAATTCAATCAAACGAATGCTAGAAAAATTAGAACGCAAAGACACAAGAATTTTACTTGGTTCGGATATTGTTATCCTACATCCAAGGTTCTTGGGTTAACCCCAATATGAATCCACTATCAATATAAGTAATCGAGTTACAACACTTCGAACCTTACAAAGATACAATCTAACAAGACTCAATTGCTATAATCTCTAATGAACAAGAAAGAATAGCAGCAGCTTTGATTTCTGGAGAGATTGAAGTCTCGAGCTCTGTTTCAGAGGAGCATATTGTGTTCTCGCAAGGAAGAAAAAGAATAACATATTTTGTTTAATTAACTCCCATAACCGATATTAATAAGGAAGGCTAATCTCAAGATTTAATCCTAGCCATAGGATCCAGATTAAATAAGTTTCAATAAATCTTGGCCGTCCATCTACTAATTGAGTCAATTTAGTCTTCACAAATATAAAATGAATCACATAGTAATGTTCTGACACTCACAAAAACGTGTGAGAGGAATAATATAATATTATGTTGAAAAAAAGGAATAATACTCTTTTTGGTCCTCGTTTCTCCAATTTCTATATTCATTCCCTTTTATTTGAAAATTTCAAAAATATTCATTCATTTTTAAATATTATTCTTTTTTAGTCCGGAATTACAATTTTACCTTGTTTTTATTTTTATTATTTTTTTAAGCTCATCATGCTTTCGTAAAATAAATTAGGTTAGTATCTTTTTGACCAAAAACGCCTCCGGTTTTGTCCATTGGGTTTTATAGACTACTCCTCGTAGCCTAAACACACAGTCGCAATATATGGTTCCTATCCTGAATTCTTTCAACAACACTTAGCACAACCTTGTTTCGTTTCCTACATCAATGTGTACATTAATAAACTTAATTTGTATCTAACATCAACATGAGAGGGGCAAAAACCTGGAATTTTATTCAGACATAATGAATATTATTACATTAGTAACCTCCTATAGAGGAGGAGATTACTTTTTTAGCTACTTACAGTAGCAGAAATTACAAAAAACATAAACTAGATAGAAAAATATTACAATTTTTATTTTGAAGAAAAATAAAGAGAATGGTCGATACCTTCATCTTCCTTTGACTTGATATTTATAGTGGTCCTTCACGGATTTGAAATCCTGACTTCAATCTTGCAAACTTATTACATTATCGCTAGTCATTTGTTTCATGGCATTATTGCTGGAACCTTCTTTTTTCGGGTGGTCCTGAGTGGTCAATCCGATCTTGTGGTGGTTCAGTCACATTTTTACTTTTATTTTTGTCTTGAAATCTTTGGCGTTTGAGGTCCTCGAGGAAAATACTTTTTGTATGGACCTTTCCCCCTTGCATTATTTTATGCAACTTGTTTTCGGTCAGATCTTGGTTGAAAACCTTTCCTGAATTCTGGCTCCTTTTGGTTCGGGCAGTCTGGGCATATATTTCTCTATCCATCTTCTAACGTGAGCCATGTTGCAAAATTTTCGGCTAGTTTCTTTACTCCCTAGTAGCTTGCTATTCCCTGAAAGATTTCTTTTCTTTTCAAATGCTTCTTCTGCAAATCCCGTAGTTTTTCCTTTCATTTTGTTTAACAGAAAAGATCTGAAAATTGAATTTTGGTAAATTTTGAACGGAAACTTGACTTTGTCCATATTTGTGAGACAGACCCATATTTTTTATGCTCTCCTGGTAGAGATGTCTTCCTCACTGAGTGTGGCAACCAGAGACGTTTCTTCTGTTGGATGATCCTTAATAAATTTTTGAGCATTTAACTCCGCCCTCCTAAGTTAGATTGTGTAGTAGTCCGTGTAGTGACTCGCACCGTGATCACCTACTAATCAAGAAATTAAGCATGCATTTAACTTAATTAAATCATAATCAGAGCAAAATAGCGAAAAATTAATAATTATACAATCCCAAGAAAATTATGCAAAATATTATACAATCAAATAGAAAAGTGTAACAATAAATCCTAATCAAACTGAAAATACCCAACCCACCATTGCATCCACCTTTCATCTATGGTCTCCCTGAGCCTCCCGCTCCATCAAGTCTGAGACCTGTCCCATGACATAGGATGTCCAAAAACAATACATGGACGTGAGCATAAAACGCTCAGTACGAGAGTATGAGTATACAATATTAAATATGCATGTATGCAAGTGTACGGGTTACCAAGACGAGGTCAAGAATCTCTAGTCAAAAACAGACTTGGGACCTATTTATGTAGCACTCTGCGCCGTCACCTCATGAGGTGGCTCACATACCCAACAGTGGAATAATGGTGACCTGTCATGAGTCCACGTGTCCAACCATCCACTAACAATATAGGGTAAAAACCCTACTACATGATATCACAAGGGTACAAGCTCAAGATAATCATGCATGAAGTATAATAACGTGGCATAATATATGAAGATAAAATCATGCCATATAAATAATGCAACACATAATACATGCATACTCAGTCAAGGTATCTCGAACAGTACTTTCGTACCTTAGATACTAGGTAAGCTACACCAGCTCTATTTTCCAAGCATATAGCCAACACTACAATGAAAAATTCTCATGCATCATAATCTTGTTTTAAAAGTCTTAACTAAGCTATTGCATATTTCCTAATTATTTATAGAGAACTTAGGAATACCTCTGTTCGTCGTCATCCCACTGATGACGACTGCCCCAGAACTTTGGCACCACTCCGTTGTGACTCCGGAGCACCTCGCCAACTCCCGAACCAAGCCTAGGAAGGCTGGAAACGCTCCCAAACAACTCAGGAAAGAGAGGAATACTTGTGAATTGGCAAGTCAAAATAGGATCCCAAATTCCCTATTTATAGGCCATGATCGGGACCTCTGATCCCTGTGATCAGAGCTTTCGATCGACACCAAGCACCACATATCATGCTTCCTTGACATGTGTCCCTGCCAGCAGATCGTAGCTTCCGATCTCCACCGATGATGTCATCCTGCTGACATCACTATTTTGACACTTGGCTGGAGATAATCGGAGCTTCCGATCTCACTTGCTTCTGAACGCAATGCAGTTCGGACCCTTCGAACTATGGTTCAGTGCTTCCAATATGTTCTTAAACTCGGGAATTTCTGGGATATTTTCGAACGTTCTGGATCCATTTTTAACTCTATTAATCCAATAGAAATTTCCTTAATAATGTTTTAACCTTTTAAATTACTTAATCTTTGTAAAATAGAACTTGACTACTACATTCTCCCCCCCTTAAGATACTTTCGTCCTCGAAATACATCTTAAATATGAAAACTCAACACTGAGCAAAGAATTATTTACGAACATAGAGCATTTTACAAGATACAGCATGAAAATACAATCAAAATAACTCAGGATGCTCTAAATGCATGCAGCTCTCTAGTTCCCAAGTAGCTTCCTCTGTGCCTCGACGCTGCCACTGGACTAGAACAAGAAGAATAATCTTATTACCTAACACCTTGTCTTTATGACCCATGATACGTAATGGCCTCTCCACATATGACAAATTTTTATTTAACTATACTTCAGACGGCTGCAATATATGAGACTTATCTGCTACATACCATCGCAACAGTGATACATGGAACACATCGTGGATACTAGACAGATATGGTGGTAAAGCCAATCTGTAATCTAGATCTCCAGCACTCTCCAAAATATCAAATGGACCAAAAAACCTTGAAGATAGCTTTCCTTTGAGACCAAATCTCAAAATCCTGCGGAAAGGTGAAACTCTCAGGAATATTTTCCGACCTACCTGAAATTTCAAAGGTCAACGCTTACTGTTAGCATAGCTAGCTTGTCGGTCTTGTGAAATTTTAATCCGCTTTTTGATTTGCCCAACGATATCTGCAGCCTGTTGAACCAATTCTGGTCCCTCTAAATTTATATATTCGATGTGTTTCTTCCAAATTTTGAGTTGAGTAAAGTTTTAAACAAGTTGAGAAATTACCTTTGCGTTTTCGATTCAAGTGAAGGTTTGTAGCGACCCTACCCTGATCCACTACCTAATTAGAGTTAATAAATCACATGAAATAATATTAAAAGCGTGAATAGCGGAATACTCAAAATACAACAAATCTGATCGACATAATACAACCGACAATAACATAAGTGTATAATACTTATACAACCAAATCGAAAGTTAATAGGGTCACAATACTACCACTACGACTCTCGCTGCAACCGGAATCAGCCTCACTCCTGGTGAGAACCTCCGGGACCGTCTAGCCTCAAACCTGCCATGCCACAAGGTATCCCAAGAACACCAAACACAGGGCGTGAGCGACAACGCTCAATACGAAGCAATGATATATAGACTAATATGAAGCACATAAATGACTTTAAAATCCTGGGTAAAACAGTCTGTTCAGGGCGCCACCGAATATACAGCAGCTTTCCAGAGAGCGAATCCGTAGGGGTACTCGTATATTCACCATATCACCTATAGCATCTACTCCACTGTCGTGGTTGCTCCTAGTGATAGCAAAACCAGGGGCTGAGCCTCCCCAAAACCTGACCCCAAATCCAAAACAGGACACAAGGATCACATGGAAATTGACAATACCTGACTCGAGTCCATGATGAGTTACAAGCTCCCTATGGAAACTGTCAATGACTTACATCTCTCAAGATGTAGTCCAGTATAAAACATGCATGTGCTAAAGCAGTAAATCATGGAAAACATATAGCACATACTCATGCAACATATAAGCATATATATCATGTTGGCTATCTCGGTCAGTACTTACGTACCTCCAACATGGCAGGCAAATCCTAGCACCACTGGTCTAGATTCCACGCGTACGAGTCCACACTAATGTATCTACAATGCAAATACCCATGCATCAATATTTAAGCTCTAAAAGCCTTAACTAAGCTATTCCATACTCCTAAATATTTTTAGGAAGCCAAAGTTATACCTACGTCCGTCTTCAGCCCTTTGCTGCCGCTTGCCTCAAAACTAGGCCACAGCTCCCCTTCCAGAATCCCAAAAGAACGCCTAGAATTTCATAGATCTAAGTTAGAAGACTAAGGAAAAGAGAGAGGGAAGGAGCTTGGTGCGCTTGGAAATGAGCCTCGGACCCTCTATTTATAGACGGAGTTCGGACCGTCCGTTCCTCAATCGAAGCCTTCGAACACGTTTGGACCGTTTGAACCTGACTTCGAAGCGTCCAAAGTCCGATCAACAAGTAAGAAATGACGTCACCTTGCAGAAGTAGATGATGACATAAGCCCTAGCCCTGATCGGACCGTCCGATGCTGCCGACGGAGCATCCGATCACGATCGGAGCCTCCGAACTCCACTTCGGAGCGTTTGATATTTGCTAGCCCAATTTTCTTACTTTTTGTTAATTAATCCCTTAATTATTTACGGGTTACTACATTCTCCCCTACTTAAGAAATTTTGTCCTCAAAATTTAAGTCTAGAGGAAAGTATTGAAAGTCAAACAAATGTTCTTTATTACAACTGAACATTACAAAGTACCAATCTTTCTTACAAAGAAAAGTACAAAACATCAAACAACTCTAGATGCTCAGCTCGCATCCGGCTCTCTAGCTCCCAAGTTGCTTCTTCAGTTCCCCTACGCTGCCACTGCACCATCACTAGAGGTATGCTCTTGTTGTGAAGCACCTTGTCCTTCCTGTCAAGAATCCTGAGGGGTCTCTCTATTTAGGACAAATCCTGATCCAATTGCACCTCAGTCGGATGCAAGATGTGCGACTTATCTGCCACGTACTGCCTCAACAAAGACACGTGAAACACATCATGGATACTAGAAAGATACGATGGAAAAGCTAAACGGTAAGCCACGTCTCCAACCTTCTCAAGAATCTCGAACGAACCAATAAATCTCGGCGATAACTTACCCTTGAGGCAGAATCTCATCACCTTCCGGAAAGGTGACACTCACAGAAACATGTGCTCTCCTACCTCAAAATGTAGAGGTCTGCGGTGAGTGTTATAGTAGCTAGCCTATCGATCCTCGGCCGCCTTAATCCTCTTACGGATCGATTCCACTGCATCGGTCATCTGCTGAATCATGTGGACCTTCGACTTGACGTTCGCCAACTTTATCCCAAAACAAAGGCGTACGACAACGGCGTTCATATAAAGCCTCGAATGGTGCCATGACAATGCTGCGATGGTAACTGTTATTATAATCAAACTCTACCAACGCCAAATGGTCATGCCACGCTGGACCAAAATCCATCACTGTTGCTCGAAGCATGTCCTCGAGAGTACGAATAGTTCTCTCACTCTACCCGTCAGTCTCCGGGTGGTAAGTTGTACTCAAACTCAAAGTAGTGCCAAGAGCTCGCTGGAAACTAACCCAAAACCTTGAGGTAAACCTCAGATCTCTGTCGCTGACAATGTTCGACGGAATCTTATGCAGACAAACAACCTCTTGCACATATAGACGTGTCATCCGATCAAAATTAAATTCCCGATTATAAGGCAAGTAATGCGCGGACTTCGACAATCGATCAACAACAACCCAAATAGCATCACAATTCCTGGAAGACATAGGCAAGTGGGTGACAAAATCCATCGTCACATGCTCCCACTTCCACTCAAGAATCTCTAAACTCTGGAGCAATCCACCGGGTCTTTGAAATTCTGCCTTGACCTGCTGGCACACAAGGCATCCAGACACAAACTGATAAAAATTGCGCTTCATTCCTTTCCACCAAAACCTAGTATGTAGATCCTTGTACATTTTCATACTGCTTGGATGTACAGAAAATCTACTATGGTGAGTCTGTGACATAATCTCCTCTCATAGTGTGGAATCATCAGGAACTACCACACGTCCAGAGAGACACAACAAACCAACATTTTGCAAATGAAAATCAGAAGTATTCTCATCCCGAGCTAATCGGTCTAACTTCTGCGTCTTCGAATCAACGGCCTTTGACTCACGTATGCGAGTATACAAGGCTGGTTCAGAAAGTACTGACAAAATGCGAAATCCTTGTTGTTCCTTCCTATGTCGAAACGTGAAACCCAAGGAACAACACTCCTCTACCACTCGTGCCACCAAGCGGGTACGAAGGGAACTCATATACACTTTGTGGTTAAGAGCATCCGCAACTGGATTAGAAGTGTTTGGATGGTACTTGATCTCACAATAATAATCCTTCAACAGATCCATCCAACGACGCTCCCTCATGTTCAACTCAGCCTAAGTGAACAAATATTTAAACTCTTATGATCAGTGAAGATCTCGAACCTCTCACCGTAAAAATAATGACGTCATATCTTAAGAGCAAAGACAATGGCTGCAAGCTCTAAATCATGTACGGGATAGTTCTCCTCATGAGTCTTCAATTTCCTAGAGGCATTCCATGACCTCTCTGCGATAACACACATCCCAAACCATGGAGAGAAGCATCAGTGTGAACTACAAAGCCTCCTGATCCAGACGGTAGAGCCAACACTGGAGCTATAGTCAGACGGCGTCGCAACTCGTGAAAACTCTCCTTGCACTCTCACGTCCAAACAAAAGGCACATCTTTCCTCGTTAGCTGCGTCAAAGGCTTAGCAATTTGAGAAAATTTCTCCACGAATCTTCGGTGGTAGCCTACCATCCCAAGGAAACTACGAATCTCTGAAACTGTCTTCGGATGCGACCAATTAGAAATGGCTTCCGTCTTACTAGGATCAACGGAAACTCCGTCTCGTGAAATCACATGACAAAGGAAAACAACTCGATCAATACGGAAATCACACTTGATCAACTTAGCGTACAACTGCCTTTCTCTCAGTATCTGAAATATTGTGCGGAGATGGAAAATGTGCTCGTCAACACTGCGAGAATATACAAGGATATCGTCGATGAACACCACCACGAACTTATCCAGGAAGTCACGAAATACTCTGTTCATCAAATCCATGAAGACTGCTGGAGCATTCGTCAAACCAAACGGCATAACTAAGAACTCGTAATGACCATAACGCGTACGAAATGTTGTTTCAGAGATATTGTAGTAACCCAAATTCCATTTTAAGATAATAATATGTTAAACATGATTAAGGGTTAGTAATTAACAATTTCCATGGTTCAATCGGACTTCAGGGTTAAGAATTGGACTTTCATTATTTTGGCAAGTTCGGACGATCCGAAGAGGACTTCGGACGATCCGAACTTAGCAAATCGGGGGCTCCGAAGAGGACATGTTTACTTCGGAGTTAAGGCACGTTTGGACGGTTCGATCAAAGATCAGACGGCCCGAACTTATCCTGTTCCAAGTAGGCAGGATTACTCAGCCAAGGTTTTTGACAAGTGTCAGATTTAGGACACTTCGGATGGCCCGAAGTGGCGATCGGACTGTCCGAATTTGACGTGTCTTGCATGCAGGCGGTGAGTTGGATCGGACGACCCGAACCCGAGTTTGGAGGGTCCGAACTTGATCGGAAAATTTCCTATAAATAGGGCTCATTCGATTTCATTTTGAATTAAGAATTCCTGAGTTTTATATAGTGTGAGTTATACACTTGAGGGCCCTATCGGTTATAATAAAGGTTCTGGAATAATCAAGGTGTGGTTATATTCATCCGGGACTAGCGACTCCAAAGGGCTATCTACGGACGAAGGTATGGTCCGGGAATCTATTTAAGTTTTGGGAGTACTTATTAGCTTAGTTTAGTCTTATAGAACTTGTGTAGTGATACGATGAACTTTTGAATATAGGCTTAGAACCTAGGATCCTACTAGACTTGAACTAGCCTAGAGGTACGTACACATTGACTGAGATTGCCAACGAGTATACATGTTTATAAGTTGCATTTATATGGAATTATTATGTGGCATGATGTATGTTTTACCGTTTTCTATATTCATATATCATGTGCACATACACGTTGAGCCTATACCTTGTTATATTTGATTATAGAGCCGCTCAGATCTATACTCGATAGTCTGTCACTGAGAGTACCGCGACGGCGGGGACATGTATGTCTGACTACTCTGGTGTACTAGACGAGTGTGGTTGCACCCAGAGGTTGATCTGTATGGTGGCAGCACTCATGTGGCACCGGTACTGAGAATGACTTTTCAGATGACCCTTTACCAGTCAACATGTTGCATGCATTATATACATATGTTTACTCATGTTTATGTACTGGGTGTTAGCACTCACTTCCTAGTTGTTATCTTGGACACCCTATTCCATGGGGCAGGTCGCAGGATGGATGGAGCCGGTAATTCGAGGCAGGACTAGGAGAGCCTGAGCTTTCAGGAGATTTTATACAGCAGGATTTGTTTAGCTGTATAAATGATTTAGATAGTTTTATTTTAAGCGTTTCGATATGGTTGTATCACTACAGTATTAAGCCTGGACTTGTTTTACTAAGCTGATATGCACTTTTTGGTTTACGTTTACGCACGTTTTACTCTATTAAGTATTTTTCTGTATTAAGTTTAATACATGCTATTAGTTGTCAGTTAGTAGGTGATTACATGCATGGTCACTACATTTTTTGTATCAGAGCATGCTTAGATTTTGGGATTAGTACATGGGATTAGTCTAGTCTTGAATTCCGCATTTGAGATTTTAATGTGCAATTCTTTTCAGGATATGGATGACAAAAGTCACGGTAGTGTTGGCCAGGGAGGTGGTCATCATCATCACCATCACCATCATCATGAGGATCGACATCGTCCTCATGAGGGTAGACGTCGCTACACTATTAATAAGTTTATGCAAGTAAGACCAAAACCCTTGGTGGGAGGCGAGAATCCTGAACAAGCGAGAGGATGGATGTCCAAACTCGAGAGTGCTTTTCGAGCTTTCGAGTGCACTGAAGAGCAGAAATTGGAAGTTCTAAAATTTGTTCTAGAAGATCGAGCACGCTTATGGTGGGATGCCAAGGCTACTCAGGCACGTACGGAGAGAGGACAGGTGACTTGGGGGGATTTCTGTCAGCAGTTTTAGAAATTGTATTTTCTTCCAGCAGTTCGATAGGCACGATCTATGGAGTTGCTGACTCTGAGGCAAGGATCAATGATTATTGATTAATATCAGCAACTACTTCTGGATCTGCTACCTTTCAGTCCTCATATCAATGACAGTGATGCATCAAAGTATGATATCTTTCTGCAAGGCTTGAATCAAGATATCTATTCACAAGTTGTCGTCTGTGATGATCCGACATCTTATGAGACTTTGGTGAACCATTGCCGTCAAGTGGAGAACAGCAACAGGCGGGCACAATTGATGATGCCAGGACAGCCTAGTAGATCTCTTGGGCCTAGGGCTCAATCTGTTGTGCAATCTGGACCTATGTCTTCTTCTACTACTACTACTTCATCTGGTTATCGTGACTCACGAGGTACATTCCATTTTGGAAAGAAGAAGAAGGAGGAGGAGAAGTTTTGCAGGCACTGTGGTGGGAAGCATCATGCAGCTTCATGTCAGAAGGCTACTGGTGCTTGTTATATTTGTGGTGAGCAGGGACATCTGCGGAGAAATTGTCCTCAGCGTATGGGTTCTTCTAGTGGATCGGGATCGCAGGTTGGATCTCAAGCTTCTACTTTTCCACGTCAGCAGATAGCACCACAGAGTTCTTCTGGTTATCGTCCACAGACTCAAGGGCAGGTGTTTGCTCTGTCTCAGGAGCAGGCTACTGAGGGAAGCGATCACATGTTGGCAGGTACCTTTCTGTTATGTGGTATTCCTGCACTTGTTTTAATTGATACTGGAGCATTGCATTCCTTTATTTCTATTCTCTTCATTAAGAGACATAGATTACCTTATGTATCATTAGATATGGATTTAGTTGTATCTACTCCGCTATAGCAGGAGGTAGTAACTAAGAGTCTAGTGATGGGTTGCCTTCTAGAGTTTGAGGGTCATGTGTTATTGGCTAATTTGATGATTTTAGTGATGGAAGATTTTGACTTTATTTTGGGAATAGATATGCTGACTTTGTATCACACTACTGTGTATTGTTATCAGCGTTTGCTACAATTTCATCCGGATATGGGTGATAGCTGGTACTTTTATGGTGAGGGTGTGCGACCTCCGATGCCACTTGTATCGGCTCTGAAGGCATGTCATGTCTTAGAGTCAGGTGGGGAGGGCTACCTCATTTATGCAGTTGATATTTCCACGAGTAGTCCGAGTATTGATCAGTTACCGGTTGTCAGCAAGTTTTCGGATGTATTCCCTGATGAGATTCCTGGTTTTCCTCCAGTTCGAGAGGTTGAATTTGGTATTGATCTAGTACCAGGAACGACGCCTATATCCCGAGCATCTTATCGTTTGGCACCGTTAGAGATGAGGGAATTGAAACAGCAGTTGCAGGATCTGCTTGATAAGGGATATATTCGTCCAAGTTTTTCTCCGTGGGGAGCACCTGTTTTGTTTGTCAAGAAGAAGGATGGATCGATGCGATTATGTATTGATTACAGGCAGCTGAATCATGTCACCATCAAGAATAAGTATCCTTTGTCGCGAATTGATGATCTGTTCGATCATCTACAGGGTACTTCTATCTACTCCAAGATAGATCTGAGATCTGGATACCACCAGATGCGGGTATGAGACTCAGATATTTCTATGACTGCTTTTAGGACCAGATACGGGCATTATGAATTTCTGGTAATGCCATTCGGTTTGACAAATGCACCGGTAGTCTTTATGAATCTGATGAATCAGGTATTTCGAGAATATCTGGATAGATTTGTCATCGTCTTCATTGATGATATTCTTGTCTATTCTGATGACAATAATGAGCAAGCACAGCATCTGAGGATTGTTTTGCAGACGTTACGAGATAAGAAATTGTATGCAAAATTGAGAAAGTGTGAATTCTGGCTTGATTGGGTAGTATTTCTCGGTCATGTGTTCTCTAGTGAAGGAATATCTGTTGAACCTAGTAAGATAGAGGCAGTGCTAAACTGGTCTCGTCCGACGACGGTTGCTGAGATTCGTAGTTTCTTGGGTCTAGCTGGTTATTACCGTCGGTTCATCGAGAATTTTGCACAGTTGGCCAGACCTTTGACTCAACTTACACGGAAAGATGTTGCCTTTATTTGGTCCTCAGATTGTGAGAAGTCATTTCACGAGCTGCGTAGACATCTTACTACTGCACCTGTGCTAGATCTACCTTCTGGATCGGAAGGATATGTTGTTTATACTGATGCCTCTAGTCAGGTGTTAGGATGTGTTCTGACACAGCATGGACATGTTATTGCCTATTCTTCTCGACAGTTGAAGACACATGAGAATAATTATCCAGTGCATGATCTCGAGTTAGCCACCATGGTATTTGCGCTCAAGATTTGGAGACATTATCTTTATGGCGAGAAATTTGAGATATTCAAGGATCACAAGAGTCTAAAATATTTATTCACTCAGGCGGAGTTGAATATGCGACATAGACGCTGGATGGATCTCCTGAAGGACTATGATTGTGAAATCAAATATCATCCAGGTTCTGCTAATCTTACTGCTGATGACTTGAGTCGGCAGGTGAGACTTTCTGCACTTCAGACTAGTGATATATCTTATATGGTTTAGGAGTGCTGTTCACTGAGTTTTACACTCAAGCACAAGAAAGGAAGAAATGGGATTCGATTGTATACTATTTTGTCTGAGCCGGCATTGTATTCTCGGATTAGAGATGCTCAGATATCTGATGTTAAGACTCAGCGATTGGCACGTCTAGCCAATGGAGTTAATACATCAGGATTCCATTATCAGGCAGATGGTTTATTGTGCATAACGAATCGAGTGGTTGTACCTGATGTTGCGGAGCTCAGGAATGATATTCTTTCTCAAGCTCACAGGAGTCGATTGTCAGTTCATCCTGATAGCATGAAAATGTATAAGGACTTCCGAACAAGATTCTGGTGGAAAGGGATGAAGCGGAGTGTATATCAGTTTGTTTCAAGATGTTTGGTTTGTCAACAGATCAAGGCTGAACATCGACGACCAGGTGGATTACTGCAGAATCTTGAGATTCTTGAATGAAAGTGAGAGCACGTGATTATGGATTTTTTCACCCACTTACCTATGACTTCACGTCAGTGTGATGCTATCTGGGTTGTTGTTGACCGTTTGACGAAATCAGCACATTTCATTCCTTAAAATCAGGAGTATTCTTATGATCGCATGGCATGCCTATACATCCAGGAGATAGTGCAATTGCATGGGATTCCAGTGAGCATAGTCAGTGATAGAGACCCGCGATTTACCTCACGTTTCTGGGGTAGTTTTCAGCAGGAGTTGGGTACCACTCTGAGTTTGAGCACTGCATATCATCCAGAGACTGATGGGCAGTCAGAGCGCACTATTCGTACGTTGGAGGATATGCTATGTTCTTCTATCATGGACTTTGGCTTATCTTAGCAGGATCAGTTACCTTTGATCGAATTTGCCTACAATAACAGTTATCATCGTATTATTGATATGACACCTTTTGAGGAATTGTATGGTCGACGGTGTCGTACTCCGTTATTCTGGGATGAGATAGGAGAACGACAAGTCGAGGGTCCTGAGTTGATGCAACAGATTGTAGACAAGGTAGATTTGATCAAGCGGAGGATCAAAGCTGCTCAAGATAGACAAGCCAGTTATGCTAATATGCACCACCGACCACTTCAATTTGAGCCTGGTGAATATGTGTTTTTGCGAGTATCACCTTTTAGGAAGGTAATGAGATTCGGTGTGAAAGGCAAGTTGTTACCTCGTTTCATTGGGCCTTTCCAGATACTGAAAAAGATCGGAGATGTTGCATATCGTTTGGCGTTACCGCCATATCTTTCCAATATACATGATGTTTTTCATGTGTCGTTACTTCGATAGTACATAGCTGATGAATCTCAAATTATCCAGTCTACTGATGTTCATCTAGAGCCAGATCTGTCATATGTTGAACGACCACTCCGTATCCTAGACAGGAAGGAGAAAATTCTTCGGAACAAAACTATACCACTTGTGAAGGTACAATGGCAGTGTTGAGGCGTTGAAGAAGCAACTTGGGAAACCGAGAGCCGTATGCGAGCGGAATATCCTGAGTTGTTTGCTTTATACTTTTGATTACCATGTAAAGATGTAATTACAAGTTTTTGTAATAAAACATGGTTTTATGTTTCATATTTTTATCTTGATTTGTCTTTATATTTTATTTCGCATACGAAATATCTAAAGGTGGGGAGAATGTAGTAACCCAAATTCTATTTTAAGATAATAATATGTTAAAAATGATTAAGGGTTAGTAATTAACAAATTCCATGGTTCAATCATACTTCAGGGTTAAGAATTGGACTTTCATTATTTTGGCCAGTTCGAACGATCCGAAGATGACTTTGGACGATCTGAACTTAGCAAATCGGGGGCTCCAAAGAGGACATGTTGACTTCGGAGTTAAGGCACATTCGGACGGTCCGAACCAGGATCGGATGGCCCAAACTTCTCCTGTGCCAAGTAGGCAGGATTACTCAGCCAAGTTTTTTGAAAAGTGTCGGATTTAGGACACTTCGAACAGCCCAAAGTGGAGATCGGACGGTCCAAACTCGACGTGTCTTGCATGCAGGCAGTGAGTTGGATCGGACGACCCGAACCCAAGTTAGGAGGGACCGAACTTGACCGGAAAATTTCCTATAAATAGGGCTCATTCTATTTCATTTTGAATTACAAATTCCAGAGTTTCCTTCTTCAGTTATATAGTGTGAGTTATACACTTGAGGGCCTTATCGGTTATAATAGAGGTTCTAGAATAACCAAGGTGTGGTTATAGTCATCCGGGACTAGCGACTCCAAAGGGCTATCTACGGACGAAGGCATGGTCCGGGAATCTATTTAAGTTTTGGGAGTACTTATTATCTTACTTAAGGCTTAAAGAACTTGTGTAGTGATACGATGAACTTTTGAATATAGGCTTGGAACCTAGGATCTTACTAGACTTGAACTAGCCTAGAGGTACGTACACATTGGCTGAGATTTCCAGTGAGTATACATATTTATATGTTGCATTTATTTGGCATTATTATGTGGCATGATGTATGTTTTACCGTTTTCTATATTCATATATCATGTGCACATACATGTTGAGGCTATACCTTGTTATACCTGATTATAGAGCCGCTCAGCTCTATACTCGATAGTCTGTCACTGAGAGTACCGCGAAGGCGAGGACATGTATGTCTATCTACTCTGGTGTACTAGACGATTGTGGTTGCACCCAGAGGTTGATCCGTGCGGTGGTAGCACTCATGTGGCGCCGGTACTGAGCATGACTTTTCAGATGACCCTTTACCAGTCATCATGTTGCATGCATTATATACATATGTTTACTCATGTTTATGTACTGGGCATTAGCGCTCACGTCTTAGTTGTTATCTTGGACACCCTATTCCATGGGGCACGTCGCAGGATGGACGGAGCCGGTAGTTTGAGGCAGGACTAGAAGAGCCGGAGCTTTCAGGAGATTTTATACAGCAGGATTTGTTTAGCTGTATAAATGATTTAGACAATTTTATTTTAAGCTTTTTGATATCGTTGTATCACTACAGCATTAAGCCTGGACTTGTTTTACTAAGCTGATATGTAATTTTTGGTTTAGGTTTCCGCACGTTTTACTCTATTAAGTATTTTTTGTATTAAGTTTAATGCATGCTATTAGTTACCAATTAGTAGGTGATTCCATGCAGGGTCACTACAGATATCCTCCTCTCTGACCCTCAACTGGTGATATCCTGACCGTAGATCAATCTTCGAGTACACGAAAGTACCCTGCAATTGATCAAATAGATCATCTATCCGCAGAAGAGGATACTTATTCTTCACCGTTGCTTGATTAAGCTGTCGATAGTCTATGAAAAGACGCATCGACCCATCTTTCTTCTTAACAAAAAGAACTGGGCTACCCATGGCGAAACACTCGGCCGAATGTAGCCCTTATCAAGAAGATCTTGAAGTTGCTTCTGGAGCTCTCTCATCTCAGTGGTTGCTAATCGATATGGAGCTCTAGAAATTGGTGTTGTCCTTGGCACTAACTCGATTCCAAACTCGATCTCCCTCACTGGTGGTAAGCCTATAATCTCCTCCGAAAACACATCGGGAAACTCACGGACTACGGGTATATCCTGGATGTCTAGTCCCTCCAAGGATGCATAGATGGCGTAGATAAGGTAGCCTTCTCCGCCAGACTCTAAAGAACGCCGGGCTTTCAGAGCAAAAACCACTAGCATCGGAGGTCGTGCTCCCTTACCATAGAAATACCATGCCTCATCATCCTCGGGACAAAACTGAACAAACCGGTGATAGCAATCCACTATAGATCTAAAGGTAGTCAGGAGATCGATCCCAATAATACAATTGAAATCCTCCATGGCTAAAACCAATAGGTTAGCACTAAGCTGATGCCCCTCAAAATCCAAAGAGAAACCAACCACTAGACTCTTAGCTAAAACCTCGCTACCCATCAGAGTAGAAACCACTAAAAACATGTCTAAAGGAACAAATGACAATCTATACCTATTAGAAAAACGTACTGAGATGAATGAGTGTGACACAAAGAGCTAGTTGGTCTGGAAGAGGAAGAACTCATGGCCCTGTTCCTCCGAATGTTGTCCTCTTCCTGGTGACAACGGCTCACCAAGTCCTCATAAGTCAGATCACCACCCACAGCGACCATCTAGTGAATCTCAGGGTTAAGACCCTGAAGGAATAGAATATACTGCGCCGTAGAGCTACCGAAAAACTGTGAACAATAAGGGAGAATCTTGATGAACTTCTTCTGGTACTCGTCGATAGTCATCGTCCCCTGCCGCAAGCTCAAAAACTCGCTAGACTACAATTGCAGTAGGGCTGAAGGAAAATATAGCTTCTCAAAATCCGTCCGGAACTCTGCCCAAGTAGCAACGCCTCTGGCTGCTATGATTGGTGTGGAAACGGTTCTCCACCACTTTTTGGCATTTCCCTCTAGTAGGAAACCCAGTGACTCCATCTTTTGCTCCTCAGTACACTGATACTCTCGAAAGCAGTTCTCTAGCTGCTCAATACAGTCCTTGGCAACTCCAGGTGTCTCACCACCTATCAATGGCTTCGGACTCATCTGAAGAAAATGATGCATGATTAATCTCCTTCGCTCCTCGCGATGTCTAGGACGATCCCGTCTACGGTCATTATGATCCTCCCAGTGACCGCTTCCACTGCCATGACTCTCATCGTAATCTATCATCTGTTCAATAATAACAGATAATTTATTAATCCGCTTTGCTAATTCCCAGTTGCAATGCACTCTGATACCAATAAATGTAGCGACCCTACCGGGATCCACTACCTAATCAGAGTTAATAAAGCGCATGCAATAATATTAAAAGCTTGAATAGTGGAATACTTAAAATACAACAAATCTTATTGGCAGAATACAACCAACGATAACATAAGTGTATAATACTTATACAACCAAATCGAAAGTTAATAGGGTCACAATCCTACCAATATGACTCTCGCTGCAACCGGAACCGGCCTCACTCCTGGTGCAAAACTTCGGGACCGTCTAGCCTCAAACCTGCGCCGCTACAAGGTATCCCAAGAACACCAAACACAGGGCGTGAGCGACAACTTTCAATACGAAAGCAATGATATATAGACTAATATGCAGCACATAAATGACTTTAAAATCCTGGGTAAAATAGTCTGCTCAGGGCGCCACCGAATATACAGCACCTTGCCAGAGAGAGACTCCATGGGAGTACTCGTATATTCATCATATCAACTATAGCGTCTACTCCAATGTCGTGGTCGCTCCTAGTGATAGTAAAACCAGGGGCTGAGCCTCCCCAAAACCTGACCTGAATCCAAAACAGGACACAAGACTCACATGGAAACTGACAATACCTGACTCGAGTCCATGATGAGTTACAAGCTCCCTATGGAAACTATCAATGACTCACATCTTTCAAGATGTAGTCCAGTATAAAACATGCAAGTGCTAAAGCAGTAAATCATGGAAAACATATAGCACATACTAATGCAACATATAAGCATATATATCATGCCGGCTATCTCGGTCAGTACTTACGTACCTCTAACACTGTAGGCAAATCCTAGCACCACTGGTCTAGATTCCACGCCTACCAGTCCACACTAAGGTGTCTACAATGAAAATACCCATGCATCAATATTTAAGCTCTAAAAGCCTTAACTAAGTTATTCCATACTCCTAAATATTTTTAAGAATCCAAACCTATACCTGCGTCCGTCGTTAGTCCTTTGCTGCCGCTTGCCTCAAAACTATGCCACAGCTCTGCT
The DNA here is from genome assembly GCF_033568475.1 of Henckelia pumila. Classification (NCBI taxonomy): domain Eukaryota; kingdom Viridiplantae; phylum Streptophyta; class Magnoliopsida; order Lamiales; family Gesneriaceae; genus Henckelia; species Henckelia pumila. Next base: position 131,144,516 of record NC_133122.1, on the reverse strand, counting down.
ACGACACCTGGATCGCTATGCCCCTTTCGAAATCCCAAAAGGACGCCTAGAATTCTCTAGATCTAAGTTAGAAGACTAAGGAAAAGAGATAGGGAAGGAGCTCGGTGCGCTTGGAAATGATCCTCGGACCCTCTATTTATAGACGGAGTTCGGACCGTCCGTTCCTCGATAGGAGCCTCCGAACATGTTTGGACCATCCGAACCTAAATTCAGAGCGTCCGAAGTCCCATCAACACGTAAGCAATGACATCAGCTTGCTGACGTAGATGATGACATAAGCCCTAGCCCTGATCAGACCGTTCGATGATGCAGACAGAGCCTACGATCATGATCGAAGCCTTCGAACTCCACTTTGGAGCGTCCGATCTGCGCTGGCCCAATTTTATTAATTTTTGTTAATTAATCCCTTAATTATTTATGGGTTACTACAAGGTTTGTGTTGATGTTGAATAAAGTAAAATTTTGAAGTTGATAAAGAGGTAAAAGTTTTTAATGAGGAGAGTTGATTGTGACAATAGACGTGCAATATTGGTTGGGGGATGCCTCGACTTACTTGTCAAATCATTTGTTTGTTAAATTTTGGTATCGCAAACCTTGAACTGTTTTCATTTTAAATTCTCGCTCGTTTCCTTGTTTAGTCTTTTGCCTTGTTTAGTTCAGTCTTTTGTGTGCTGGTTGAGACAGATGGTTTGTAAATGTTTTAAAAAGGTCATGCCAAAATTTCTTGAAAAATCCCACATTGTTTTACTATTTTTTTATATTAGAGGTTAGTGGGTCGTTTCAGTTGGTATCAGAGCAAATTCTTGGTTTGGGTTTGTGCCTACAGCCGGTTGCAAGAAGCTTGAGAAGTCTCACCTCAAAGTTTATAAGTTTTAATGAATTTCTTATGTTAGTAGTATTTGAATTACTACTTAAAATGTTTTGATGTCATCCATTCTAAAATATTTTTCAAAGTTAGATGTTTAAGTTATCTAAATTTGTAGTTCAGTTTTTGTTTTTGTTTAAAATTTCTTTTAATAGTTTAAAGTGTACCATTTAAATGTCTTTAAAAAGCATGTTGACTTCAAGTGGAGTAGAATTGGTGTATCAATATTCCTTCCAGTCTTAGACAAGGCATAGGAATTATTGTGAACGTTATGTGGCGTTAGTAATCATAACGAGAAAGTAGGAGTTTGTCGAAGATTATTAACTTGAGCATTATGAGATATTAATTGTGGTGTTACTATTGTAAGTTATTTTCTTATAATGGATTTTAGTTGGATACAACTAAGTGAATAGTTTTTTTAGAATTTGATAGATGTATGTTTTGTCAGTTAAGTTAATGAATCGAAAATTGTGCGAAGACTTGGGATACATACTTTGTATTATATTATGGATAGCCTGAGTTTTACTCTTGTTACAGGGACAAATATGATTTTGGACAATAGTGAATCGGTTATGAACGAGCCTTTCGATTATATGAACTATTATTCCGATCATTATTTCTTTTTTCCTCTTTTGTGCTCATATCCATTGCAGCATATACTTTTGAATATCCGAAATCTCTTTGCACATCCTTTATGCATTTATGGATTCATATGACATTGACCAATGTTGTATTCTGCTACATCGACATAAGTTGAACTTTTTAATAAGATCTTGTTCGTATTTCACACTTCTTGAAATTTTGCTCTGATTCTAGAGCCACATGTTGATGTGAGTGGGTTTCACTTTGTATTTTAATGGTGATCGACTTATGTTGTGTGGTTGACATCTGAATATGTCTTGGGACCGTTGTTCCCTGATTATTTACTTGTATCGATTTTTCACGATTGAAGTCACACTGATTGCCCTTGATTGTGGAGTATGTTTTGATTATTGGTCATGAAGCATTACCCATGGATGAGTGATCACCAGATTTGTTATCTTGTTGGCTCGTACTGATTGTTCTTGGAGCCTCCATTATTATTCACTCACCCCTAGAATTGAATTATGAGTGAGTTGTTTTCACTTATCTAGTTTTTATCTCTGGCTCTTTTGTTTGTAATTCTTGCATTATTTCATTTCTTATTGAGAAACATTACTTGTATGTTTGTTTCCTTTCATGATTATTATGAGGAGGATTTGGGAGGATTATTGTTTCAATTATCATTTTGATTTCTTGTGGAGAGAATTAGCTCGCAACCGCATAGCAAGTGTTTAGACCGTTCAGATTTAGTATTAATACTAGATAAAATCCTAAGTTATTGTGTTCCGAGGAATGATGACTATCCATTATATCAAGTTCTAGCTAGAAGACTACTAGTTATTGAATTAGTTCAATGTGTTGTTTCATTATAAACGGGATTGTTAAGAGTAAACAGACAATTTTGGTAAGCTGAATGTTTGTGTTAATGATCCTATTAGGATTTGGAACATATTTGGGAGTGAATATTCCCTGTTTAGAATCGATAGTTTAGGTGATCAGTTGCGAGATAGGGAAATAGAGCTGTCCCTAGAGTACTTTTGGGTACTTTACGTTTGCATTCTAAGATTTTTTTGAATGTCATCCGGTAGGACTATTGCGCCAACTGTGTGTACATAATGATGAATAGAATATTCAGGAAGTTTTTCTTGATAAGTTGTAGATTTATGTACCGATGAAATACTAAGGTACTAGAGGTACAATGAGAAAGCATTTACGAGCGGGTTGCAAACTCTTTGAGGTGTTCAATTGTACACTATGTTCTTGAAATATGAATTCAGGTTCTATCATATAATAATTTGGGAATTTTTGGATTTCCAGACCTGCTATCAAGTTGAACTAGAGGTTTGAGATATGTCATCATGCGATATGTAAGAATTATTTGGTACTTAGAGACAATATAATCCAATAAACGGATAATAACTCATGGTATATTTTGACTTCAAGAGTAAATATGGATTACTTAGTCATTTCGTCTGAGATAGAAAAGGTGGTTAAATCCATTGAAAAATTTTAACTAAGAATTGCAATACCACCAAAGAAAAGTAAGTCGTTTGACAAATTGGATGAACCAAAATTTCGAGATTTCCTGACCATATTATTGAACTTTTGGTAGAAACAAGAATGCCAAAGAGTCGAAAGTATAAATTGGTGAATGGATGAATGAGATCTGTTTAGTTACCCTTTTGAATTCTATATATTATCGGATAATATCTTAGAACTGAAAAACAATGGATTTTATGGTTATGTTTTCTTTTCAAGGATTAGATTCATTTATACAAATGGGTCAATCAATCCAAAGTTGAGAAGAGCCATTCGTACCACTTGAAGGTTAGCTAAACTAGAGTCGTTGCGTAAGAAAATTTTTAATCATCCTTAGAGACGTTGTGAGTTTTAGTAACTAAAAAAGGGATGAGCATGGTCCAGGTTCATTAAGAAAAGCACTGCTAATAAGTGATGTAGGCCATTAGAACTTCAAATTGGTTGTTATGTTGTTCTTGAAGGTACCATCGTTCCGTAATACTATTGATTTGGGTACAAAGGAAAATTAACTCGTTTTTTCGGTCCTTATGCAATTTTTGAGGAGATTGGAAATTTGGTTATCGTTTGGTCATGCCGCGGAGTTTGTTTGCGATACATGGTGTGTTTCATGCGTCTAGGTTGTGGAAGTATGGATCAGATCCATCTCATATCTTGAGGGCCGATGAGATAGAATTATATAGTTTCCTTAGCTATATTATTTAGAAGCTGCTAAGTATTTTGAGAACTTGTGGACTTCTCAAGAACTCTAGTTCTATATTATTTTTGTTAAGCTTAATCGGTAAGTGGACATTAAGCATAGTTTCATTGTGAAAAAGCTTTTAATTTATGGTTGAGATCGACATAAATTATTTATTGGTTTTGCGGACCCTATTGCTTGAAGTTGTGATTAGAGATTTAAAGTCATCGAATTAAGAAAAGTATCAAACATTGTGAGACTTCATATGGAGAATATTTGAGTAATAGCGAAGGGTATAAGGTTAGCAAAATGTAAGTTGTGCAATAACTTAAAGATCTAAGAATTTGTAGGATGTAGAACTTATCAGTTGCGGTAGGATGACGTTTTTTTTATTTGTAAATTTAGATCGAAAGTCACATTGGAACAGTGATTTGAAATTTCTTTTGGGGTACAATTAATTGAGAACAAATAAGAACTGTGACTTTAATAGTGCAGTAGGAATTAGCCAGATCCTTGATAGTATAGATGTCAATAAGCATCAGAGTGCACAGCGAAAGCTAATTAGCGTCAAATCATGTGGGTGCAAGGTAAGAAAAGTTAGTGCCAACCTGTTCTAATGTATGTGGACCTAGTTAGTAAGTTTTAAATTTCGAGAATGAAATTTCATTTAAAGGAGGAAGGAATTGTAGCGCCTAAAATCCAATCTACTAAATCGCATGCATTAAATAAATAAATATTATGAATACTATTTCTAAGTTTAATTGATTTAAATTCTTTATTTGATTTATGTGTTATTAAAATTTTTATTCATTTATCTAAATGATTTTATTGTAAAACTTATTTGCTTTAATGATTTTTAAGGTTTAAGCTTGCTTATTTAAATCATTTTAATTGTTCAGCTTATTTATTTAAAATAACTTAAGTTTATTGGTTAGTTATTTTAAAGCTTTTGATTGCCCAATTTGTTTTAAAAAGATTTTTAATTTCACTGGTGTATTTATTTAAATGACTTTTAAACTTTCATCTGGTCTATTTAAATTATTTTAATCGCTTCGTTTATTATTTAAATATTATATTATCGTTGTGACATAAAAACGTTTAATTATTTATTTAAAAGATTTCTTGATTTTTTTAATTTCAGTGGTTCCGGGCCCGGTGCGAAGAGATGGTGGATTCTTGCCGGTAACCTTTATTTTCACAGAATTTGAATTTATGATAAAGTGAGGGAAATAGATTAAAAAAATTCTATTTTTAAGATTTTCCGGGAGATCATAATTATTTTACGACATTTTAGAGTTAATCTTAAAAAGTTTCAAACTTAGCGTTTTAAAGCCCCGGGCAAGTAAGAATTAAATTATTTCTTTAAACTCTTGACTCTTCAAACATAGGGATTTTAAGGAGATTGGTATAAGTAGCACAAGAGTTTTAATTTTTGTAGTAGCAATTTTATAAGTAAAGTAGCAACTTTATTAAAGTCTACACTAACAACTACAATACACACACATATACATACACACACTTATATGTTCTTAGCCCTAAAACAAAATAGAATTAAAACCCTAGCCCCCCAAACACCTCCTAGCCGCCTCTTTCACCTCTCTCACCTCAAAACCATCGGCCTCTTCTACTTCAAGGTAGCTGCCACCACCGTCCACCACCTCCACTGGCTGGAGCTCGATCCCTAGGAAGGTTCCACATCAAGATATTTTGTTGTATGCATTGTTCTTGTTGTTATTTCGATTTTTCCCTAAATTTCAAGCTAGAGTTTTGGGTTTTATTCAAAATTCAGTAGGCTTTCTTGCTTTAATTCAAAAATTTCATGTATATTTGGTGTTTAAAGGAGTTATGTGTTGTATTTGAGTTGAGACTTGGAAGAGCTATGTATTAAATTTCGAAAAAAGTGGACTTTTAAGCATCATTGAAGTGTTTTTCAATTAAAATCAGTAGGGACATGCTGAGATTTCGAAATTTCTATGTGTTTATGGTGTTGAAATGAGCTTTGATGTGTGTGTTGAATGATTCTTGCAAGAGTTTGTCCAATCCAAAATTTTCAGCTTGTGTTTTGTGGTGTTTTAGGCTCATTTCTGAATTTTGATGCATTGGTGATTAGAGGCCGCCCTAGCTATGTTTTTACACTTGTTTTTGGTGTGTTTCAATGATGAATTGATGGTGGATGTGTTGTCTTTGAAGGCTGATCTCAGAGGTGCAATGTGCGTAGGGAGTTGGACTTGAATTGATGGTGCATTGGTTTGAGTTAGGTTGGGAAGGGAAGCCACTGGCCTAGGCTGGTTCTGTTGGAACACGTTCTCGGATCTGTCAGATCTGATACCCGTAGCAGCGGAAGGTTTTAAAATTTTTATTTTCTGATCTGGAAAGATTCCAGATTGTGGGTATCAAATCCTAACGATTAAAACGAATAAGTAAAATAAAACAAGAATTAAATTTAACCTCTCAAGTCTCAACTTGAGGTTATGGACTCCAACAGATAAAGCTGCTCTTCTTGTATATCCCAGGAACTGATGACTCCTTCAACTCCTGAATCAGGTCCATGAACAGAAATCTAAACCCTCTGAAAAACTGCACTAGAAAGTCTATCAGAAGTTTCTACGAAGAGAAAATAACAGATCTGATCTGTTAAACCTGACTGCAATTTCAAAAATTGCAGACTGGAATTTTCGAACAGGAGAGGGGAGGGGGTCGGCCACCTTAGGGAGAGAGCTCTCTAGGGTTTCGAAAATTATGAGCTTGATTGTCTAATTTCTGTACTGCAATAACTTATTTATAACATGGGCTGCTAACAGCTTAGGGCCTGTTAGTCATAAGTTCAAGTCTGACAAGCAAAGCCCGCATGTTCAGAAATTAATATAAAATTCATCGTGACTTAAATTGACAAACCAATTTACCAATGTGTACAGAAACCTTTTCTGTATATTTTAAAGTCAAGATAAATTTTCTGAATCCGAATTCAGTGGTTTCCAAAAATGGCATCTCTTTATTCATTTTAGGAAATATCACTCCCTCTACTCATCAATAAGAAGTCCTAGTTCTCATTCGCTAAATTTAACTCATTAAATTTAATTATCTCAATGGGGATTAGAAATCTATTACTTGTGTAACACTCAATGGTTCAGGGATACAGCTAGTTGTGGGCCCACAACTCCTTTGTGACTCGGAACAACAATTTCAGACTTGCCCATCGAATCATGGTAAGAGCGCCTAGCAACATCGCCCCATGATTTCCTAGGTATCACTGATAGTGCCTGCAAGAACTAGTGAGTTTTGGTTAGCGTACAGTACGGTCCCTTCATCCATATATCCCGATCGAATCAACAACCATTGGTATGTCGAGAGTCGTTCGAGATTCGATAACTATGCAATGAATCTTGAAGATCAAATAGTGGCATCGCATGTGCAACTAAGAAACCAAGTAACCTAAACCACATCATGTACTCTGGCCAGAGATTTGTCACACTAATATCTCCTCAAATCGCATAGGATATCCACACTCGCAAGCGTGTGGTGAATCCTTGACAACAAAACATTCACTCCTATTTGTGTCGTAACTGTACCCAATTTCGACAACTTATGACCTGCTACAACTTAAATTGTAATTCATCCAAGTGTAGGTTGTCTACAAGTAATATACTCATTAGTACGAGATCGATCCATGGAGAGGATGCTGTAAGTTTAATTTTAGCAATGATATATTATAGATGGAAATATTATTATAAAACTTCAAATACACAAATTATAAAATTGTCAAGGGTTCAAAGGTTCATTGTTGGTTTATTTAATATTGCTTAACAAAAATAAATAAAAGAAACTAAAATAAGAATAAACATAAGAGAACAATTAAATATTTAAACAAATATATCATATAATATAGTTCTCACTATATTAATATCAGATTAACCGATATTTAATACATGGTACCCATAATATATATATAAATTCATAAATATAAATTGACATAAAAGTAAATGTTAGATCAAATCACAATATTTCATTTAGAACAACCGGCAGAGCCACGCTATTATCTAAATAAAATATATGACTTTTTTATGTTAGTTGCGAGAAAGTAAATGTTAGATGCGAGAAAGTAAATGTTAGTTGCGGAAAAGTAAATGTTAGATCAAATCACAATATATTATTTAGAACAACCGGCGGAGCCACGCTATTGTCTAAATAATATATATGGCTTTATTATAAATTGATACATATATTTAAATTATATAATTATTGTAGTATTTATTGTATCATATTAGATAACAAATCAAGGTAACCACATTCAAGGTACCAAGTATTTGGTGTAAATAAAAACAATAAATCATCCAAATTATACCTACAAATAAAGATCAATTAGTAAAAATAAAAATAGAAAAGGAAAGAATATACAAAATATAAACAATCTTACTTGACCAACAATGAAACATTTTCACCTTGAAATAAATGGATTTAGCTTGCCATGAACATAAGACTCAAGAGTAAGGATAAAAGAAATTTCATACTTAAACTTGGAGAAATATGCACACTCAAACTTTTATTCTTACACACACAATATTTATTTTACAAGTGAGGAAATTCTCTACACTTTTGCATACTACAAAGCTTATACAACACATCTATTTATAGGCTAAATGAGAGAAAGAGTTCAAGACTCATTAAATGTGTAATAGTAAAGTTGGTGGGTGCTTGTCTCCTTGATTGTCAATACCTTGACCCAACTTTAATTGGCATGTTTGATGCCTTAGACTTCCGATTTGGCTTCTACACAAAACATATAACACATAGCCCTTTGTCTGTAGATGTGTTTCGACAAATCATTCACCCCTTTTGGATAAAAAGATGAAATACTTATGATATTTTTACTCCAAGCTGGTCATAGTAAAAGTAAATCTGTCTCCATTTTGATGTTTGATTATTTTGATCATCTTAATGAGGTTTTTGGAATTTCTTGTATTCTACAAAATTAAAGATGCCTCTTTTGTGATTTTACAGGATTTGAGATTACTCCAATATGACCTTTGTAGCTTGAGTAATTTTATTTTTACCAAACCTACGCAAAACATAAAATACAACATTTTTAGTAAAATATTTAAATATAAACACAACACTAAAAAAATTCAACTTCATAATTTTAATGAAAATTTAATTTTAAAACACACTTTTTAACATATAAATAATTAAAAATTTTAAGTTTCATCACACCCCTAAACCGGCTAATTACTAGTCCCTTAGTAATAAAATATCATAAAATATCATAAAATTACAAGTTAGATTTTTATTCCTTAACATATATATTCAAATTTGCAAACCTTAACATTTTAAAACACACTTGTAAGGAGATCATATGTTTATTTATAAATCTTGCTATCAACTAATATATTAATATATAATTGGATGAGTTATACATATATATTTCTCACAATATCAAAATATTAAATATATATAATTTTTTATATAAATATTTTCTAAAAATTTTGAGAATAATATAATCAAAATGATAATAGAAATCATTTTCATAACATGTATAATATCATAAATATTAATGTAAAAGTCTCAACTTCATATTCTTTCGGGTTAAAGTATTTCATATATAGTTGTTTTTCACTCATGGAGTTGAAAGAAAATTATACACTCATTGAAAATGGCTAATATGTAAAGCAGACAATCAAATAACCTAATATTGAAAATAAGATAGGATAATTTACAAAGAATAAACCCATTTTGTTTTTTTTTTTTAATGTTTTTTTTCTTTCTTTTTTTTTTTTTTTTTGCACTTGGCTGAAAAGTTGTTTTTACAAAACCAAATAAGTACAATAAACTTTGAATATGTAACATTTTTTTCTTTTTTTCTATTTTCAAAGTTTATTTATTTATTTATGAGGTAAATCTATTAAAAATTTACCATGAGAATTATAGTAGTGATATTAATACTCTACATCATTACAATCAAACTTCAAACAACTTTCCAGCCAATTTTTATATGCACAATTTTTTTATTTTTTTTTCAAAATGGGTTTAATCTAGTAATAAACCATTTCTTAATAACCAATAAAATCTTATAAGTTGTTTTCTCAATTCTCACCTCTCACTCACAAAATTTATGTGAGTATATATTGCACTTTTACAATTTAATTACTTCAATTATACAAGTTATTATTCATTCAATCAATATCACTTTAACTATATATTCATAAAAATTTTAGAAAATATGTTATTTGAAAACACACAATTATATATTATTTATAACTTATATCCCATCAATTATATATTTTCTATTAAATTGTTAAAAAGAAGAATAAATAAAAATCTATACAAAAAGACTTCATTTTCTTAGTATTTTGCAATTTAAATATATACGGAATGTTAAAATCTAATCTATTATGATAATATGATAAATAAAAACTAATGCGTGTCAGGAGTTTTTCGCTCCTTACTCTTCCATTGAAAAAGAAAAATAAATATTATTATAGAAATATTTTTTATTTTTAAAATTTTAATAATTTTTTTTTTAGAGATAAACCCTCCCCCAAACCTGAATATGACATTGTTTTTAATTTTTTAAGAAAAATAAAGAGTACATGATGAAAGAGATATCACCTCGAATTTATTAAAGATGAGGAACAAACACAAACCATTTCGTGACATGTTGAATCAATGATCCAGTTTTCTTTTCTTACTGGTTGGTTGAGACCAATTGATATTTGTTATAGTCGAATCAGGTTGATGAACAAAAGCTTGGAGATCATCAATTAATTGGTCATCATTCGAAGCAGAGATGATCATCCTTCGTGAATTTTCTGAAATGAAATTTTGTTCCACAGCTACATCAAGAAAAGTCAACAAACCATCATAATAGTTATTGATATTCAACAAGCCAACAGGTTTATCATGGATATTAAGTTGTGCCCAAGAAACAACATGAAAAATTTCTCCTAAAGTACCAAAGCCACCTGGTAAAGCAATAAAAGCATCAAAATTTTCTATCATTTTAGTTATTCTCTCGTACATTGATGAAACTTTCAATTCTTCCCCACTGTAACACCTGTAATATTTCCTTCAGCTAAAGCTGTAGGAATAATACCCAAAACCTGACTACCTCCAAGATGAGCTGCTGTTGAAATAGATCACATTAACCCAATATTGCCTCCTCCGTATACCAAGTGAATTTTTCTCTCTGCTAACTTTTTTCCATGATTAATTGATGCATCAACAAATATTTCGTTCTTTCCAGTATTAGAACCACAAAAGACACAAATATTTTTCAATTTTTGTGAAGAAGATCCTGCCATGTTTTTTTTTCACTCTTTTTTTTTCAATATGTAAAGAAAATTCAAGCATGCATTTATAGAAAAACAATTGTACAAAAAGTCAAAATATGAATAGTAGAATACATACACACATAAAAAGTGAAATATATACGTTACCATCGGGGGTAGTACCATCTATCTCTTCTCGTTGTAGTTGAAATACCCAATTCTTTTGATAGACGACATACGGGATCCACATTAAATGCAAGACAATCTATATAATGATCCCTCTCATAAAGAAATTTTGTCCACAGTTTAAGAAGTTCATTTTGCACGTATCCACTTGAATGCGTCTCAAGAGACATTGGAAGTGGATCCAATGGTTATTTACTCAGCCCATTCCTAATAAATAATATTTTATTTTCTCTGTTTGCGGATGTCATTCCAACATTCCTAAAATGTCCGTGACAAGTCCACCTAGCACAATTGTAACATTCACCTATATTTTTAGCTCTACGTTTTTTAGCATAAGTACTTTTTCCAAATCCAGGCATTTGTTTGATAATGATCTTACTTGCTTCCCCATCAAGTCAAACCTTTGCTTCAATAATAAAGCGAATATCATCAGGAATATTATACGACATAAGTAAACATAATCTCTCGCATCTAGCTTTATAAATATTTTTCAACTTATTATCAGCTATACCACAAAAATATTTACGAAGATTAAAAATACAAGCATCCATATTAGTATATATATATATATATATTCAATTATTTTGGGAAATTAAAATAAAACCGACTAAAAGTAGTCACGGAGTACCATTATCCGCCACTTAACCGGGAAGTGAACTCAATTCTGCAAAAATAAAATGAAAATATAAGTAACAATTAAATTAGATCATATAAAGGCATAAACTCGTCATTAAGAATTTCATTTTCTATAAACTGTTTAAGTCTTTGCCCATTAACTTTAAATACATTATTATTTTTAGGATTTTCAACATCAACAGTACCATGAGGATAGACAAATTTAACAATAAATGGTCCAGACCATCGTGATCTATGTTTTCCTGGAAACATATGCAAGCGAGAATTATAAAGTAAAACTTTTTGTCCGATTTCAAAAGATTTCCTCATAATATTTTTTTATCATGAAATGCTTTTGTTTTATCTTTATAAATCTTTGCATTTTCATATGCATCATTTCTTAATTCTTCTAGTTCATTGAATTGCAATTTTCTTAATTTAGATGAATCATCTAAATTAGTATTAAATGCTTTAATTGCCCAATAAGCTTTATGTTCAATTTCAACATGTAGATGACAATGCTTTCCAAAAACTAATCTATATGGTGACATCCCTAATGATATTTTAAATGCAGTTCTATATGCCCATAATGCATCACTTAATCTTAAAAACCAGTCTTTTCGATTTGGATTGACCGTTTTTTCCAAAATTTGTTTTATTTCATTATTTGCAAGTTCAACCTGACCATTCGTTTGAGGGTGATATGGAGTAGAAACTTTATGTGTAATACCATATTTTCTTAACAATTAAGAAAATGATTTATTTATAAAATGACTTCCCCCATCACTGATTATAGCTCTAGGTATTCCAAATCGACTAAAAATATTTTTTTTCAAAAATTTTATCACAACTTTATGATCATTAGTTCTACATGCAATTGCTTCAATTCATTTTGAAACATAATCGACAACCAATAAAATATAAGTAAATCCAAAAGATAATGGGAATGGACCCATAAAATCTATTCCCCAACTGTCAAATATTTCAATAATCATGATTGGATTTAAAGGCATCATGTTTCGTTTTGAAATTGAACCCATTTTCTGACAATTTTCACAAGATTTGAAAAATGAATGCGTATCTTTGAATAAAGAAGGCCAATAAAATCCACATTGAAAGATTTTTGCAGTTGTTTTCTTTGACGAAAAATGACCTTCACATGCCTCAGAATGACAAAATTTAATGACACTACTTACCTCATTGTCAGGTATGCAACGTCGAAAAATTTGATCAGGACAATACTTAAACAAATAAGGATCATCCCAATAAAATTTTTTGACCTCTTTCAAGAATTTATTTTTATCTTGTGAACTCCAATGAGAAGGCATTTTATTTGTCACAAGAAAATTTACAATATTAGCAAACCAAGACATAGTAGTATCATAGAATAGTTGATCATCCGGAAAATTTTCATTTATTGGTATTTCATTTTGAGACGATTCAAAAATTATTCTTGATAAATGATCGGCTACTACATTTTCTTTTCCTTTTTATCTTTTATTACAAGATCAAATTCTTGTAACAACAAAATCCATCTTATTAATCTCGGCTTAGCATCTTGTTTATTTGATAAATATTTTATGGCAGAATGATCAGTATAAACAATAGTAGTAGAACCAATTAAATAGGATCGAAATTTATCTAATGCAAACACTACTGAAAGTAATTCTTTTTCAGTTGTTGAATAATTGATTTGAGCACTATTTAAGGTTCTACTAGCATAGTAGATCACATGAGGTTTACCTTTTTTTCTTTGTCCTAACACGGCTCCTACAACATAGTGTTTTTTAAGTAATGTTATTAAATCTTCTTCTTGTTTTGGTAAGATGATAGAAGATATTACAATAGGATATGCTTGATTTTTACCAAGAAAAGCATATTTTAGTTCTATTGGTAAATGTTGTAATTCAAGTTTTGGGTGATCATCTTCTTTTACTTCTTCAAGTTCATTAATTTCTTCAAATAACTTTGATTTAAAAACACTTTCCACTAAACAAACTTTTGGTTGTTGATTTAAGTTTTCTTGGTGTATATTTTCTTCAAAGATTGTTTCTATTGCATTATCATATTCATCTTCATTAATACTTGGTTGTTTACATAAATTGAACACATTAAGTTCTAAAGTCATATTTTCAAAAGATAATTTCATTATTCCATTTTGAAAATTAATTAAATCATTTGAAGTTGCTAGAAATGGACGTCCCAATATTACTGGAATTTCATTATGCACTTCTATTGGTTGTGTATCTAAGACAATAAAATCCACAGGATATATAAATTTATCGACTTGAACTAACACATCTTCTACGATAGCTCTAGGTATTTTGATTGACCTATCGGCTAGTAAAAGAGTGACAGATGTAGGTTTTAAATCTCCCAACTTAAGTTTTTCATAAACTAAATAAGGAAGTAAATTCACACTTGCTCCCAAATCTAACAAAGCTTTTTTAATTTTATTTTTTTCAATAATACATGAAATTGTTGGACAACCAGGATCTTTATATTTCAAATTAAAATTATTTTGAAAAATAAAACTTACTTGTTCAGTTAAGAATACTTTCTTCTTTACATGCAATTGTCTTTTCACAGTACATAAATCTTTTAAAAATTTTGCATAAGAAGGCACTTGTTTAATAGCATCTAAAAATGGAATATTAATTTTTACTTGTTTAAAAACTTCATAAATATCAGAATCGTTTTTTTGTTTTTTATTGTTTACTAATGCATGTGAAAAAGGAATATGTTTATTTGACTCACATATTACTTCAGATAATTTATCATCAACTTTCTTAATCTTAGGACTCAATATCATCTTTCTCGAAAGTATCAAAAGTATCAAGATTTTCATCCTTACTCTTTGAGTTTAACTGATCTTTGTTTTCATCACTATATGGATCATTAACTATTTTTACACTTCTAAGAGTAATAACAGATTTTACTTGATCAAACTTATCTTGATTTTGATTTTTAAGATTAGGTTGTGGTTGAGATGGAAACTTTCCTTTTTCATGAATATTAAGTGCAGATGCAAATTTTGCAAGAGTTTCTTTCAAATCATTCATAGATTGAATGTTTTGAATATTGATAGATTCTTGCTTTCGAATGTATGCATGAATTTAATCTTCAATATATTTTCTTAGAGGTGGGATATAAGGAGCATAACCTTGATGATTTTGGTTATTTTGAAAAGGTTGTTGTGAAGGTTGTGCATTATTATCGTTCCTTCAAATAAAATTAGGATGATTTCTCCAACCAGGATTATAGGTTTGTGAAAAAGGATCTAATGTTGGTTTTTTAAAATTGTTAACATAATTGGTTTGTTCATGGAGACATTCTTTAAATGAAGGTAAAGTAGGACAATTTTTTGTAAGATGATCATGTGTATCACATATATAACAAACAATTTCTTGAACACTTTTTAATTGATCACTCCTTTTCATTTCTAATGACTCGATTTTTCTTGCTAAAGATGCAAGTTTGGCTTGAATATCTACATCATCTTTAAGATGATAAATACCAACCTCATTTGTTGAATTATTGGTTTTACTTGGTGGTTCAATTGAGCCTATATTATCCCAATTTTGAGCATTTTCTACTAATGACTCCAAATATTTCATAGCTTCATTTGGGTTTTTATCTTCAAAAGTTTCATTACACATGAATTCTATCATTTGCCTATTTTTAGGTATTAAACCTTCATAAAAGTGAGAAACTATCCTCCATATTTCAAAACCATGATGTAGGCATGTATCAAGTAACTCTTTATATCTATCCCAACATTGATAAAATGTTTCCCCTTATTTTTGAGAAAAAGTTGTAATTTGTCTTTTAAAAGAGTTTGTTCTATGGGAAGGGAAAAACTTTTTTAAAAATTGTTGTTGCATTTCTTCCCATGATCTTATTGAACTTGATCTCAAATTTTGCAACCATGTTTTAGCTTTATCTTTTAAAGAAGAAGGGAAAAGCTTTAATCGAATAATATCCATGCTACAATTTTGATTATTATAAGTGTTGCAAACCTCCTCAAATTCTCTTAAATGCAAATATGGATTTTCAGAATCTAGGCCATGAAAATTTGGTAAAAGTTGAATGATTTGTGGCTTAAAATTGAAATTAGACGCATCAGGAGGAAAAACTAAACAAGATGGTGTACTAGTTCTTATTGGATTCATATGGTGCCTAAGTGTTATTGGTTGTTTATGTTCTTGATTATTATTATTATCATCTTGATTATTAGAATTATCCTCCATGTTTAAAATATTTTCAAATACTCAAACAAGTCTACCACTTTATTTACGACTCCAAACAATCATACAATTAAAAACAACATACTATTCACATAAATAACATAAATAACAAAAATTAAACTTAATTTATACCTTCCCAGCAACGGCGCCAAAAACTTGCTACAACTTAAATTGTAATTTACCCAAGTGTAGGTTGTCTGCAAGTAATATACTCGTGAGTACGAGATCGATCCATGGAGAGGATGCTGTAAGTTTAATTTTAGCAATGATATATTATAGATGGAAATATTATTATAAAACTTCAAATACACAAATTATAAAATTGTCAAGACTTCAAAGGTTCATTGTTGGTTTATTTAAGATTTCTTAACAAAAATAAATAAAAGAAACTAAAATAAGAATAAACATAAGAGAACAATTAAATATTTAAACAAATATATCATATAATATAGTTCCCACTATATTAATATCAGATTAACCGATATTTAATACATGTTACCCATAATATATATATATAAATGCATAAATATAAATTGATATAAAAGTAAATGTTAGATCAAATCACAATATTTCATTTAGAACAATCGGCAGAGCCACGCTATTGTCTAAATAAAATATATGACTTTTTTATGTTAGTTACGAGAAAGTAAATGTTAGATGCGAGAAAGTAAATGTTAGTTGCGGAAAAGTAAATGTTAGATGCGAAAAAGTAAATGTTAGTTGCGGAAAAGTAAATGTTAGTTGCGGAAAAGTAAATGTTAGATCAAATCACAATATATTATTTAGAACAACCGGCAGAGCCACGCTATTGTCTAAATAATATATATGACTTTATTATAAATTGATACATATATTTATAGTATATAACTATTGTAGTATTTATTGTATCATATTAGACAACAAATCAAGGTAACCACATTCAAGGTACCAAGTATTTGATGTAAATAGATAACAATAAATCATCCAAATTATACCTACAAATAAAGATCAATTAGTAAAAATAAAAATAGAAAAGGAAAGAATATACAAATTATAAACAATCTTACTTGACCAACAATGAAACCTTTTCACTTGACATAAAATGATTTAGCTTGCCATGAACATAAGACTCAAGAGTAAGGATAAAATAAATTTCTTACTTAATCTTGGAGAAATATGCACACTCAAACTCTTATTCTTACACACACAATATTTATTTTACAAGTGAGGAATTTCTCTACACTTTTGCACACTACAAAGCTTATACAACACATCTATTTATAGGCCAAATGAGAGAAAGAGTCCAAGACTCATTAAATGTGTAATAGTAAAGTTGGTGGGTGCTTGTCTCCTTGAATGTCAATACCTTGATCCAACTTTAATTGGCATGTTTGATGCCTTAGACTTCCGATTTGGCTTCTGCACAAAACATATAACACGTAGCCCTTTGTCTGTATATGTGTTTTGACAAATCATTCACCCCTTTTGGATAAAATATGAAATACTTATGATATTTTGACTCCAAGCTGGTCATAGTAAAAGTAAATCTGTCACCATTTTGATGTTTGATTATTTTGATCATCTTAATGAGGTTTTTGGAATTTCTTGTATTCTACAAAGTTGAAGATGCCTCTTTTGTGATTCTACAGGATTTGAGATTACTCCAATATGACCTTTGTAGCTTGAGTAATTTTATTTTTACCAAACCTGCGCAAAACATAAAATACAACATTTTTAGTAAAATATTTAAATATAAACACAACACTAAAATAATACAACTTCATAATTTTAATGAAACTTTAATTTTAAAACACACTTTTTAACATATAAATAATTACAAATTTTAAGTTTCATCATGACCCTCATGGAGTCGGTAAACGAGTCAAAGTACAGAACTAGCATATAGAGTCTCCATAATGTTTCAAGTAGTAAGGACTAATGGTGTACAACCAAAACCACGGACTTATCCACTCAATGAGTGAAAACCACTTAGAAAGTCCGAATAGGGTAGTTCGGTCATCCATCAAATGAATATCCATTTGCATGCTTCAAACATCTCTATGTTTCATACCAATGAAACGTGGTACTCGGCATCGCAAATGCTAGTCTCAATCTCGAGTGATCCTTATCCTTATTGCGGACGACTCAATTGACTAGGAACTGGTTTAGAATATACAGTGATTTACAAGATGTGTTTCATGATAGTCATCCATATCCACTATCACATCTTACATGCACTTTAGTATATTCAAGGTCTTTATCTAAACATCGTATAGTACGTCACAACATAACAATATGATAAAAGATAAATTAAATGCCAATGAAGAGTGTAAATTATATTAAACAAAGATTTTTTACAAATAGATTCATAAAGGCCATTAGCCACAAGTTGGCTAGCAGAGCACCCACTCTTTCAATCTCCCACTTGCCCTAAAGCCAACTAGTCATACTACGTAGTCCCATTGCTTCACGAAGTTTGTCAAATAATGGTCCTGGCAAGGGCTTAGTAAGTGGATCAACGATATTGTCTGCAGAGGCCACTCTCTCGACAGTAATATCTCCTCTTTCCACGATCTCCCGGATGATGTGGTATTTCATCAGTATGTGTTTGGATCTTTGATGAGACCTTGGTTACTTTGCATGAGCAATGGCACCAGTGTTGTCACAGTACACCGGGACTAGACCAACAGCTTTAGGAATGAACCCCAACTCTTGGACGAAATTCCTCATCCAAATGGCCTCTTTAGCAGCAGCTGATGTTGCAATGTACTTTGCCTCAGTGGTGGAATCCGCTGGTGTGCTGCTTGGAACTCTTCCAAGAGACAGCACCGCCATTGAGCATGAATACAAATCCAGAGGTTGATTTCGAGTCATCCACGTTGCTTTGGAAGCTAGAGTTGGTATAGCCTTCCAACTTCAATTCTCATCTCCCATAAACCATGAATATATTCTTAGTCCTTCTCAAGTACTTAAGAATATCCTTCACAGCTTTCCAATGCATTTGACCGGGGTTGGCCTGATATCTGCTCATGACACTCAGAGCAAAGGCTACATCCGGTCTTGTAGATATCATCCCATATATGATACTACCTATAGCTAACGCATATGGTACGTATGTCATTTTCTCTATCTCTTCGTCAGTCTTGGGAAACATTGACTTGGATAGAGAAACTCCATGACACATAGGTATATGTTCTCTCTTGGACTCATCCATAGAGAACCTCTTCAATATGGTGTCGATGTAGGTCGCTTGAGTGAGTAATATCATTCTCTAGACCTATCTCTATAGATCTGTATTCCTACAATATAGGACGCCTCACCCAAGTCCTTCATCGAAAATCTACCTGATAACCATATCTTTGTTGACTGCAACATCCCTACATCATTCCCAATGAGTAGGATGTCGTCAACATAAAGAACTAAGAATGTCACAGCATCTTTAACTACTTTCTTGTACACGCACGGTTCCTCCGGGTTCTTGATGAAACCAAAGTCTTTTATTGTTTCATCAAATTTTTGGTTCCAACTTCTTGACGCCTGTTTGAGACCATAAATTGATCTCTGAAGTTTGCATACCTTATTCTCGCTTCCCATGGATGTGAATCCCTCGGGCTGCATCATATAGATCTCTTCCTTAATGTTTCCATTAAGGAACACAGTCTTCACATCCATCTGCCATATCTCATAGTCATACCATGCTACTATGGCAATTAAAATTCTTTTGGACTTGAACATTGCGACTGGTGAAAAGGTTTCATCATAGTCAACACTTTGTCTTTGTGTATAACCTTTTGCAACCAATCGTGCCTTGTAGTTCAGCACCTTGCCATCAGGCCCAAGTTTTCTCTTGTAGATCCATTTACACCCTATAGGAACAATTCCATCGGGAGGATATACTAAAGACCAAACTTGGTTTGCATGCATGGAGTCTATTTTAGACTGCATGGATTCAAGCCATAAATTTGAATCGGCATCAAAAATTGCCTCCTTGAAGTTTTTGGATCACATCCAATGATGGGTTCACTTTGATCCCCTTCAAGTAGGAGATTAAGTCGAACAGGAGGTCTAGAAGCTCTTTCGGATTTTCTAAGAAGTGGCGTGTCATTTATTGGTTCCTGAGGTGTGGGATCGTAATTTTGTATCTCGGGTTCTTCTCAAACTTCTTCGAGTTCCATCATCTTGCCTTTTCTTTCAAGTAAGAACTCCTTCTCCAGGAAGGTGACATTCCTAGAAACAAACACTTTTGTTTCAGTAGGATGATAGAAGTAATATCCGATCGAATTCTTCGGATACCCTACAAAATAACACAAAGTGGATCGACTATCCAACTTATCTCCCACTGTCTGCTTCACGTAAGCAGGACATCCCCAAATCCTCAAGTACGAAAACTTAGGAGTTTTGTCAGTCCATAATTCGTATGGAGTTTTATTCACTGCTTTAGTGTGGACATTGTTCAACAACAATACCTCCGTTTCAAGTGCATAGCCACAAAACGAAGATGGGAGCTCAGTGAAGCTCATCATAGATCGAACCATGTCCAACAGAGTTCGATTACGACGCCCTGCTACACCATTAAGCTGAGGTGTGGCAGGAGGAGTCCACTGAGAAAGAATTTCATTTTCTTTCAGATAGTCTAAAAAATCAGTACTCAAGTATTCACCGCCTCGATCAGATCAAAGTGCTTTAATACTTTTACCTAGCTGATTTTCTACTTCAGTCTTGAATTCTTTGAACTTTTCAAATAATTCAGACTTATATTTCATTAAATATAAATACCCATACCTAGAATAATCATCAGTAAAGGTAATAAAGTAGGTGTGACCATATTTAGTACCAATACTAAATGGACCACAAACATCTGTATGGATCAGATCCAATAGATTTTGACTATGCTTAGGCTTTCCCTTAAAAGGTGTTTTAGTCATTTTTCCTTTCAGGCAAGACTCACAAGTAGGTAGAGAGTTTATATCTGACATATCAAACATGCTCTCTCCCACTAGCTTGTTCATCCTCCGTGAAGAAATACGACCTAGCCTAGCATGCCAAAGGTTTGCTGGGTTTTGACTATTGTTTTTTCTTTTCACTATTGTTGCCGGTTTATCAACATAATTGACTGGTACGTCTTTTAATTTTAAGTTATATAGATCATTTTCAAGTTGTCCACATCCAATCAAACATTCATTCTTGTAAATATTACAAATCTCATTCACAAAATTGCAAGAAAAACCATCTCTATCAAGCATAGAAGCTGAAATAATGTTTTTAACCAAATCTGGCACAAATAAAACATCTCTCAGAAATAACTTAAAATTGTTCTGCAAAATTAAACAAACATCTCCCACAGCTTTGGTTTCAACTCTGGAACCGTTTCCGAGCCTCAAATGGGTCTCACCCATCCTCAACTTACGACTTCTTGACATCACCTGCAAATCATTGCAAATGTGAGATCCATATCCGGTATCCAATACCCAAAAGTAGTATTAAGTGAAACATTTATTTCAATATAAAACATACCCTTCGCAGTTCGCAACTGCTCGAGATATTCCTTGCAGTTATGTTTCCAGTGACCGGGTTTCTTGCAGTGATGACAAACATCTTAAGACTTGTCCATGTTAGAAGCTTTGGTCTTGTGCTTCTTTTTGGGCCCAGTTTTCTTGGGTGGAGCAGAACGTTTCTTACCCTTTGCACTTGGACCCTTCTTAGCAAAAGAAGAGGAGCCCACCAAGAGAATCGGTTTATCCTTCTTGAATGTGGCCTCATAAGTGACAAGCATATTGACCATCTCTTCAAGGGTGGCCTCTAGCTTGTTCATATTAAAGTTTACCACAAAACCGTCAAACGATGAAGGAAGAGAAAGAAGCAGTAAGTCCACACACAGTTCGTGCTCCAATGTCAACTCGAGGGTCACCAATTTTTCAATGAGCCAAATCATGTGTACCCCATGCTCACAAACCAAAGTCCCATCTCGCATGCGGCATGTCATTAGCTCTTTGACAGTGGCGTACCGCTCAGATCTCGACTGAGCCCCAAAAAGTTCCTTGAGGGTCTTGGGAATGTCAGCAGCATTCACTGCATCCTCAAATCGCCTCTGAAGTTCATCAGACATCGAAGCCTACATGTAGCATTTGGCCTTGATATCATGGTCCCACCATTTATCAAGTTTGGCCAACTCTTCCGGACTCACATCAGCCGGGGCTTCCTTCGGAGGAGACTTTTTTAACACTTAGAAAATCTTTTCCGAGCATAGAACAATCTTCAACTTGCAAAACCATTCCGTATAATTTGCGCCAGTCAGTTTGTTTTGTTCGAGAATGGAAAAGAGTGGATTACACGAATTCATCATAATGATATACTGAAAAATAACAAACATTAATCAGTGATTGTTTAATTAATTTAATAAGACATAAAATAAGGCGAGTTTAATTTTATGAATTACTCTCCCACTATTTTAACGATTTCACCACCCTCTAGTGAAAACGAGAAAACCATTTTCTTTAGTAGGAACATGGAGCCCAATTTACAAATTATAGTTCTGAATAAAATCAGTCAATTATAATTTTAAAAAGGTAGAGTTCAATTGCTGCTAGAGCAATCTCCATGTTTTTACCTCATATCCAATAAAGGGCCCAATAATATGACGCCGTTTAAAGTGATATGTCAAGTTGACCCCTCAATATTAAGTTGTGATGGACGGTCGCCATGTGGACCCCCAATAATATGAGGTGATCCCATGGGAGTTCCACCCAACATACAACAATTTTCTACTCAATGCACAGCTTTCCGGCAAACGGGCCTTCCCAATAATATGAGATGGACCACGGTCGCGGGTAGCATCTATCATGCATTGATAGTTGATGGAAGGTAGGAAAATATAAATTATATTTAATTTCCCTTTTATTAAACTTGATATTAATTTTAAATCATATTTAAAATGAGGGATTTTAATTTTGAAAGTGTGTCTCATCATTTAATTAATTTGTATGCTTGGGGGATTCATGCATTTTAGTCTAAACATGCATACAACAATAGTATAAAATATTAAATAAAGGATGATCGATTCCTAGATCTAATTCACCCGTGGTTGCCAATCACGAGTCTAAGTCCAATCCTAGGTGATATGCAAGTATGCAATGCAATCCTATTACATTGAGCTTCCAATTTACATTTCTTCGGTCTTTATCGTCTGCTGGGACCACCATTGTCTTCAAATATTTATCTCTCACTAAGTTTAATAAATTTACAATAAATTTCGATGACAAGTAGGGGATACATATTTAAGAGTGGGAACAGACCATAAACCAGGCCCACTTTTTATTACAAATGACAATTCAAATTTGGGCCATAATACAAGCTCATTAATAAAACCCAACAACAATAATAAAAACCAAATGTAAACAACCTAACATACACCTAAAAATTGGTCATGGCAATCGATCATCCTTTTATCCAATTATTTAATTCAATTAAATGATTGGATAACATGCAATTCAAGGTGACAATAATTGTAAATAGATAAAATCATATTTTATACATAAAATCCCATTTTATATATAAAATCATATTTTATCTATTTTATCCATAAAATCATATTATATATATAAAATCTAATTTTATATGTAAAATCTTATTTTATTATCAATTGTACAAAAATAATCAATTTTCATGAAATTTAATTTATTGGACTGAATTTATAAATTTTTCAAATATTCAAATTTATCCAATAATTAATTTTCTTAAAATTTTTAGTTCAAACAATTTTGACCCAATGCCTCGTGGACCCATCGAAACAATTTTCGATCGGGCCAAAAAAAACTGGGCCCAATAACCATTAACGGGCCGAAATTCATAATTTCAT
Source organism: Henckelia pumila (assembly GCF_033568475.1). NCBI lineage: Eukaryota > Viridiplantae > Streptophyta > Magnoliopsida > Lamiales > Gesneriaceae > Henckelia > Henckelia pumila. The sequence continues at coordinate 131,120,710 of NC_133122.1, read as the reverse complement.
AAAAATTAAAAAAATAATTTTTTCTGGGCTGCCCGGGATGATCCTAGGCAGCCCCTGACCATCGGGGGCCCAGCCCACGCCCTGGGCTGCCGAGCGCGGCCCAGCTGCGCGCTGGGCTCTGCAGCCCCCCCAAAAATTTTTTTTTCTTTTTTGTTTTCTGAAAAACCGAGGCTTTGTACAATCAATAAATTTTAATCGTTAAGAGCTGAGAGCAACCTGGCTCTGATACCACTGTTGAAACACGTTCTCGGATCTGTCAGATAAGATACCCGTAGCAGCGGAAGGTTTTAAAATTTTTATTTTCTGATCTGCAACGATTCCAGATCGTGGGTATCAAATTCTAACGATTAAAACGAATAAGTAAAATAAAACAAGAATTAAATTTTACCTCTCAAGTCTCAACTTGAGGTTATGAACTCCAACAGATAAATCTGCTCTTCTTGTATATCCCAGGAACTGATGACTCGATCAACTCCTGAATCAGGTCCACGAACAGAAATCTAAACCCTCTGACAGACTACACTAGAAAGTCTATCAGAATTTTCTACGAAGAGAAAATAACAGATCTGATATGTTAAACCAGACTGCAATTTCAAAAATTGCATACTGGAATTTTCGAACAGAAGAGGGGAAGGGGTCGGCCACCTTAGGGAGAGAGCTCTCTAGGGTTTTGAAAATTATGAGCTTGATTGTCTAATTTCTGTACTGCAATAACTTATTTATAACATGGGCTGCTAACAGTTTAGGGCCCGTTAGTCATAAGTTCAAGCCTGACAAGCAAAGCCCGCATGTTCAGAAATTAATATAAAATTCATCGTGACTTAAAATGACAAACCAATTTTACCAATGTGTACAGAAACCTTTTCTGTATATTTTAAAGTCAAGATAAATTTTTTGAATCCGAATTCAGTTGTTTTCAAAAATGGCATCCCTATGTCATTTTAGGAAATCTCACTCCCTCTACTCATCAATAAGAATTCCTACTTCTCATTCGCTAAATTTAACTCATTAAATTTAATTATCTCAATGGGGATTAGAAATTTATTACTTGTGTAACCCTCAATGGTTCAGGGATACAGCTAGCCGTGGGCCCACAACTCCTTTGTGACTCAGAAAAACAATTTCCGACTTGCCCATCGAATCATGGTAAGAGCGCCTACCAACATCGCCCTATGATTCCCTAGGTATCACTGATAGTGCCTGCAAGAACCAGTGGGTTTTGGTTAGCGTACAGTACGGTCCCTTCATCCATATATCCCAATCGAATAAACAACCATTGGTATATCGAGAGCCGTTCGAGATTCGATAACTATGCAATGCATCTTGAAGATCAAATAGTGACATCGCATGTGCAACTAGGAAACCAAGTAACCTAAATCACATCATGTACTCTGGCCAGAGATTTGTCACACTAATATCTCCTCAAATCGCATAGGATATCCACACTCGCAAGCGTGTGGTGAATCCTTGACAACAAAACATTGACTCCTATATGTGTCGTAACTGTACCCAATCTCGACACCTTATGACCCTCATGGAGTCAGTAAACGAGTCAAAGTACAGTACTAGCATATAGAGTCTCCATGATGTTTCAAGTAGTAAGGACTAATGGTGTACAACCAAAACCACGGACTTATCCACTCAATTAGTGAAAACCACTTGGAAAGTCCGAATAGGGTAGTTCTGTCATCCATCTAATGAATATCCATTTGCATGCTTCAAACATCTCTATGTTCCATACCAATGAAACGTGGTACTCGACATCTCAAATGCTAGTCTCAATCTCGAGCGATCTTTATCTTTATTGCGGACGGCTCAATTGACTAGGAACTTATTTAGAATATACAGTGATTTACAAGATGTGTTTCATGATAGTCATCCATATCCACTATCACATCTTACATGCACTTTAGTATATTCAAGGTCTTTATCTAAATATCGTATAGTACGTCACAACATAGCAATATGATAAAAGATAAAGTAAATGCCAATGAAGAGTGTAAATTATATTAAACAAAGATTGTTTACAAATTAAGTCATAAAGGCCCTTAGCCACAAGTTGGCAAGCAGGGCACCCACTCTTTCAGGTTCGTGGGCTGGGGTGAGTCGAGTGATGTTCCATGGTGTCTTGTAGTGTGGTCTTAGGCTGGTGGTGAAGGAAAGGTAAGATAGGAGTGATTGGTGTTAAGTTGAGTTCGTGCAGATTTTTTAGCATTGCGGTAGAGCTGTGGTTGTTTCATATAGGCTGGATGGTTCCGGCGACTAGATGTGGGTGTTGCTCTGTTCATAGGTCTAGTCTAGGATGTGAGGGTTGTGTCGGTTCAATTTGGAGTCGTTTCGGATAGGATATGGTCAAGTTAAGGGCAATTTAGCATTGAGTGGTCGGTGCAGAAATTTTACAGGTTTAAGGGCTGTCCTAGTGCCGAGGATTAGGGGCTGGTTCAAGTGGTCTGTAAAGGGGGTGGTCTGGCCATAGTTCAATTTTAGGATGTGGTAAACGTGTCGGTTCAATTTGGGAGCCATTTGGTTAAGTTTTGGATAGTTTAAGGGTGAATTAAAGACAAGGTGGTTGTGCAGATTTTGTTGAGAGTAGTTGCTGCCCGGAAATCCATTTTGTTCGGGCTGCTCGGGTTGGCATGGGAGGTTAAGTACCTATCCTTGGGTCAGTTTAGAGTGTGTAGACTATGTCGGTTCAAGCGGAAGTTGTTTTGGTTAAGGAAAGGTCGAGTTATGGGTTTTATGGTTGGAACGCTCGATGTAAGTCGTGATCGAGGGATAAGGGAGTTGTGGTTGGATAGCTTAGCCTAGGGGCAGTGTTGTGAAAAATACTCGCAAGCGTACGAGTGTCAAGTTTTAATATAGTGAATGAATCAAGTATCGTTCTCACAGAGAGTAAATTGAAAATATTCAGTTCTTGTAATTAAAATAATCCAAACTTTATCTAGAAAATCAATATTTGAGAATTTTGCAGAAAAATAAAATAATCAATGAGTTTGTTTTTGATAGCACGCACACAACTTTCATATATAATCAGTCATATAAAAATGGTTTAAAGGTTTAGATTTCACCTGGTTTCAACAACAATCAATCTTAATTAATTAATCTTCATGAATTTCAATGAATTAATAGCCAAGAACACTTAAGTGTATTATTCCCTCTCCCGAGTGCCGAATAAAATATATCAACTACAATTCAATTCCAATATCCCTATTAAGAATCTAATTGCAATGATCAATTCAAAACAATGTTCTTTTTAAAATCTATGTTAAAATTATACACACTCCCGAGTAATATAAATAATTAACAGTGCTAATTCTATTGGTCCTATTCAAAATCTCCTCTCCCGAGTACCAGATTTCAAATAAATATTACAAATAAATTATTTATCAGATAATTGAAAAGACAATCAATTCTAGAAAAATAATTAATCTAGAAGAAACTCAATTCAATAAAATCAAAAATTCATGAAAGTGTCTACACCAGGTTCCATCTGACCTCTAGACTCTAAAAAATTAGTTCATAATACAATTCTGAATAAAACAATAATTCATAAATCCAAACATATTCAGAATTAAATAAATAATAGAAAACAAATCCGTCGTCGATGCCGTGTCCACACTATCGATCTCCATCTTCGTTCTTCACGTTAAAGCTTCCCAGAAATCTCTCAAAAATCTCACGTTCAAATCTATGTTCTCTGATGTGTGTATTGTGGCGGTTAAATAGATCTCCATTAGGTCTTAAAAAATCCCTTATATACTCCCTAAAAATCTTCCAAAGTCAACCCAAAGATATCTCAAAGTTTCCAAAAATATAGAAACACTTCGTCAGAAATTCAACAACGCGCGGGCGCGCCTCCTTTTCGCGCGGGCGCGCATAACTCTCTGTCTTGGCAATTCAAACATCTCGATCACACGCGGGCACGCATCATTCCTGGGGCGGGCGCGCATAGCTCTCTGGAATTTTCCCACACTTTCTTCAGGTAACGCGCGGGCGCGCATACGGCTCGGGTCCATCTTCATCTTTTCTTCAAAATATTGGACCATCTTCTCTCGCTTCGCCTTTTTCTTGACTCCTTTGATTTCATCCATCAAAAATTTGGTATTTGTTGTACCTCCTAACATCCAACACAAACAACAGCAATTTCCACGTAATTCCGCTCGAAACCAAACAATTATCCAATAATATCAATACAAATTAAGTGCACAAAATGCACTTATCAAATTCCCCCAAACTTAAATGCTTGCTAGTCCCGAGCACAACTAATCAAGACTCAAAGCACAAAAATTCTCAAATTACCAACCTTACACACTATTCTTGTTAAGAAATTCATCCCACCACCACTACAGCACAGAAAACTAAACAAAAAGAACCAAAAAAATTTGAAAAGAAAACACATAAAAACAAGAATAAAACTCAGCAACGAATTCCCACATACTTGAATCAAGACCCCCCCCCCCCCAAACTAGGTAAAATCATTGTCTTCAATGAATTAAACAAGCAAGAGTAAGGGCATGTACCTCAAACGACGATCTTCAATGGTCGCCGCCCGCATCACCATCAACACCATGGTCAGGGTCCGAACCACCAAAGGGAGGTGGCCACTGAGGATAAGGAGGAAACGGATGAGCCGAGCTCGCAGCGTGAGGAAACTGGTGGCTCAAGGCATCATTGAAACTCAACATATAGTCCATAAATATATCATTCCTGTGCTAAAATTGCTGAAATTCTTGTCGGTGCTGGCGAAGATCCACCTCAAGAGAGGTAACACGTGCTTCCAAGGAGGGAGGTGGAACAGGTGGGGGTTCAGAAACTCTACAAGCGGCTGCTCCAGAATTGTATGATCTTCTGGCCACACGTTCTCTCAATTCACTTTCAGATGGGAGATGAGAAGACGCCCCACAGGGTATGAGAGCATTGGGCTTCAAAAGTTCTTCAGTGGGGTTCCAATCAACTCCAACAGCTTCAGACAAATCAGTAATAATAGAAGGCAATGCAAGCCCTCCTCTCGAACGACCAGTAAAAACATTCTGAATAGTGTCTTGGCATATTTGACCGACATCTACAGCTTTTCCCTCAATAATGCAGTATACAAGAATCGCCCTCTCTCTGGTGACTTCATGATCATGATCAGTGGGCTTGAGTCTAGCGCAAACAAGATTGTACCAGCTCTTGGCATCACTAGTTAAATCAATTTTTCGCAGTTTCGATTGTTTGTGATCACCCCCCCCATCCTCCATTCGGCTCCCGCAACACAGATGGTTTGATTAATTTCATTATAATCAATCTCCCTAGTCCTATACATAGCATATTCATCAAATTCCACTGGTGGAATTTGAAACAAAGTATTGATCGACGCGGAGTCAAAAGGCACCATTTTTCCCCTCACCAACACCTTGAACTCGACGTGTTTGACTTTCAAATTCGCATAAAATTCCCTGACTAAGGACACCACGGCTTCTTGTGGCTGTTTAACAAATTGAAGCCACTGACGCTCTAGTACTTCATCACTGACATTGCTCGTAATAACCCCATTCATCTCAAATCCAATTGACGTATCAAACCCTCGCTCTGGTAGAATATTCTTAGATAAAAGTGTGTGATAATTCTCTGTAGCTTTCTCATCCCAGAAACGATGGGTATCAAAAGTAGGGGTCAAAGAAGAGGATTCACCCAACTTCGTTTTCTTCTTTGGAGCCATATGACAAACACTTAGAGGACAAAATAACTAACCAACATTCAATAGGAAGAAACCCCGGTCCTGACTCCCCCAAACTTAGCAACTCAAGCCACAAACACACTCGTCACGCAAAACAACAAACGAGTACAAACAATAGAACCCAACGCAGATGTCAACAAGGCAAACACAATTTCGCACCACCACCGTATTATCTCGGTCAACCAAGAGATAAGAATTGGCAATCCCGGAATCAGAGAAGCTTACCAAAAAAACTTGAGAATATCACAGCAATATCTCCCCACTAGAACTTCCTGACCTGGAGATCGATGGGTGCCCGCGGTGTAGAAGAACAGTAGACGATGGATAGAGAGGAAAGAAGATGAAGCGAGATGGAAGAAGGATGAGGACTGGAAGATGGAATGAGAGGAATCGACGACTAGGAAAGAAATTTGAGAAGGGTTTGGAAATATAGGGAACATCGGGATGAAGAATGGGAGAGAAAGGAAAGAAATCGGGGTATAAATTTGGATGAAGGGGGCGCGCAAGAAAGAAAGGCGGGCACGCATAAACCTCTGGCCCGATTTATTTTTCTGCACAAAGGACGCGCGGGCGCGCCTGACTGAGAGACAAGCGGGCGCGCATAAGGTTCTGTGTCATTCCTCCGATTTCAAATTTTGTGAGGCGCGGGCGCGCCAAAGGGGAAAGCGGGTGCGCATAACGTTCTGGAATTTCATTCCTGAGAAACAAAAATTAAGGAAAATGAATTAGAATGCGAAAAACAGCTGAACGCAAAAACGAAAGAAAATTAAAAACAGACAAAAATGAAAATATGGGTTGCCTCCCAAATAGCGCTTGGTTTAAAGTTGTCAGCCCGACTTTCACCAGTATTAACTCTTCCCCTTTTCTTTCGCACGCCAAATAAATTTCACAAACCGCTTTTTAAATTTTGCTCTCTTTTTCATGAACTTATTCTTTGGTAAATTTGGCGTTCTATCCATTGATGAATCAACCGCAAAATCAGCTCTTTGATAGCTCTCCAACTTCACGACCGGTTCAATTAAGCATAATTCTTCGATGGGTGGATTAGGTGCTTTCGTGAATAGATTGAAAATCACTCATTCGTACTCCACACCCATTGACAATTCACCCTTCTTCACTTCAATTTTGGCATCTGCCGTAGCTAAAAATGGTCTCCCAAAAATCAGTGGAGCACCATGATCCGCTTCAATGTCCAAGATCACAAAATCCACTGGAAAGATAATTTATCCTCCTTAACTAGCACATCTTTAACAATACCCAATGGATATGTGATGCTTCTATCCGCCAACTGCAATGAAATCATAGTCGATTTCATCTCTCCCTACTCCAAGGCCCTGTAAATAGATAATAGCATTAAATTAATACTGGCCCCTAAATCACATAGTGCAGTAGTAAACTGAGATCCACCAATAGAACAAGGAATAGTAAAACTCCCTGGATCCTTAAGCTTTTTTGGCATCTTCTTTTGTAGTACCGCACTGCACTCTTCTGTTATATTGACCACCTCGTTCTCCAGCAGCTTCCTTTTCTTGTACATCACCTCCTTGATGAATTTTGCGTAGTTCGGCATTTTCTCCAAAGAATCAGCAAAGGGGATGTTGATATGAATTTTCTTGAAAATTTCCAAGAATTTGGAGAACTGCTCATCCAATGCTTTCTTCTTGAACCTTTGGGGATAAGGAAGCGAAGTCTTGTACATTGATTTGTCTTCAAGTTCAGGCTTCTTCTCTTCGACTTCCTTCTCTTTCTCTACATCAGCTACATGTTCCTGGACTCCAACTTATTTCCCACTCCTCAACTCTATGGCATTACACTGCTCCTTTGGATTTACCTCAGTGTTGCTCGGAAACTAGCCTCTGTTGTTATCATTCAAGGCATTCGCCAACTGCCCAATGCTAGTCTCCATAGATTGCAACACAGCACTCATGTTGGCCATGTGCGTCTCTAAGCTGTTCAGGCGAGTCTCAGTCCTCGCCATCCTTTTACCAGATTCCTGCACAAAAGTACTAACCACATCTTCCAAAGAAGGCTTACCCTCATCCTTGTTTGTATTGAACCCCAGAGGAGGATTCAACACATTTTTGTTGTTAGCATAAGAAATATTTTCATGATTACGCAAGCTAGGATGGTAAATATTAGGGACATGGTTACCTCGATAGCCTCCATAACCTCTTTGATTGATGTACTGGGCTTGTTCATGATAGTGAGATTCATCCATTGCACCCGGCACACCTGCTGCTGGTTCTGCAACACTCACTTTATTCAACGCAGCTACTTGTGTAGTAAGTGCAAATAATTGGGCAGTGATAGATGTGAGAGGATCCACTGCATACACTCCAACTGGCTTCTTGACTCCCATACGCTCAGATGGCCATTGAAAACTATTGATCGTCATCTGCTCCAACATATCATAGGCCTGTACATGGTCCTTAGCAAAAATTGTGCCTCCAGCGGCAGAATCCACAGACATCCTCGTAGGCGCATTCAGTCCGTTGTAAAACCACTCGATATGTTCCCAATCTGCAAAATTGTGGTTAGGACAATGTTTAAGTAAATCTTTGTACCTTTCCCATGCCTCGTAGAGCTGTTCAGACTCCATCTGCCGGAAAGTGCTGATTTCGATCTTCAATTGGGTGGATTTAGCAGGTGGAAAATATTTCGCAAGAAATTTTTCTGCCATCCCCTCCAAGGTAGTAATGCTCCCTAGCGGTAGTGACTGCAACCAACTCCTTGCTTGATCCCCGAGAGAAAAAGGGAACAAGCGTAAACGTATAATATCCTCAGACACACCATTCATTTTTACCGTATCGATTATCTCCAAGTAAGTGCGTAGGTGTAGGTGAGGATCAGTAGTGGCGCTCCCATTAAATTGGTTCTGTTAAACCATGTTGATCAATGCAGGCTTTAGCTCAAAATTATTAGCATTGATAGTTCCACGAGCTATTCCAGAGTAGTGATCCTGGATTACTGGCCTAAAATGATCTCTGATTGGAACCAGGGGAGCTTGATTTACTTCCTCTTCAGCAATGTTCGTTAATTCTTCTCTTCTCGCTCTTCTCAAAGCACGTGTAGTTCGCTCGATCTCCGGATCAAACAGTAAAGAATTTGAACTTTGAGATCTTCGCATAAACTGCAATTAAAAATAAGAAGAAATTAATTAGTAACCTAAAATAAAATAAAAAACTCTAAATTAAAATCTAGACTAATTGGTAACACGACTAAAAAAATAATCAAAATTTACTCCCCAGCAACGGCGCCAAAAACTTCTTGTGAAAAATTCTCGCAAGCGTACGAGTGTCAAGTTTTAATATAGTGAATGAATCAAGTATCGTTCCCACAGAGAGTAAATTGAAAATATTCAGTTCTTGTAATTAAAATAATCCAAACTTTATCTAAAAAATCAATATTTGAGAATTTTGAAGAAAAATAAAATAATCAATGATTTTTTTTTGATAGCACGCACACAACTTTCAGATATAATCAGTCAGAGAAAAATGGTCTAGAGGTTTAGATTTCACCAGGTTTCAACAACAATCAATCCTAATTAATTAATCTTCATGAATTTCAATGAATTAATAGTCTAGAACACTTAAGTGTATTATTCCCTCTCTCGAGTGCCGAATAAAATATATCAACTACAATTCAATTCCAATATCCCTATTAAGAATCTAATTGCAATGATCAATTCAAAACAATGTTCTTTTTAAAAGCTCTGTTAAAATTATACACTCTCCCAAGTAATATAAATAATTAACAGTGTTAATTCTATTGGTCCTATTCAAAATCTCCTCTTCCGAGTGCCAGATTTCAAATAAATATTACAAATTAATTATTGATTAGATAATTGAAAAGACAATCAATTCTAGAAAAACAATTAATCTATAAGAAACTCAATTCAATAAAATCAAAAATTCATGAAAGTGTCTACATCAGGTTCCATCCGACCTCTAGAATCTAAAAAATTAGTTCATAATAAAATTCTGAATAAAACAATAATTCATAAATCCAAAAATATTCAAAATTAAATAAATAATATAAAACAAATCCGTCGTCGATGTCGTGTCCAAACTATCGATCTCCGTCTTCGTTCTTCACGTTAAAGCTTCCCAAAAATCTCTCAAAAATCTCACGTTCAAATCTATGTTCTCTGATGTGTGTATTGTGGCGGCTAGATAGATCTCCATTAGGTCTGAAAAACTCCCTTATATACTCCCTAAAAATCTTCCAAAGTCAACTCAAAGATATCTCAAAGTTTCCAAAAATACAGAAACACTTCGTCAGAAATTCAACGACGCGCGGGCGCGCATAACTCTCTGTCTTGGCAATTCAAACATCTCGATCACGTGCGGGCGCGCATCATTCCTGGGGCGGGTGCGCATAACTCTCTGGAATTTTCCTACACTTTCTCCAAGTAACGCGTGGGCGCGCGGAATACAGGCGCGGGCGCGCATACGGCTCGGGTCCATCTTCATCTTTTCTTCAAAATCTTGGACCATCTTCGCTCGCTTCGCCTTTTTCTTGACTCCTTTGATTCCATCCATCAAAATTCAGTATTTGTTGTATCTCCTAACATCCAACATAAACAACAACAATTTCCACGTAATTCCGCTCGAAACCAAACAATTATCCAATAATATCAATACAAATTAAGTGCACAAAATGCACTTATCAGGCAGACACTTAATCATCCTTTTTTCTTGATTTAATGCATGTTTTCATCCTCTAATATTCGAGTGTGTTGCTTCCAACTTTTGAGTTTAGTAAAGTTTTAAACAAGTTGAGAAAATATCTTTGCGTTTTCGATTCAAGTGAAGGTTTGTGTTAATGTTGAATAAAGTAAAATTTTGAAGTTGATAAAAACGTAAAAGTTTTGAATGAGGAGAATTGATTGTGACAATATAAGTGTAGTGTGCGGCCAGGAGACATCTCGGCTTCCCTACCAACTAGAGGAGCATTGTGGTGCCGGGAGAAATCTCGGTGTCCATGCCAAGAGAAGCAATGTGGGGCTAGGAGAAATCTCGGTGTCCTGGCCATAGAGGGTCAATGTGGTGTCGGGAGAAATCTCGGCGTCCTTGCCGACATAGTATTGTGGGGCCGGGAGAAATCTCGGTGTCCTGGCCATAGAGGGTCATTGTGGTGTCGGGAGAAATCTCGGCATCCTTACCGACATAGTACTGTAGCCATTGATCAATCAAAACAAAGAGGGTCACAATCGAGGATCTAAATTCACAGAGGAAATTTAAAGTTAAAGTTAATGAAATTTCATGTTTAAGGGCATGAGAAAGTTAAAGTTCAAGTGTGAGTAAATTTAAAGTTTCAAGCGTGAGTTTGAGTTAAAGTTAAGTGAGTTACATTGCATGCGATTTCATTAAAGTTCTAAGTCTCATCTACATTTAATTTCAAGCATTTTTTCGATGAAAAGTTTCAAAGTATTTTAAGTAAAAATATTTTTAAGGTATTGTGCATGTATTATGTATCCTTTGTTACTCCATGCTTTATACTTGTTGAGCCTTTATGCTCACTAATTTGCTTGGTGCAGGTTAGACCTTCGTTGAGATCGAGAGACGTGACTCTAGAGTGGAATACGATGCGGACTTGGCACATTCTGCTAGTCTTCCGCATATGTTATTTAAACATAAATTTTTTGATGTATTTTATTTTTTAAATTTATTTGATGTAAATTTAAGAACTTCTAGATCAGTTTTATTGGCATGTTAAACATTTGTTTGTTAAATTTTGGTAATCGCAAACCTTGAACTGTTTCCATTTTAAATTCTTGCTCGTTTTTTTGTTTAGTCTTTTGACTCGTTTAGTTCAGTTTTTTGTGTATTTGTTGAGATAGGTAGTTTGTAAATATTTTCAAAAAATCATGCCGAAATTTTTTGAAAAATCCCGCATTATTTTACTATTTTTTTATATTAAGGGTTAAAGGGTCGTTTCACACGAAGTTCATCGTGATCAACTCTCATTTCCACTCAGGAACAGGCAAACTGTGAAGCAATCCTCTAGGTCGTCGGTGTTTAGCTTTAACTTGTTGACACACCAAGCACTTGGATACATACTGATACACATTAAGTTTCATTTCTTTCCACCAAAACCGAGTTCGTAAATCCTTATACATCTTATTGCTCCCTGGATGAATACTCAACTTGGTGCGATGTGCTTGAGATAGAATCTCATTCTTAGAGTATCATCCTCAAGTAATGCAATACGCCCAGATAGACAAAGAAAACCATAAGCTTGATAATGAAATCCAAACGTATTATCATCTCTGGATAAATGAGTCAATCGTTGTGTCTTCGGGTCGGACATCCGAGCATCTCGAATCTGAGAATACAAGGCTGCCTCAGATAAAATTGCAAACATCTGAATACTCCTCATAGCTTTCTTATGCTTAAAGGTATATCCCGAAGAACAAAATTCCAAAATTACACTAGAAACAAGACAAGTCTGAAGTGCAGTTACTCGCACTTTATGACTCAAAGCATCTAAAGTGAGATTAGCAGCTCTTGGATGATATTTAATCTCACAGTCATAATACTTCAGTAAATCCATCCAACGTCTCTGTCTCATGTTGAAATTGTCATGAGTGAACAAATACTTGAGGCTCTTACAAAAAAAATGTATGCTTAGCTTCTACAAGCATCTAATATCACAATATTTTCTCCAGTTTAACTTTTCATCACATTCCACACACTCCACTGTTCACAAAATTCGTGCAAAGGGAAAAATTCACTCACAATTCTCGGTTTTCATGTTTTTGAAATGAAGGAGTGCCTAGCATATGAAGTACAAAAATTTTAAGGTTTGTCCCACATTAACCCAACATCCTCACTGGCTCCTCTTTTTCATATTTTCAACATTTTTTTCAACAATAAAAGTACTATGCACTACGGCGGATAATAAACTAAACAAAACTAACGAAGTACCCCCCCCCCCCTTCCCCCCTTCCAAACTAAAACATTGCAGTGTCCCCACTGCGACAAACATAAAACCAAACTAAACTAAAACACAGAATCAAATAACACACAAATAAACTGACTGAAAAATAAAATAAAACTCCCCTGGTGATGTCACTCCTCCTCCTTGATCTCTGGTGGTGGGACTCCTTCATCAGCGGCCGGTGGTGGAACCATGGCATATGGGAACTGGAATGCAAGTGGGTAAGGTGGTGTCCTCGGATATACGGAGGTGTCCAAGCCCAAGTGATCAGCAATGACCCTCATTAGAGAATCCACAGATGTCATGTATTGGGTATTCACCATTTAATACTGGTTTTTATATTCTACCCAAGAACATAGATCATCGACCGTAGCAGTCATAGATCGACGTTTTGGTGGTAGCGATGGTGCTGAACTCGAGCTCCCTCCAGCCTTAAACTGAGCTCGATTATCCCTCTTACCAACAAGGATCTTCTCATCAATAGCCTGTTTAGGTTGGGTCCATTCATCTTCCGCCCCTTTCGGCACTCCAGCCAACGCACATAATTTGGTAATAATGGTCGGGAAAAATATCTTAGTGTGCGGGCAATGGGCGCACTTCAACATATGAAATGAAATGATATGTCCCGCATTATTCGGAATACCCTTCACGATCGCAAACAGAAGAATGGCCCTATCCTTTTGTACTTCGCTCACATGGGAGACCGGCATCAATCGACAAACCAAGAATTCATACCACAAATCGGGTATGACTTTTAGATATTTCGTCCGAAAATGCAAAAATTTCACAAGATTGCTCCCCACTGCCCCAACATGGCCCAACTCGTGCATAATCATATGGCAATCCAGTTCCGCACAAAGTGCATCATATGTCGGCATATCAATGTCCTCCAATCCAAACATCGCATTAATAGTGTTCTCTACATAAGAAACCCATGTACCCCTAACAAAAACTTTTCGTTCATTGCCTTCCCCCGCATTCTCATAGAATTTGTGTACTAACAAAACTACCCCAGATTTTGGTTGCAAACAAAATGACATCCAATTCCTTGACTCAATCATGCTAACAATAGTCGTCTTATCAAGATGAAATTTCCTTACGGGCCATAAAGTGCGATTAATCTTAGAGTGGTCAAAGCGATTCTTGGCCTCTTGAGATACAAATTTTCCCGCTATAATAGAAGAAGACGATGTTGAACCACTCACCCGGCATTTCTTTGGTGCCATTGAGTTGAATTGTAAGTGAAGGAAACCGCTTGGGATATTTGCTCTTTGAAATTTCGAAACATGGAGTGCTTTTCCCTTGATTTACCGCGTCCAATTTGAGTTCCCGCACGTCTCGTGATGTAATTAAGCCTAAAAATAGAGACAAAAGTAGATGAATGATGAATTTTTTGAAAGAGTAGGTGCCCGGTGAGCCAACTTGTGGCTAAGGGCTTTGATGACTCTTTGTATAAACAATCTTTTGTTTAATATAATTTACACTTTTATTAATGGCAATGACTTTATCTTTCTTCATATTGCTATATTGTGATATACTATTGTTGTTTTGATAAAGACCTTGAATATACTATAGTGTATGTAAGATGTGGTAGAACATGGAGATGTCTATCATGAAACACATCTTATAGTCACTGTATATTCAAAACTGTTCCTAATCGATTGAGCCATCCAATAATAAGGATAAGGATCGCTCGAGTTTGAGACTAGCATTTGCGATGCAGAGTACCACGTTTCATTGGTAAGGAACATAGAGATGTTCGAAGCATGCAAATGGATATTCATACGATGAATGATCGAACTACCCTATCCGGACTTTCCAAGTGGTTATCACTTATCGAGTGGATAAAGTCCGCGGTTTTGGTTGTACACCATTAGTCCTTACTACTTGAAACATCATTGAGACTCTATATGCTAGTACTGTGATTTAACTCGTTTACCGACTCTATTGGGGTCATCAGGTGTCGGGATTGGGTACAGTTGCAACACATATAGGAGTCGATGCTTTGTTGTCAAGGATTCACCACATACTTGCGAGTGTGGATATCCTATGCGATCTGAGGAGATATTAGTGTGACGAATCTCTGGCCAGAGTACATGATGTGTTTTAAGAAATGGTTTCTTAGTAACACATGCGATGTCACTATTTGATCTTCAAGATGTATTGCATAGTTATCGAATCTCGAACGACTCTCGATTTACCAATGGTTGTTGATTCGATCGGGATATATGGATGAAGGGACCGTACTGTACGCTAACCAAAATCTATTGGTTCTTGCAGGCACTATCAGTGATACCTAGGGAATCATGGGGCGATGTTGCTAGGCGCTCTTACCATGATTCGATGGGCAAGTCGGAAATTGTTGTTCCGAGTCACAAGGAGTTGTGAGCCCACGGCTAGCTGTATCCCTGAACCATTGAGGGTCACACAGAGTAATGGATTTTTAATCCCCGTTGAGATAGTTAAATTTAAAGAGTTAAATTTAATGAACAAAGAAGTTGGACTTCTTAATTATGAGTAGAGGAGTAAGATTTCCTAAAATGACATAGAGATGGGCATTTTTGGAAATCACTGAATTCGGATTCAGAAAAATTTATCTTGACTTTAAAAGGTGCAGAAATGGTTTCTGTGCACATTGGTGAAATCGGTTTATCAATCGGAGTCATGATGAATTTTATATTAATTTCTGAACATGCGGGCTTTGCTTGTCGGGCTTGAACTTATGACTAATGGGCCCTAAGCTGTTAGCGGCCTACATTATAAATAAGTTATTGCAGTACAGAAATTACACACAACAGGTCACAAATTTTCGAAAACCCTAAGTATTTTCTCTAACAGTGGCCGCCCCCCTCCCCTCTGCTCAGGAAAATCCAGCCTATGAATTTTGAATTACAGTCTGGTTTAACGGATCAAATTCGTTAATTCTCTTCGTAGAAACTTCTGATAGATTTTATAGTGCAATCTATCAGAGGGATTAAATATCCGTTCGTGGACCTGATTGAAGAACAGTTCGTCCATCAGTTCCAGGGATATACAACAAGAGCAGAGCAATCTGTTGGTGTCCATAATCTCGATTCGAGATTGGAGGTAAAAATTTATAATTGTTATTTAATTTTTACACACACAATTTAATCATAAGGTTTTGATACCCATTATGGAATCGTTCCATATAAAATTTTTTAAACTTCCGCTGCACCGGGTATCAATCCTGATTGATCTGATCGCCGCGTTCTCCAACATTTTTAAGATATAGTAAGGAAAGGGAAGGAAGGGGCGAGAGGGTTTTTGGGAGGAGAAGATGAAATAAAAGGCCACGAATCTGAGTTATAAAACTCAGATCTTTTGCGCCTAGGCGGGAAAACTTTCCGCCTAGGCGCAACTTTAAGTCCTGAAAAAAATAAGAAAACAGAGAAATTCTCGCCTAGCGGTAAATATTTCCGCCTAGGCGCGATGTTCGAACCTGCAAACCAGAGAATTTCTCGCCTAGGCGGAAATATTAAAAAATTTACTAAAGCAAGGGATAAGGCAGTAGTTCTCAATATATAGTCTAGAGCTCGACTTTGTCAGCTTCAGATTCAAGATTTCTCTGACTGGAACACAGTTGTCCCAATTTTCGGTTCAAAATGTTCACTCATGTAATGCTTGAGGCATTGTGTATTGACTGTGAAATTTTTATCTTGTGAATCCTTAAACACCACTGCACCGGAGGGGTAAACTTTTTCAATGAAAAACAGCCCTGACCATCGCGATTTGAGCTTTCTCGGAAATAATTTCAACCTTGAGTTGAAAGGTAGCACGACATCTCCATCTTTGAACTCCCTATTATTGATCCGATTGTCGTGACTTCTCTTGGTGTGTGACCGCTAAGATCGGTGTGATAAAAATCTACTGGCAAGAGCACCAGTTCAAGTAATAGATATTGGAAAAAAGTCCAGATGTCGAACCCACAGGGACTGTTATTTTGTAACTACCAAAATATGATTATTTCTACTTAGTCTAGACTAGTGAATAAAAGCGATTTCAGATTTTAAACTAAGAATAACTTTGCAAATAAAATAAAATTAAATAAAATGCAGCAAGAATTTTAGAGTGAATTCAAATACGAGAAAAGCTCGATCAAGGACACACATAGGTACCGAACAAGTCATGTAACATGTAGCCGATTCAGGACTCAGATTTAATCTTACACTATGGTGAATTCTCCTAACTTTTTTAAAGGCCTATTTCTAGAACAATTAAACATATTCAAATGTTGACAGGTTAATTTTCATAATTCTAATCAAATTCAAATGCCTTAGGAACTGTGAGAATTTAGTTTATACCTAAAACCGTATGATAAAATCGAATACTATTTCTAGCCAATTTTACCTCGTGTTAATTATTATAGTGATCGAAATCAATTCCTCCTCTATTGTGAGGCCTCGATTCTAAACATCTAATCTCGGGAAAAATAATAATTAAGCATCCAAGACCCAAGATTAAAATCAATAGAAGAAGATATTTTTTTTAAAGAACATGCTTGGACCCCGTGCACACATCCGTGCACGGGTCCGTGCATTTAACTAAAGCCCACACGGACCCTGCACCACATCCGTGTCCGGGTCCGTGCTTAATCAATGCACTAAAAACTGATGTTTTTTTCCACCTACATGGACCCCCACACGGACGTGGCACGGGGTCCGTGCATTCACAAAATTTCAACACTACAACAAAGGAGAGGGGACACGGACCCTTGCACGGACGTGGCACGGGGTCCGTGCCCTGTTGCACCAGCAAAATAAAACTTCATCAGATCAAATTCCAAACTAACACAATCCAATTATTCAATTCCAACATGCTACAACTCATAAAACATGCATAAAGTACAAGGTAGGTCTAGAGTTATACAATCTCGAACTAGTAGAACATGCTTCAGTCTAGCTTAGTCAATACAAAACATAACGAGTACGAATACAATCTAAGTTAGATTACATATTCGACTTCTAAAGCAGCAAGTCATCACTCTATCTTCACATCCCAACTATCCATGTGATCTCTAATTCGGTCCTGCCCCAACTGTCGCCAAGCACACATAAAAAGACAAGACAACAGCCGGATAATCCGGTTAGAATAGCATTCCCAGTATAAAAGACAAACATGCTATATCAAATAACAACTTCATGTATTTGATGTAAAACAACTTTCACATAATCAAAAGAAAGTGAAATGAATGCATGACTTCAAAATCTCTATATTATCTACTCTGATAATCAAAATGCATCTCGTATCTTCTTTATTTGGTTGGGATCCCAAGGATAAAGTATCACAACGATCACACCGAACTCTCCTTTCGAGGTGGATGATGTATACTTCAATTCTCTAGACTCCGGAGCATTATAGAGAGATCAATATGCAATTGTAGTAATTCGCCTACAAAGCCACTCAACTATATTCCCCAGAACGTCTAATTCAAAATGAAAACAATCATTTGTCTCAATATGAATGCATATGAAATCTAATACATTCCATCAAAAACTCAATAGTTCACATAAACATGAAAGTATGTGATTTCTTCGGAATACTTGAATCAAGTCGGATTCGAGTTATTCGTTCCATTCAAGTCTAAGTCGTCTTATACCTTTCTCGATTCAAATGTTGCTCCAACTGGATTTCTACAAGAACAAGAATTCCTATCACAATCCAAACGAATATCAATTCAACGAAAAAGGGGTAATCTCGATACCAAACCTCGATCGACTCTTTGATGATTCAAAATCCAAGAACTCTGAGTCCAACGATGCTCACACAAGTCTGAAAGGAGAGAATTAAGAACATAAATCAATCCAAATCAAACAATTCCCAAAAACTCAATCAAACTCCCAAAATCCGAAAATCTCTAACTGGCTGTATAACGGCTACAAACTGATCAAACTGAAAACACAGACAGCATTAAAATATCGATATCAACTCAAATAAATACCAAATCAACAAATATAACTCAAACCCATCAAATCTCAAAATCCATAATTTCGAAAATCACTTCAAAAATCATAACAATTCCGAATGACGCTCTATCTCAAAACCGACTGAGAATAAACGATAAGAACTCAGTCAAGAACAACATAACCGAAACTCAATCGATTCTAACAACATCCAAAAAATATAAAGTGTCCGATCGAAGAAAAACTTACGATAGAACAAAGCTCTCGTAGCCGTGATCGCGAAACTACTTTTAGAAATCATTTTTAACGGACGGATCGACCGGAAACTCAAATCTGAAAGCTCGGAAGTACTTGGGAGGCA
Organism: Henckelia pumila; assembly: GCF_033568475.1. Classification (NCBI taxonomy): domain Eukaryota; kingdom Viridiplantae; phylum Streptophyta; class Magnoliopsida; order Lamiales; family Gesneriaceae; genus Henckelia; species Henckelia pumila. The sequence goes on along the minus strand of NC_133122.1, from coordinate 131,101,767 downwards.
CTTCAATGGAGGGAGACGTGAAGGAAGAGGAGGATGAAGTGAAAAAGAGAGTCAAAGCTTGCTTAAATATCTAACAATCTCCAATTTTGCATTTTAGTCCCTGAAAAATCCGAAATTTGCAAAAAGGACCCTGATCAAAATCAAGCTGGCCCTTGAACTCTGTAATCTCCGATTATCTCAAATAAAGTCAATTAAGATAATTTCAAAGCGTTACAATTCTCCCCCTCTATGAAAAGATTTCGTCCTCGAAATCCATAAGAGTCAATTCCATAAGACGAGATAGAATCAAAAGACGGCAATAAGAATTGACTCTTCATAAATAAGTCCAGAAATTCTGCTCGATTAATTCAGTAATACTCCATCCATCTATCGAAAGTCGCCTCATACTCGTCAGAAAATCCTTCTATACTCAGTCACAAATCGAATCATCTCTGGTTCCAACTCATGTGACATAGAAAGTCATCTCTAATAACGGAGATCTTCCTCTCTTCTCGTACCACTCTTGAAAAGTGCCCTCAATAGTTCATAAAATAGGTGTCGTTGTACGAAGCCTCCACAAAAATCAAGGATTTTGCCAACTAATGCTAAGTCAAGCACTGCAACTCATAGCATCTTCTCTAACATTTGTCTCGTCTGATCTGGCTGTCCGTCGTTCTGATGATATTGAAATAAAATAAGTTGAAATCAAACAACAAATGTCTCCTCGAGGTCTATGCCGAAAAACGAGCGCATCGAGGATCTCTGTCTAAGCTGACAGACTTCGGCAAATCATACAATCTGACAAAATTTCTGACAAAAAATCTAACATCTGATCATGTCTGAGGATCATTCCGTAGGGAAATACAAGGAAGATTCATAAATCGGTCAATCATTAGAGATAGTAGATAAAATAAGAACAAATCCTTCGACTTCTTAGATTATAAAAGGTCGCGGAAATCTCTTCGTAAGGAAACGATGCCAAATCTTCCAATCAATAAGATCGCTGCGAACTCAAGTACAGAGCTAAACCTTGAGTCTCGAGCATCTTCAGCTGTGAGACCTCGATTCTAATCATCTAATCTCAGAATAAACAATAATTACGCATACAAGATCTAAGATTAAAAGCAAAGTTTTTTTTTTTTTTTTTTTTACACAGGGTGACGCGCGGGCGCGCCACCCGAGGCGCGGGCTCGCATACAGCCCTGCCTGGGCCTCCGGGAAAGGGAGCAGAATGCGCGGGCGCTCCTCACCAGGCGCGGGCGCGCATGGCCTGCTGTTTTAGCTCAAAATAAGGCTCCAAAAGTGCAATCCAACACCCGGAAAGGCTCCGACATGATCCAACTAACACTTTTCCAACAACGAAGTATTCAATTACAAGAAAGAGTAGAACATGCATCAATTCTAAGTTCCAAAATCCAAAATACAAATCGAGTTCGAATACAATCTAAGTTCGATTTCAAATTCGACTTCTACAATAACAAGGCCTCACTCTATCAACTCGACCACCTAGCCATGCGATCTCTGACTCGGTCCTGCCCCACCTGTTGCCAAGCACACATACAAAGACAAGACAACAGCCGGATAATCCGGTGAGAATAATATTCCCAGTAAAAGAGACAAACATGCAATATCATAAAAACATCTCAAACGAAATGCATCATCTTCTACATATTCAAATAACAACCATGCAATTCCACAAGCCTGTCTAATACTCAATTCATATGCATAAATGCAATTCATGTCTTTAAATCTGAGATTATCAAGTCGGATAATCAAAACATTTCAGCTTTTGCTTTTGGGATCCCGAGGACGAGATCACGTAAACAACTCACCGACTCTCCCGATCGAGGTGGTGCTACGTATCTCCATCCTCTAGACTTTGGTGCAACTATAAGGAGTATGCTAGCACTAGGTGAAACAGCTACACCCAGGCCACTCACAATATAATTCCCAAAACGTCTATCATCAAAAGGGCCGTCCTGCCCGCTATTCAAATCAGGGTTCATATGCTCAATATGAATGCAATGCAACATAACTCAAATAATCAATTAACATGCAAGTATGTGATTTTTCCGGAACACTCGAATCAAGTCGGATTCGAGTCATTCGTTCCATTCCATTCCAAGTCATCTTATACCTCTTTTCAACAACGTCGATGCTCCAAACCTGGAAACAATCATCGATACAAGAATTCCAAATCAAAATTCCATTCCAAATCAAGTTCAACGATAAAGATAATTCAATTCAACTTTCGAGGATGGATCAACTCGATACCAAACCTCGATCAACTCTTCAACGATTCGAAAGTTGCCAATTCGGAACTCCACGATCTTCAACTAATCTGCGGAGATAAAATCAATCCATTCAAAACGAGCAACTCCCAAAAACTCAAACGAATCTCCAATTTCCAAAATCTCAAACCGGCGGCATAACGGCTATAAATTCAACTAACCAAAAATGCAAACAGCATAATATCACTCTAAGCAACTCATATAAATCAACATTCAACCAAAACAATCCAATTCCAACAACTCACAAAACTCACTTTTTCGAAAATCCCTTCAAAAATTCATAACAAATCCGAACGTCGCTCTAATTCAAAACTGACAGATAATAAACGATCAGAACTCCGCCAGGAACAACATACTAGAATCTAAATCGATTCTAACCACCTCCGAAAAACAAAACATATCCGATCGGAGAAATACTTACGGTATAACGAAGCTCTCTCAGCCGTGATCGCTAATCTGCCTTCAGAAATAATTTCTAACGGACGGATCGAGCTCGGGAGGAAATCCAAAAGCTTGAAACTCACGTTGAGTTCTTCAATGGGGGAGAGAAACGTTTGGGAGGGATGAAGGGAGAATGGGAGACTTAGTCAAAGTCTAGATATTATAACAATTCCATTTTTTGCGTTTTAGTCCCTGAAAATTCCAAAATTTTCAAAGTAGTCCCTGACCAAATACAAGTCGTCTCTTGAACTCTGGAATCTCCGATTATCTCAAATAAACTCATTTAAGATAAAAATGGGGCGTTACAATTCTCCCCCTCTAGGAAAAGATTTCGTCCTCGAAATCAAACACGGTTCTAACACGAACTGTATCTCTCAACTTATTCCTTCAAGTCCGTCAATCAAAAGTCGACTCATTCTCGTCAGAATAATCTTCCTCTGCTTAGTCACAATTCGATTCATCTTCTATCTCGACAAGAAATTTCCATCTTACAACCATAGTTTTTAAACGTCTAAACAAAAAGGGCGATTTTGCCCGCTGAATCAAAGATAGGCTCAAGATGAAATCATAATAAAACATAACAAAACTCAATCCATCAACCAAATACGAGTTCCACAAGCTAGAACAAGTATCGATGCGATATGTGATTTGAAAGGGAAACTCGAGAACCAACTGTCCCGAGTATGCTATCCCGCTACGATGACTGCTTTTACCTTTCAAGGCAGTAGCTCCAACTCTGGATAAGCTACAACAAAAGATTGTATCAAAAGCTATACAATCTAAACAACAACAACGTCACTAGGTTGATTTTCTATATCGTTCTTTGTCCAAATCTCTGAAACGAACAATTGCTGCTAACTTCGGGCTCGACAACTCCAAACAAATCTGTAAGGAGACAATAACTGATCAACATAGCGATCAACTCAATTTTCAAGTTCAATACTCCAAAACAGTTCAAATCTCCAAGAATAAAGAATTCTGTCAACTAGTGCTAAGTCAAGCACTATAGGTCATGGCATAACCTCAAAAGTTCAACTCATCTGCTCTGGCTGTCCGTAGCTCTGAGGGTATCGAACTGAAAATTTTGGATTCAGACAACAAAATCTCATCGAAATCTATACCGAAAGAACGAGTGCATCAAAAATCTCTGTCTAAAATGACAGACTTCGGCAAAAACAAGACATCTGACTACCTCTGACAATATATCAATCTTCTAATCTTGAATGAAAGTCATTCTGTACGGAAAACGGTAGCAGATTCCAACAATCGGTCAATCAAATCAGACATTAGATAAAATAAGAACAACTCAAAACATCGGTTGCTGCATACAATTCCTCAGATAAAATTCGCAGTAAGAAATCTCATACAATCTAATCCTCTTCTCTGCTTTCAAATCAGTTCCGTCTGCTAAAATAATTACTCCAACTCTTAAGATTAGAACAGATCACGTGAATTTCCGCATAAGACAAATAGAAGAACAGGTCTTCAAATCAATAAGATCGCTGCGAGCTCGAAGTCCAGATTCAGACATTGAGTCTCGAGCGTCTTCAACTGTCTCGACGTCTAGACTATAGCGCAATTCCACTTAATAAGAACACATCTCCAAAAACCTCGATAAGAAAAGATCGCTGATCGGCATAAATTCCATCATCAAATCATACAATCGAAGAAGACCATTCGATTCAAAGAATTCAGACATCGAAGAAAACATACAACTGCTCGGCACAAACATCTGCTATACGATTCTCAAAAGTTCCGAAAGATCAGTACAATTCTCATTCCAAAAAGATAAGAAATCAACGATAAAAATTCCTAGTCTCAACTAATTCTTCTAAAAGATCCGGTTAACAGAAGTTAACAACACTACTGGAGTATTCATCAATTCGACAATTCAACAATTTAATAGAGTCACGTCAAACATAAACAGATTCTTCAATAAGAAGGCAAGAGACTCGCCAGAATCTAACATTCCAATAAGAATAGGGAACTCAATATCGAACGTTACCTGATCTGTCATTATCGGGTGCAGCCTGAGTCTGCTGATCCTCAGACAAAGCAAAGACTCGTGCCTGCTGTCTGGGAGGCTGGCTTCCATACTGATTACCTTCCTGCCTATTCTGCTGCTGAGGTTGGAAAAAGTGAACAGAAGGTGCTTGCTGCTGAGGCTGAGCTGTCTGTCTCAAGAATTTTCCACTCTGTGCTTGCTCAGGGACACGCTGAGGACACGTTCTTGCAAAGTGCCCCGCCTGGTTACAAATATGACAGCTTCCAAAAATACCTCTACACTGATCACTGGAGTGACGACCTCCGCAATTTGCACAAGACATGCCTGACTGTCCCGAACTCTGTCCCGATCCATACTGTCTCGAACCACTAGAGCTCAAAGAACTGGTTCCGTGCTTCTTAAACTGCTTCCCTTTCGGATGATAGTATTCCTTCCTATTACCTCCACTGCTACCACCTTCAAAACTCGATGGTTGATTCTGAAATTGAAAAGGTTGTGCCTGAAACTGTTCTTGCTGCTGCTGCGGCACAAACTGACCTCCTCTCTGTCTCCATAAACCTGCTTCAGCACCTTTTGCGTGATTCATGGCATCCGCAAAATTGTTAGGCCTATTGGTGTTTACCAACGTGAAGACGTCGGGGTTCAAACCATTAATGAACTGGTCGGCTTTAGCTTCCTCATCGCTGGCAATCAGCGGTGCAAAACGTAACAGACTATCAAACTTGGCTACATACTCTTCAAGATTCAAATTCCCCTGCTTCAGATTTGCAAACTCGGCTCCCTTGTCCTTTCGGTACGACACGGGGAAAAACCGCTTATAAAATTCCGATTTGAAAAGAGTCCAAGTAACTTCCGTACCTCTATTCTCTATTGCTTTCTTCGTCATGATCCACCAACTCTTAGCAACCCCACAAAGCTGATGAATGACTAACCTGATTCGACGGTCATTTGATTAATCGATAGAATCAAACAGCTGATCGATATCATCCAACCAACTCTCACAATCAACTGGATTTTTAGAACCCATCAACAATGGCGGATTAAAAGACTGAAACCTCTTCAGCAGGGTTTCCATAGGTGTCGTTGTAGCATCCATCTCAACAGTTTCAGTACTTGCTTGCTCAGTAGCAGGAATAACTGGTGGTGGGTTCCTGTTAATAACTCGTCGAGGACCCATCTGATTATCAAAGGTTAGGACACAAGATAACTCAATCGCTACAATCGGTGCCCTTGCAACCTCTCAGAATTCCGGATACAGGTGAATTACAGTTCATATCTCAAATAATTCATGCTTTAAAATTCAATCACGTAATCATGTAACTCAGATAATTCTCAACAAATAAAATATGCTCGCATGGTATTTAAATAAATCGATTTAAATAACTCAATCACATGCGAGAATTCAATTCATGCGGACTCGATCTACCCCGCTCACTTCTAAATTCAGTCCAAAGAATCTTATCGCTCTGATACCACTTAATGTGAGACCTCGATTCTAATCATCTAATCTCAGAATAAACAATAATTACGCATACAAGATCTAAGATTAAAAGCAAAGTTTTTTTTTTTTTTTTTTTACACAGGGTGACGCGCGGGCACGCCACCCGAGGCGCGGGCTCGCATACAGCCCTGCCCGGGCCTCCGGGAAAGAGAGCAGAACGCGCGGGCGCTCTCACCAGGCGCGGGCGCGCATGGCCTGCTGTTTTAGCTCAAAATAAGGCTCCAAAAGTGCAATCCAACACCCGGAAAGGCTCCGACATGATCCAACTAACACTTTTCCAACAACGAAGTATTCAATTACAAGAAAGAGTAGAACATGCATCAATTCTAAGTTCCAAAATCCAAAATACAAATCGAGTTCGAATACAATCTAAGTTCGATTTCAAATTCGACTTCTACAATAACAAGGCCTCACTCTATCAACTCGACCACCTAGCCATGCGATCTCTGACTCGGTCCTGCCCCACCTGTTGCGAAGCACACATACAAAGACAAGACAACAGCCGGATAATCCGGTGAGAATAATATTCCCAGTAAAAGAGACAAACATGCAATATCATAAAAACATCTCAAACGAAATGCATCATCTTCTACATATTCAAATAACAACCATGCAATTCCACAAGCCTGTCTAATACTCAATTCATATGCATAAATGCAATGCATGTCTTTAAATCTGAGATTATCAAGTCGGATAATCAAAACATTTCAGCTTTTGCTTTTGGGATCCCGAGGACGAGATCACGTAAACAACTCACCGACTCTCCCGATCGAGGTGGTGCTACGTATCTCCATCCTCTAGACTTTGGTGCAACTATAAGGAGTATGCTAGCACTAGGTGAAACAGCTACACCAAGGACACTCACAATATAATTCCCAAAACATCTATCATCAAAAGGGCCGTCCTGCCCGCTATTCAAATCAGGGTTCATATGCTCAATATGAATGCAATGCAACATAACTCAAATAATCAATTAACATGCAAGTATGTGATTTTTTCGGAACACTCGAATCAAGTCGGATTCGAGTCATTCGTTCCATTCCATTCCATGTCATCTTATACCTCTTTTCAACAACGTCGATGCTCCAAACCTGGAAACAATCATCGATACAAGAATTCCAAATCAAAATTCCATTCCAAATCAAGTTCAACGATAAAGATAATTCAATTCAACTTTCGAGGATGGATCAACTCGATACCAAACCTCGATCAACTCTTCAACGATTCGAAAGTTGCCAATTCGGAACTCCACGATCTTCAATAATCTGCGGAGATAAAAGCAATCCATTCAAAACGAGCAACTCCCAAAAACTCAAACGAATCTCCAATTTTCAAAATCTCAAACCGGCGGCATAACGGCTATAAATTCAACTAACCGAAAATGCAAACAGCATAATATCACTCTAAGCAACTCATATCAATCAACATTCAACCAAAACAATCCAATTCCAACAAATCACAAAACTCACTTTTTCGAAAATCCCTTCAAAAATTCATAACAAATCCGAACGTCGCTCTAATTCAAAATTGACAGATAATAAACGATCAGAACTCCGCCAGGAACAACATACTAGAATCTAAATCGATTCTAACCACCTCCGAAAAACAAAACATATCCGATCGGAGAAATACTTACGGTATAACGAAGCTCTCTCAGCCGTGATCGCTAATCTGCCTTCAGAAATAATTTCTAACGGACGGATCGAGCTCGGGAGGAAATCCAAAAGCTTGAAACTCACGTTGAGTTCTTCAATGGGGGAGAGAAACGTTTGGGAGGGATGAAGGGAGAATGGGAGACTTAGTCAAAGTCTAGATATTATAACAATTTCATTTTTTTCGTTTTAGTCCCTGAAAATTCCGAAATTTGCAAAGTAGTCCCTGATCAAATACAAGTCGTCTCTTGAACTCTGAAATCTCCGATTATCTCAAATAAACTCATTTAAGATAAAAACGGGGCGTTACATCAGCTGCCTCGTTGTCTAGAATAGAGCGTGATTCCTCTGAATAAGAGTATATTCAAAATCTCGATAAGAAGAAATATCGAATACTGAAAGATCATCCTTACCGAATTCAAGAATACTGACGTGCTGATCAACAAAATTCCATCACCAGATCATACAATCGAGGACATTTTAACTCGATCCCGTCAGGATTCAGACATCGAAGAATAGCATACAACTGCTCGGCACCAAAATCTGAATTATGACTATCAAAAGCTCTGAATGATCAGTACCAAAAGACAGGCAAATCATCGATAAGAATTCCTAGCTTCAACTAATACTACTGAAAGATCCGGTTAATAGAGGAATTAACAACACTACAGGAGTATTCGTCAATTCGAATGACTCAACAAAAGTTTAGAGGCACGATAAACATTAAACAGATTCTTCAATAAGAAGGTAAGAAACTCACCAGTATCTATCAGTCCAAAAAGAGCAGAAAAACCCAAATCAAACGTTACATGATATGTCATTATCGGGTGCAGCCTGAGTCTGATCCTCGGTCAGAGCTTAAACTCGTGCCTGATGTCTGGGAGGTTGGTTCGCATGCTGGTTACCTTCCTGTCTATTTTGCTGCTGAGGTTGGTAAGAGTGAACCGAAGATGCTTGTCGCTGAGGCTGAGCTGTCTGTCTCGAAGAACTTCCACTCTGTTCTTGCTCAGAGCCCTCTGAGGACACGCTCTGGAAAAGTGCCCCGCCTGGTTACAAATATAGCAGCTTCCAAAAATACCTCTACACTGATCACTGGAGTGATGACCTCCGCAATTGGCACAAGACATGCCTGACTGACTTGAACTATGTCCCAATCCAAACTGCCTCGAGCCACTAGAGCTCGAAGAACTGCTTCCGTGCTTCTTAAACTGCTTCCCCTTCGGAAATAGTAATCCTTCCTATTTCCTCCACTGCTACCACCCTCAGAACTCGGTGGTTGATTCTGAAATTGAAAAGATGGCTTTTGGTAAAGAGATGGTTGGTTCTGAAACTGACTAGGCTGCTGAGGCACAAATGGAGCTCCTCTCTGTCTCCACAAACTAGCTTCAGCTCCTTTTGCATGATTCATGGAATCCGCAAAATTATCTGGTCTAGCAGTGTTTACCAACGTGAAGATGACAGGGTTCAAACCATTAATGAACTGATCAGCTTTTGCTTCTTTTTTGTCGGCAATGTGCGGTGCAAATCTCAGCAAACTATCAAACTTGGCCACATACTCCTCAATATTCAGATTCCCATGCCTCAGATTGGCAAACTCGGCTCCCTTGTCCTTTCGGTACGAAACTGGGAAAACCCGCTTATAAAACTCAGATTTGAAAAGATTCCAATTAATAGCTGTACCTCGGTTTTCCATGGCTCTCTTCGTCGTGATCCACCAGTTCTTGGCAACACCATGAAGCTTATGAATGACTAACCTAGTTCGGAGGTCGTCAGAGTAATCAAGGGAATCGAGCAACTGTTCAATGTCGTCCAACCAGCTCTCACAGTCTACAGGATTCTCTGTACCCTGCAACAATGGCGGGTTAAACGACTGAAACCTCTTCAGCAAGGTTTCCATAGGTGTCGCTGTGGCATCCATCTGAACAGTTTCTGTATTAGCTTGCTCATTCGGAGGAGTAAATGGTGGTGGGTTTCTGTTAATATCTCGACGAGGACCTATCTGATAATCAAAGGTTAGGACACAAGATATCTCGATCGCTAAAACTTGGTGCCCTTTCAACCTCTCAGAAAATCGGATACCAGTAGATAACAAAACAATTATATCTCAAGTAGTCCATGCTTTATAAATTAAATCACATAATCATGTAATTCAAATAATTCTCAAATAATAAAGCATGCTCGCATGAAATTTCAATAATCAATAAATAACTCAATCGCATGCGAGAAGCCAATTCAAGCGGACTCGATCTACCCCGCTCACTTCTAGAAGTCCAAGAACTTATGGCTCTGATACCACTTAATGTGAGGCATCGATTCTAAACATCTAATCTCGGGAAAACAATAAATAAGCATACAAGACCCATGATTAAAAGCAATTGAAGAAGAAATTTTGTTTTTTAAAGAGCATGCCCGGACCCGGTGAACACATCCGTGCACGGGTCCGTGCATTTAACTAAAGACCACACGGACCCTGCACTACATCCTGTCCGGGTCCGTTCTTAATCAATGCACTAAAAACTGATGTTTCTGTCCAACAACACGGACCCCCACACGGACGTGGCACGGGGTTCGTGCCCTGTTGCACCAGCAAAATAAAAACTTCATCAGATAAAATTCCAATCTAACACAATTCAATTCTTCAATTCCAACATGCTACAACTCATAAAACATGCATAAAGTACAAGGTAGGTCTAGAGTTATACAATCTCGAACTAGTAAAACATGCTTCAGTCTAGCTTATTCAATACAAAACATAACGAGTACGAATACAATCTAAGTTCGATTACATATTCTACTTCTAAAACACCAAGTCCTCATTCTATCTTCACATCTCAACTATCCATGCGATCTCTAACTCAGTCCTGCCCCACCTGTTGCCAAGCACACATACAAAGACAAGACAACAGCCGGATAATCCGGTGAGAATAACATTCCCAGTATAAAAAGAAAAACATGCTATATCAAATAACAACTTCATGTACTTGTTGTAAAACAACTTTCACATAATCAAAAGAAAGTGAAATGAATGCATGACTTCAAAATCTCTAGATTATCTACTCAGATAATCAAAATGCATCTCTTCTCTTCTTTCTTTGGTTGGGATCCCAAGGATAAAGCATCACAACGATCACACCGAACTCTCCTTTTGAGGTGGATGATGTATACTTCAATCCTCTAGACTTCGGAGCATTATAGAGAGATCACTCTGCAATTGTATTAACTCGCCTACAAAGCCACTCAACTATAATCCCCAGAACGTCTAATTCAAAATGAAATCAATCATTTGGCTCAATATGAATGCATATGAATTCTAATACATTCCATCAAAAGCTCAATAGTTCACATAAACATGCAATTATGTGATTTCTCAGGAACACTCGAATCAAGTCAGATTCGAGTTATTCGTTCTATTCAAGTCCAAGTCGTCTTATACCTTTCTCAATTCAAATGTTGCTCCAACTGGATTTCTACAAGAACAAGAATTCCTATCACAATCCAAACCAATATCAATTCAACAAAAAAGGGGTAATATCGATACCAAACCTCGATCGACTCTTCGATGATTCGAAATCCAAGAACTCCGAGTCCAACGATGCTCACACAAGTCTGAAAGGAGATAATTAAGAACATAAATCAATCCAAATCAAACAATTCCCAAAAACTCAATCAATCTCCCAAAATCCGAAAATCTCAAACCGGCGGCATAACGGCTACAAACTGATCAAACCGGAAACGCAGACAGCAGTAAAATATCGATATCAACTCAAATCAATACCAAATCAACAAATATAACTCAAACCAATCAAATCTCAAAATCCATAATTTCAAAAATCACTTCAAAAATCATAACAATTCCGAATGACGCTCTATCTCAAAACCGACTGAGAATATTTTGATAAGAACTCGGTCAAGAACAACATAACCGAAACTCAATCGATTCTAACAACATCCAAAAAAAATAAAGTGTCCGATCGAAGAAAAACTTACGATAGAACAAAGCTCTCGCAGCCGTGATCGCTAAACTGCCTTAAGAAATAATTTCTAACGGACGGATCGAATGGAAACTCAAATCTGAAAGCTCGGATGTAATTGGGAGGCGCTTCAATGGATGGAGACGTGAAGGAGGAGGAGGAGGAGGATGAAGTGAAAAATAGAGTCAAAGCTTGCTTAAATATCTAACAATCTCCAATTTTGCATTTTAGTCCCTGAAAAATCCAAAATTTGCAAAAAGGGCCCTGATCAAAATCAAGTCGGCTCTTGAACTCTGTAATCTCAGATTATATTAAATAAAGTCAATTAAGATAATTACGGGGCGCTACATCTGTCGACTTGGAATCGATTAACATGCAAGTAAATAATTGGTCAGATCATTCACAAGACAAATATAAATCTAATAATCAATAATATAAAACCAAATCTGAAAAATCCCAAACAAATATCCAAGTTTTCTACATAAATTCGTCCGGCCCAATCACATGGCCTTGATTGAAAAGAAACGACTACTCCATAAATAAAATCATGATTCAAACAATATTTTTAATCATGAACTAAAAATAAAAAGAAGAAAAGAATAAAGAAAAGAGAAATCTTCTCTCCCAAGCCTGTAGCCGCCTCTCTTGTGTTCTGCACGTTCTGGAACCCTTCATCTGATGATAAAAAATCTATTTATACGCCCCCAATCTTCAAAATATTGCATCTTTCGCGAATAAGAGTTTCCAAAAATAAAAATTCTGCACGTCGTCTCGCTCGAACGAGAGATCTTTTGTTTTATTTTTTTTCCTAACTGTATTTCTCGCTAGATTGCGCAAACATGCGCTCTAGTGAGCTGTTTTCTGCCTCAAATCTCAAAAATTTTGCGACATGCACGGACCCCATTCCAAGTCCGTGCATGGGTCGTGCACACCCCCTTTCCAGCACACAGTTTTCTTGAAAAAATCATAACTCGAGTTTTAGTCGTCTGATCGAGCTGAAATTTGGACAGCAATTTCAAAACATCTTGAACTTCAATTTGAATATTGGAGATCGGATTTTGATCTATAAAATAAAAAATAATTTTTGTATCATGGCTACTCCGTAATTCCTTCTTCAAAAATCCATTTTCCTACAAAATTAACCCGGAGAGTGAAATGCATACATATGCGATAAATGACATAAAAACACATAAAAACACAATGAGATGATACGAATGTATTCAAAATAAACATAAAAATAACATAAAATAATGCATACAAAATGCATTTATCAACACCCACATACTTAAATTTTCCTCGCCCTCGAGCAAAACAAACAATGCAACAAACAACAAAGTAGGAACAGTTCATGGGAATTTGCCTCAGAGAACTCACATGCCAAATTAAAACACCCTCGACTCTCCACAATACACCATCGGTTTAGTGTGAATGTGTGTGTGTGGAATGATATTCCAGTTACATGCAACTTAGATAGAATCCGTTTCAAGACTTCTTAGCGACCTAAAAATACCTCAGTGCAAGAGTCACTTGCATGTATTCATTCCTTCCAATTACCTCTAACAAATACACCTCCCTTGAGATTTATTATTACGCACCGCCGTATTTTGTACCTGACATTTTTAAGGCCCATGAATTATCTGCAAACTTAGCTATAATTGTGATAGGATTCGAGTTTCAATCCCCTCGTCTATAGCCCGAATTGAGCGACAATCCCATTTAACCCGTAAACTTAACTTCTAACTAGGCGATTAGGATTTCAATCCCTTGTCAAAAACCCGGATGAAATTGTTATTAATTTTCAAAAACCAAATTATTTATTTTAAGAAAAGTAACCCCATTTAATCCGCAAACTTAGCCAAGGACAAGGTAATTAGGATTTCAATTCCTTGTTTATGACCCGGATGGAGTTTAATTTTTCAAAAATTTGGATCTATTTCACTTTTTAAAAAATTTTGGTGCGCCCAAGATCATAAGTGCAATTGTTAGAGGATCATAGAATTCAAAGGACACAATTAAGATCACTAAACACCTAGTATCGTGCAATGGTCAAACAGACACAAACTTCATCAATGATTTTTCTAAAATTCACTGGTCTAACATGAGTGCTTAAAAGATTCACGGTTCAACCTATGGCTTCTCATGTAAAGTCAAGATAAAAAAAAATTTCACAAAAATCATAACTTAATATCATCATTGGCTCTCATTCATTATCCTACTCAAAACACATGCACACAACAACAAAAACAAATGACATGCAAACAAATAATGAAATACTAGACTAGTCTACCCCCTTCCCCCATACTTATCCAAAGTATTGCCCTCAATTTTTCAGAACAATGAACAGAATGCAGAAACAAAAACACAAATGCAAAACAACACTCCCCTGGTCCAAGCATCCTCTTATTCCTCAGAAGCATCTGATGTACGATAGCAACAGGTAGGTAAAACTGGTGGTCACGACAAACTAGAATGGGAAAGGCAAAAAGGAAATAAAAATAAAAACTAATCAAAAAGAAATTAAAAATCAAGGTAAAGAACACTGGGTTGCCTCCTAGTTAGCGCTAAATTTATAGTCTATAGCCCGACTGTACTTCCCTTATAATTTCATGGCGGATCATTCACTTTCGCGGTTGTATGCCTAGCACTATCACAGCTCCCTCCAACTCCTTTAACATGCGATTTTTGATCTTGTGGCTGCGAAACGGAATCATGGTTGTCATTCCCCTGCATAAATTCTCCCACACAATTATTAACAACATCAAGAGCAAATCAAGATTTCCCAATTGGGTTATCTCTAACCGACTACAGCATACTAAAAACCACTCGCTCATCATTCATTCTTAACACTAACTCCCTTTTTCGACATCAATTAAGCCCCTACTAGTAGCAAGAAACGGACGCCCTAAAATCATAGGAACCTCAAAATCCTCATCCATATCAAGAATGACAAAATCAACGGGGAAAATTAGCTTATCCACTTTAACTAATACATTCTCTGTAACGTCCCAATTTTATCTTAATTGAGTTTATTTGAGATAATCAGAGATTACAGAATTCAAAAGCCGATTTGATTTTGATCAGGGTCTATTTTGCAATTTTTGGATTTTTTAGGGACTAAAATACAAATATGAGATTTTATATAATATCTAAGCTCCTTTGACTTGGACTTAGTCTCCTTCTTCTCCTCCATCTCGCCTCCCTCCGTTGAATACGGCCAAAGCTCTCTTCAAGCTTTGTGATTTCATTTTCTGCTCGATCCGTCTGTTAGAATTTATTTTCAAAGGCAGATTCCCGATCCCGGAAGCGAGAGCTTCGTTCTATGGTAAGTATTTCTCCGATCAGTTATACTTCAATATTCAAATGTTGTTAGAATCGACAGAGTTTCGGATATGATGTTCTTGAACTAGTTCTTATCGTTTATTCTAAGTCGGTTTTGATTTAGAGCGTCGTTTGGATTTGTTATGATTTTTGGAAGCATAATTCAAAAAATTATATTTTGAGATGTGTTGGATTTGAATTTTTATTGATGTTTTAGGATTGGTTTGAGTTGTTTGCAATGCTATACTGCTGTCTGTGTTTCAGGTTTGATCAGAATATAGTCGTTATGCCGCCGGTTTGAGTTTTGGGATTTTGATTCATTTGATTTGTCAAAACATTGGTAGTTAGGTTTGATTGTCGTTGTTGATCTTCTTTTGCCTCCTTACAGATTCGTTTGAAGTTTGTTGAGCCCAGAGATAGCAGAAGTCGATCATCAGAGAGTTAGAAGAAGAGGGGTAAAGAGTTTACCTTGAGCGTTTGTTGTTTTTGGTTGTATAGATTTTGATATAACCTCTTATTGTATCTTATCCAGAGTTGGAGTTATTCGAATCGAAAGGTACAAGCAGACATTGTTTTAGTGGAATAGAACACAAAAGACAGATGGTTCTTGAGTTTCCCTTAAATCACATACTTGCATCAATACTTGTTCTAGAATGGGAAACTTGTATTTTGTTGTTTGAAATTTTGTAATTATGGTTTAATTCTTACGTTTTCTTATGCATTCATCTCGATCCTAAATATTTGATTTTAGCGGGATGTACGGCCCTTTTTGTTTAGACGTTTTGGGGGCTATATTGCGAGTGGCCTGGATTGTAGAAGTTCACCTAGTGTCAGCATACTCCTTATAGTAGCACCAAATTCTAGAGGATGGAGACACGGGGCACCACCTCGATCGGGGGAGTCGGTGAGTTGTTACATGATTTCATCCTCGGGATCCCAAAAAGCATAGCAGCAATTCCTTGATTATCATAGTTGATATCCCGGTTTTAAAGACATGCATTTTATTCATATTAACATTGAATATGTTGTCTTTATATCATGTAATTGATATATTACTTGTTACTGCAT
This sequence comes from Henckelia pumila, assembly GCF_033568475.1. Taxonomy (NCBI): domain Eukaryota; kingdom Viridiplantae; phylum Streptophyta; class Magnoliopsida; order Lamiales; family Gesneriaceae; genus Henckelia; species Henckelia pumila. Next base: position 131,085,541 of record NC_133122.1, on the reverse strand, counting down.
GCTATGTTGCTTTTACTGGGAATATCATTCTTACCAGAGTTATCCGGTTGTTTCTTTTTATGTGTACTTGGCAACAGGTGGGGTAGGATCGAGTCAGAGGAGACTTGGTTAGCATGGAGATCAAGGAATAGAAGTGGGACTTGGTTTAGAAGCCGAACAGCATGTCAATCTAGTTTATATTTTGAAGCATATTTAGAACTCGAACTTTTTGATGTTTTTAGTATCTAATACTCGAATATTGTGGATTTATTGTTGTCGTTGCATGTATTATATTCATCGTTATGTTCTGGAATGAATTTCATGTTGAAAAATCAGGTTCAGAGCTTTGTTTTTTTCTGTTATGGGTCTGCAGCAGGGGGCGCCCGGGCAGCCAAGTTTGGCAGCCCGAGCACATCCCATTTGAGCAAAACAGCAAGGTTGCGGTTTTGGCCGTGCCCGAGCGGTATTTTTCTACCGCCCGAGCGCGGCACTTGTTTAAAAAAATAAAATTTCCTTTCCTTGCTTGATTATATTGAGCATTGGTTTATTCGATGTATGATTTTATTACTCAAGTTTAGATGTTTAGAATCGAGGTCTCACATTAAGTGGTATCAGAGCGATAAGTTCTTGGTTGAACTAGAAGTGAGCGGGGTAAATCGAGTCCGCTTGAATTGGCTCCTCGCATGTGATTGAGTTATTTATTTGATTATTTAAATTCCATGCAAGCATGCTTTATTATTTGAGAATTATTTGAATTACATGATTATGTGATTTTATTTATAAAGCATGGACTACTTGAGATATAATTGTTTTTGTTTATCGACTCGTATCCAAAATTCTAAGAGGTTGAAGGGCACCGAATTGTAGCGATTGAGGTATCTTGTGTCCTAACCTTTGATTATCAGATGGGTCCTTGTCGAGTAATTAACAGAACCGCCAGTTACTCCTCCGAACGAGCAGGCTAGTACCGAAATTGATCAAATGGATGCCACAGTAATGCCTATGGAAACCTCACTGTAAGAGGTTTCAGTCGTTTAACCCGCCAATCTTGCAGAGTATAGAGAATCCTATTGACTGTGAGAGCTGGTTGAACGACATTGATTAGTTGTTCGATTCCACTGATTATTCAAATGACCGCAGAACCAGGTTAATCATCCATCAGCTATGGGGTGTTGCTAAGAACTGGTGGATCACGAAAAAGAGAGCCATTGAAAATCGAGGTACAGCTATTAACTGAAATCTTTTCAAATCTAAGTTTTATAAGCGGTTTTTCCCAATTTTGTACCGAAAGGATAAGGGAGCCGAGTTTGCCACTCTGAGGCAAGGGAATTTGAATATTGAGGAGTTTGTAGCCAAGTTTGATAGTTTGCTGAGATTTGCACCGCACATTGCCGACAACGAAGAAGCAAAAGCCGACCAATTCATTAATGGTTTGAACCCAGACATCTTCACGTTGGTAAACACTTCTTGGCCTGATAATTTTGCGAATGCCATGAATCATGCAAAGGGAGCTGAAGCAGGTTTGTGGAGATAGAGAGGAGCTCCGTTTGTGCCTCAGCAGCCGAGACAGTCTCAGAACCTACTATCTCAGTATCAGAATCATCCATCGCAGTATCAAAACCAACCACAGAGCTATGAAGGAGGAAGAAGTAGCGGTAACAGAAAGGATCATTTTAGAGCAAAAGGGAAACAGTTCAAGAAGCCAGGGAACAGTTCTTCTAGCTCCAGTGGCTCCAAGTAGTTCAGTTCAGGACAGATTTCCGAATTTTCATCTTTTTTTTGTCACAAGTGTGGAGGTAGACACTCCCAAGAGCAGTGTGTAGGAGTTTTCGAGAACTGCAATATCTGTCAGCAGCTAGGACACTTTGCTAAGGTGTGTCCTCAACGAAGTAAAGAACGAGCTCAGAGTGGGAGTTCTTCTAGACCTACAGCTCAGCCAGAGAGACAGACTTCTATGGTTCACTCCTTCCAGCCTCAGCAATAGAATAGATAGGAAGGTAACCCGAATGCGAACCAGCCTCCGAGACAGCAGGCACGAGTCTTTGCTCTAACTGAGGATCAGGCTCAAGCATCACCTGACGATGTTATAGCAGATAACTGTTTGATTTTAGGTTATTCTGCTCATGTATTTATAGATACGGGTGCGTCTCACTCTTTTATATCTGAGAAATTTGTTTTGATGCATGCCTTGCCTTGTGAGCCTTTGCCTACTATAGTAGCTGTAACTTCACCTTTGGGTGGGGGAATTGTGTCCGTAAGATTGGTTCAGAACTGTGAACTTCGTTTCGAAGGTAACATGATTATTTTCGATTGTATTGTGCTTGGGTTGTCAGATTTTAACTGTATTATTGGTATAGATACTTGGACCAAGTACAGTGATACCGTTGACTATTTTCAGAAAGTAGTCTGTTTTAGACCAGAGATGGCAGAGGAGTGGAAATTCTTTGGTAAGGGTTCTCGATCCAGAATTCCTTTGATATCTGTTTTGTCGATGTTTCGTTTGTTACAGAAAGTAGCAAAGGGAATCTTGATCTATGCAGTGGATGTCCTGAAATCTAGCCCAGAATTGGTTGATATACCAGTGGTTAGAGAATTTGCTGACGTCTTTTCGAATGAGATTCCTGGATTGCCTCCTATTCGAGAGATCTAATTCAGCATTGATTTATTGTCAGGTACTCAGCCAATTTCCAAAGCTCCTTATCGTATGGCACCAGTCGAATTGAGAGAATTGAAAGAACAGCTTGAGGATTTGATTGCCAAGGGATACATCAGACCTAGTGTGTCGCCTTGGGGTGCTCCTGTTCTCTTTGTATGGAAGAAATATGGTTCTATGAGGCTCTATATTGATTACCGTCAGCTGAATCAAGCGACAGTAAAGAACAGGTATCCTTTTCCCCAAATAGATGACCTTTTTGATCAACTGCAAGGTTCTTCTGTCTATTCGAAGATTGATCTGAGGTCGGGATATGATCAGCTGAGAGTGCAAGAGGAAGATATTCCTAAGACCGCATTCGGAATGAGGTATGGTCATTTCGAGTTTATAGTCATGCCTTCGGTTTGACTAACGCTCCAGCGGTTCTTATGGGTTTTATGAACTGTATCTTTCAGCGTTATTTGGATGAGTTTGTTATTATCTCCATCGATGATATTCTTATTTATTCGAAGAACCGTACTGACCATGCAGAGAATTTGAGGATCGTTTTGCAGATTTTGCGGGCTGAACAGTTGTTAGCCAAGTTATCTAAGTGTGAGTTCTGGTTGGACCGAGTTATCTTTCTCCGTCATATTATTTCAGGAGATGGGATTTATGTCGATCCCAGCAAGATATAAGCGGTCATGAATTGTCCTAGACCGACATCAGTGCCTGAGATCCGAAGCGTTATGGGTTTAGCTGGTTATTATCGCCGATTTATTGAGGGATTCTCATCTATTGCAAAGTCGATTACCCAGCTGACTCAGAAGAATGCGTCTTTTATCTGGACTGCATATTGTGAGGGTAGTTTTGTTGATCTGAAGAAGAGACTGACTAGTGCTCCGATTCTATCTATTCCATCAAGTACTGGAGGTTTTACCATCTATTGCGATGCTTCTAACCGAGTCTTGGGTTGTGTTCTTATGCAGCATAAGCACGTGATAGTGTATGCATCGAGGCAGCTAAAGCCGCACGAGACTCGTTATCCGGTTCATGATCTTGAACTCGATGTGATCGTTTTTGCTTTCAATATCTGGCGTCACTATCTTTATGGTGAGTTTTTCGAGATCTTTCTGATCATAAGAGCCTTAATTATTTGTTTTCACAGGCAGAACTGAATATGAGACAGAGAAGATGGTTAGATTTGTTGAAGGATTTTGACTGTGAAATCAAATACTACCCGAGAAAGTTGAATGCAGCTGCAGATTCCTTGAGCCGAAAGCTTTGTTCTTTATCTCTTTCTACTATCGGTGTTTCTCAGTTGATCAATGATTGTTGCACTTCTGGTTTGGAGTTTGAAACAGATATGAGGACTATCAGAGTGTTTGCTATTCAAGCCAAGCCAGGGTTATTTATATTGATCAAGGAAGCACAGAAGTCTGATCCGAGCACTCAGATTTTAGTAGAGAAAATCAGATCGGGGCATCAGTCTGAATTCCAGGTTAGAGATGATGCTTTGTTTATGAATAATCGAATTGTTGTGCCCGATGTTTCGGAGTTGAGGCAGCTTATTCTTCAAGAGGCACATTGCAGTCGGTTCTGTATTCATCCTGGAGGTCGGAAGATGTATAATGATCTGAAGAATCAATTCTGGTGGAAGAAGATGAAGAGCAATGTCACGAGATTTGTATCTCGATGTTTGAACTGTCAACAGGTGAAAGCAGAGAGGAAGCGACCGGGTGGTCTGTTGCACAGTTTAGTTGTTCCTGAATGGAAGTGGGATCATATTTCGATGGATTTCTTCATGAAGCTACCGCGATCTGTTCGAGGATGTGATGCTATTTGGGTAGTGATCGACAGATTGACGAAGTTTGCTTGCTTTATTCCGTACCAAATGACGTATTGGCTGAGTTATATGTTATCAACGTTGTGAGATTGCATGGTGTGCCAAAGTCAATAGTTTCAGACCGAGACCCTAGATTCACTTCGCACTTTTGGCACAGTTTTCAAGAGGCACTTGGTACTCAATTGCATCTGAGTACAGCATATCATCCTCATATCGACGGATAGTCAGAGCGGACTATCCAGACTCTTGAGAATATGCTACGAGAAGTAGTGCCAGACTTTGGCACTAGTTGGCAGGATTCTTTGCCTCTTGTCGAGTTTTCTTACAACAACAGTTATCAAGCGAGTATCGGTATAGCACCTTTTGAGGCTTTTTATGGTAAGAAGTGCCGATCTCCTTTGTTTTGGGACGATGTGTCCGAGTCACTTGATTTGGGACCGGATATGCTTCGAGATATGGCAGAGCAAGTAAAGATCATTCAGACAAGAATGAAGTCAGCTCAGGATAGACAGGCAAAGTGCGAATATCATACATAGACCTCTGAGTTTAGATCAGGGAGATCGAGTATTCTTGAAAATTTCTCTTTTCAGAGGCACTGTTAGATTTGGAAAGAGAGGGAAGTTATCTCCGAGATTCATCAGACCGTATGAGATTCTCGAGAAGTTAGGCAATCTTGCCTACAGACTTGCTCTTCCTCCATCTTTATCTGGTATTCACGATGTTTTTCACGTCTCTATGTTGCGGAAATATCATCCAGATCCTTATCATATTCTTCAGCCTGACGAGGCCGAGCTTGACGAGACTCTAAGCTACTTTGAGAGACCGATTCAGATCCTTGACCGAAAGGAGAAGAAGATCAGAACCAAATCGATTCCTTTGGTGAAAGTTTAGTGGAGCCGTCACGGAGTTGAGGAAGCGACTTGGGAGACAGAATCTAACATAAGACAGTGGTTTCCAGAGTTCTTCGGATGACGTGAGTTCTTCTTACTGTCTTAAGTTCTTAATTCTATCTTATGTGATTGATTCTTATTGATTTCGAGGACGAAATCTCTTCTTAGAGGGGGATAATTGTAACGCCCCAATTTTATCTTAATTGAGTTTATTTGAGATAATCGGAGATTACAGAATTCAAGAGTCGATTTGATTTTGATCAGGGTCTATTTTGCAATTTTTGGATTTTTCAGGGACTAAAATGCAAATATGAGATTTTATATAATATCTAAGCTCCTTTGACTTGGAATTAGTCTCCTTCTTCTCCTCCATCTCGCCTCCCTCCATTGAAGACGCCCAAAGCTCTCTTCAAGCTTTGTGATTTCAATTTCTGCTCGATCCGTTCGTTAGAATTTATTTTCGAAGGCAGATTCGCGATCCCGGCAGCGAGAGCTTCGTTATATCGTAAGTATTTCTCCGATCAGTTATACTTCAATATTTGGATGTTGTTAGAATCGACTGAGTTTCGGATATGATGTTCTTGAACTAGTTCTTATCGTTTATTCTCAGTCGATTTTGATTTAGAGCGTCGTTCGGATTTGTTATGATTTTTGGAAGCATAATTCAAAAAATTGGATTTTGAGATGTGTTGGATTTGAATTTTTATTGATGTTTTAACATTGGTTTGAGTTTTTTGCAATGCTATACTAATGTATGTGTTTCCGAATTGATCAGAATATAGCTGTTATGCCGTCGGTTTGAGTTTTGGAATTTTGATTCGTTTGATTTGTCGAACCATTGGCAGTTAGGTTTGATTTTCTTTGTTGATCTTATTTTGACTCCGTACAGATTCGTTTAAAGTTTGTTGAGCCCAGAGATAGCAGAAGTCGATCGTTGGAGAGTTGGACGAAGAGCGGTAAAGAGTTTAACTTGAGCATTTGTTGTTTTTGGTTGTATAGATTTTGATATAACCTCTTATTGTAGCTTATCCAGAGTTGGAGCTATTTGAATCAAAAGGTACAAGCAGACATCAGTTTAGCGGAATAGAACACTCAAGACAGATGGTTCTTGAGTTTCCCTTAAATCACATACTTGCATCAATACTTGTTCTAGAATGGGGAACTTGTATTTTGTTGTTTGAACTTTTTTTATTATGGTTTAATGCTTAAGTTTTCTTATGCATTCATCTCGAGCCTAAATCTTTGATTTCAGCGGGCTGTACAGCCCTTTTTGTTTAGACATTTTGGGGCTATATTGCGAGTGGCCTGGGTTGTAGAAGTTCACCTAGTGTCAGCATACTCCTTATAGTCTCACAAAAGTCTAGAGGAAGGAGACACGGGGCACCACCTCGATCGGGGGAGTCGGTGAGTTGTTACGTGATCTCATCCTCGGGATCCCAAAAAGCATAGCAGCAATTCCTTGATTATCAGAGTTGATATCCCGGTTTTAAAGACATGCATTTTATTCGTATTAACATTGAATATGTTGCCTTTATATCATGTTATTGATATATTACTTTTTACTACATGTTATGTTGCTTTTACTGGGAATATCATTCTCACCAGAGTTATCCGGCTGTTGCTTTATTTTTTATGTGTACTTGGCAACAGGTGGGGAGGATCGAGTCAAAGGAGACTTGGTTAGCAAGGAGATCAAGGAATAGAAGTGGGACTCGGTTTAGAAGTCGAACAGCATGTCAATATAGTTTATATTGTTGGAGAACGCGGCGATCAGATCAATTAGGATTGATACCCAGTGCAGCGGAAGTTTAAAAAATTTTTGTATGGAACGATTCCATAATAGGTATCAACCTTACGATTAAATTGTGTGTGTAAAAATTAAATAACAATTATAAAATTTTTACCTTAAATCTCGAATCGAGATTTTGGACACCAACAGATTTCTCTGCTCTCGTTGTATATCCCTGGAACTGATGGACGAACCGTTCTTCAATCAGGTCCACGAACGGATATTTAATCCCTCTGATAGATTGCACTAGAAAATCTATCAGAAGTTTCTACGAAGAGATTAACGAATTTGATCCGTTAAACCAGACTGTAATTCAAAATCACAGGCTGGATTTCTTTTCGAGCAAAGGGAGAGGGGGCGGCCACCTTTTAGAAAATTAACTAGGGTTTTCGAAAATTCTTGTGACCTGTTGTGTGTAATTTATGTACTGCAATAACTTATTTATAATGTAGGCCACTAACAGCTTAGGGCCCATTAGTCATAAGTTCAAGCCCGACAAGCAAAGCCCGCATGTTCAGAAATTAATATAAAATTCATCGTGACTCCGATTGATAAACCGATTTCACCAATGTGCACAGAAACCATTTCTACACCTTTTAAAGTCAAGATAAATTTTTCTGAATCCGAATTCAGTGATTTCCAAAAATGGTCATCCCTATGTCATTTTAGGAAATCTTACTCCTCTACTCTTAAATAAGAAGTCCAACTTCTTCGTTCATTAAATTTAACTCTTTAAATTTAACTATCTCAACGGGGATTAAAAATCCATTACACTGTGTGACCCTCAATGGTTCAGGGATACAGCTAGCCATGGGCTCACAACTCCTTGTGACTCGGAACAACAATTTCCGACTTGCCCATCGAATCATGGTAAGAGCGTCTAGCAACATCGCCCCATGATTCCCTAGGTATCACTGATAGTGCCTACAAGAACCAATAGATTTTGGTTAGCGTACAGTACGGTCCCTTCATCCATATATCCCGATCGAATCAACAACCATTGGTATATCGAGAGTCGCTCGAGATTCGATAACTATGCAATACATCTTGAAGATCAAATAGTGACATCGCATGTGCTACTAAAAAACCATTTCTTAAATCACATCATGTACTCTGGCCAGAGATTCGTCACACTAATATCTCCTCAGATCGCATAGGATATCCACACTCGCAAGCATGTGGTGAATCCTTGACAACAAAGCATCGACTCCTATATGTGTTGTAACTGTACCCAATCCCGACACCTGATGACCCCAATAGAGTCGGTAAACGAGTCAAAGCACAGTACTAGCATATAGAGTCTCAATGATGTTTCAAGTAGTAAGGACTAATGGTGTACAACAAAAACCGCGGACTTTATCCACTCGATAAGTGATAACCACTTGGAAAGTCCGGATAGGGTAGTTCGATCATTCATCATATGAATATCCATTTGCATGCTTCGAACATCTCTATGTTCCTTACCAATGAAACGTGGTACTCTGCATCGCAAATGCTAGTCTCAAACTCGAGCGATCCTTATCCTTATTATCGGATGGCTCAATCGACTAGGAACAGTTTAGAATATACAGTGACTAGAAGATATGTTTCATGATAGACATCTCCATGTTCTACCACATCTTACATACACTATAGTATATTCAAGGTCTTTATCAAAACAACAATAGTATATCACAATATAACAATATGAAGAAAGATAAAGTCATTGCCATTAATAAAAGTGTAAATAATATTAAACAAAAGATTGTTTATACAAAGAGTCATCAAAGCCCTTAGCCACAAGTTGGCTCACCGGGCACCCACTCTTTCAATCTCCCACTTGCCCTAAAGCCAACTAGTCATACTACGTAGACCCATTACTTCGCGATGTTTGTCAAATAATGGTCCTGGCAAGGGCTTAGTAAGTGGATCAGCGATATTGTCTGCAGAGGCCACTCTTTCGACAGTGATGTCTCCTCTTTCCACAATCTCCCGGATGATGTGGTATTTCCTCAGTACGTGTTTGGATCTTTGATGAGACCTTGGTTCCTTTGCCTGAGCAACGGCACCCATGTTGTCACAGTACACCGGGACTGGACCAACAACTTCAGGAATGACGCCCAACAATTGGACGAAATTCCTCATCCAAACGGCCTCTTTAGCAGCAGCTGATGCTGCAATGTATTCAGCTTCAGTGGTGGAATCCGCTGTGGTGTCCTGCTTGGAACTCTTCCAAGAGACAGCACCGCCATTGAGCATGAACACAAATCCAGAGGTTGACTTCGAGTCATCCACGTCACTTTGGAAGCTAGAGTCGGTATAGCCTTCCAATTTTAGTTCTCTTCCTCCATATACCATGAACATATTCTTAGTCCTTCGTAAGTACTTAAGAATGTCCTTCACGGCTTTCCAATGCATTTGACCGGGATTAGCTTGATATCTGCTCGTGACACTCAGAGCAAATGCTACATCCGGTCTGGTAGATATCATCCCATACATGATACTACCTATGGCTGACGCATATGGTACATGTGTCATTTTCTCTATCTCTTCATCAGTCTTGGGACACATAGACTTGGATAGAGAAACTCCATGACACATGGGTAGATGTCCTCTCTTGGACCCATCCATTGAAAACCGTTTCAATATGGTGTCGATGTAGGTTGATTGAGTGAGTCCTCTCATTCTCTTAGATCTATCTCTATAGATCTGTATCCCAAGAATATAGGATGCCTCACCCAAATCCTTCATCAAGAATCTACCTGATAACCATATCTTTGTTGACTGCAACATCCCTACATCATTCCCAATGAGTAGGATGTCATCAACATAAAGTACTAAGAATGTCACAGCATCCTTAACTACTTTCTTGTACACGCATGGTTCCTCCGGATTCTTGATGAAACCAAAATCTTTTATTGTTTCATCAAATTTTTGGTTCCAACTTCTTGATGCTTGTTTTAGACCATAAATTGATCTCTGAAGCTTGCATACCTTATGCTCGCTTCCCATGGATGTGTACCCCTCAGGCTGCTTCATATAGATTTCTTCCTTAATGTCTCCATTAAGAAACGCAGTCTTCACATCCATTTGCCATGTCTCATAGTCATACCATGCAGCTATGGCAATAAGGATTCTTATGGACTTGAACATTGCAACTGGTGAAAAGGTTTCATCATAGTCAACTCCTTGTCTTTGAGTATAACCTTTTGCCACCAATCGCGCCTTGTAGGTCAATACCTTACCATCAGGCCCAAGCTTTCTCTTGTAGATCCATTTACACCCTATTGGAACAATTCCATCGGGAGGATCTACTAAAGACCAAACTTGGTTTGTATGCATCGAATCTATTTCCGACTGCATAGCTTCAAGCCATAAATTTGAATCCGCATCAGAAATTGCTTCCTTGAAGTTTCTTGGATCATATCCAACATCGGGTTCATCTTGATCCCCTTCAAGAAGAAGACCATATCGAATAGGAGGTCTAGAAGTCCTCTCGGATCTTCTAGGTATAGGCGTGTCCAGCAATGGTTCCTGAGGTGTAGGATCGTTATTTTGTATTTCAGGTTCTTCTCGAATTTCTTCGAGTTCCATCATCTCGCCTTTCTTATCCAATAAGAACTCCTTCTCCAAGAAGGTGGCATTCCTTGAAACAAACACCTTTGTTTCAGCAGGATAATAGAAATAATATCCGATTGAATTCTTCGGATACCCTACAAAATAACATAAGCTGGATCGACTATCCAACTTATCTCCCACTGTCCGCTTCACGTAAGCAGGACATCCCCAAATCCTCAAGTACGAATACTTAGGAGCTTTGCCATTCCATAACTCGTATGGTGTTTTGTCCACTGCTTTAGTGTGGACGTTGTTCAACAACAATACCGCCGTTTCAAGCGCATAGCCCCAAAACAAAGGTGGAAGCTCAGTGAAGCTCATCATGGACCGAACCATGTCCAACAAAGTTCGATTACGACGCTCCGATACACCATTAAGCTGTGGTGTCATAGGAGGAGTCCACTGAGAGAGAATCCCTGTAAGAGTGGGTGCCCAGTGAGCCAACTGTGTGGCTATGGGCTTTGTTGACTCTTTGTATAAACAATCTTTTGTTTAATATTATTTACACTTTTATGGCAATGACTTTATATTACTTCATATTGTTATATTGTGATATACTATTGTTGTTTTGATAAAGACCTTGAATATACTATAGTGTATGTAAGATGTGGTAGAACATGGAGATGTCTATCATGAAATACATCTTATAGTCACTGTATATTCTAAAACCGTTCCTAGTCGATTGAGCCGTCCGATAATAAGGATAAGGATCGCTCGAGTTTGAGACTAGCATTTGCGATGCGGAGTACCACGTTTCATTGGTAGGGAACATGGAGATGTTCGAAGCATGCAAATGGATATTCATAGGATGAATAGTCGAACTACCCTATCCGGACTTTCCAAGTGGTTATCACTTATCGAGTGGATAAAGTCCGCGGTTTTGGTTGTACACCATTAGTCCTTACGACTTGAAACATCATGGAGACTCTATATGCTAGTACTGTGCTTTGACTCGTTTACCGACTCTGAGGGGGTCATCAGGTGTCGAGATTGGGTACAGTTACGACACATATAGGAGTCAATGCATTGTTGTCAAGGATTCACCACATACTTGCGAGTGTGGATATTCTATGCGATCTGAGGAGATATTAGTGTGATAAATCTCTGGCCAGAGTAATTGATGTGATTTAAGAAATGGTTTCTTAGTAGCACATGCGATGTCACTAATTTGATCTTCAAGATGTATTGCATAGTTATCGAATCTTGAGCGACTCTCGATATACCAATGGTTGTTGATTCGATCGGGATATATGGATGAAGGGACCGTACTGTACGTTAACCAAAATCTACTGGTTCTTGTAGGCACTATCAGTGATACCTAGGGAATCATGGGGCGATGTTGCTAGGCGCTTTACCATGATTCGTTGGGCAAGTCGGAAAGTGTTGTTCCGAGTCACAAGGAGTTGTGAGCCCACGGCTAGCTGTATCCCTGAACCATTGAGGGTCACACAGTGTAATGGAGTTTTAATCCCCGTTGAGATAATTAAATTTAAAGAGTTAAATTTAATGAACTAAGGAGTTGGACTTCTTAAATAAGAGTAAGGGAGTAGGATTTCCTAAAATGACATAGGGATGGACATTTTTGGAAACCACTGAATTCGGATTCAGGAAAATTTATTTTGACTTTAAAATGTGCAGAAATGGTTTCTGTGCACATTGGTGAAATCGTTTCATCAATAGGAGTCACGATCAATTTTATATTAATTTCTGAACGTGCGGGCTTTGCTTGTCGGGCCCCAGCTTATGATTAATGGGCCCTAAGGTGTTAGTGGCCTGCATTATAAATAAGTTATTTCAGTACAGAAATTACACACAACAGGTCATAATTTTTGAGAGCAAAAATCGAAACCCTTCTCTCTCAAAGAATTTTCGGCCGTCCCCTTCCTGCTCTGCCCGAGAAAATTCCGGTCTGTGATTTTGAATCGCAGTAAGGAATAACGAATCAAATTCGTGTATTCTCTTCGCAGAAAACTTCTGATAGATTTTCTAGTGCAATCTATCAGAGGGATTAAACCTCTGTTCGTGGACCTGATTGAAGGCGTTCATCGGTTCCAGGGAGAGACAACAAGAGCAGAATTGTTCTGTTGGTGTCCATTAATCTCGTTGCGAGATTTGAGGTAAAATTTATTTAACTGTTATTTAAATTTTACACACACAATAATTCAATCGATGAACGGTTGATACCCATACCATGGAATCGTTCCATGAGAAAAATTTTTAAACTTCCGCTGCACCGGGTATCAATCGTAATTGGTCTGGGAACTCGCCAGTTTTCCAACAATCCCATTCTCTTTTAGATAGTCCAAAAACTCGGTACTCAAGTATTCTCCACCTCGATCCGATCAAAGTGCTTTAATACTTTTACCTAGCTTGTTTTCTACTTCAGCCTTGAATTCTTTGAACTTTTCAAATGCTTCAGACTTATATTTCATTAAATATAAATACCCATACCTTGAATAATCATCAGTAAAGGTAATGAAGTAGGTGTGGCCATATTGAGTCCCAACTCTAAATGGACCACAAACATCTGTATGGATCAAATCCAACAGATTTTGACTACGCTCAGGTTTCCCCTTAAAAGGAGATTTAGTCATTTTTCCTTTTAGGCAGGATTCACAAGTAGGTAGAGAGTTAATATCAGACATATCAAACATGCCCTCTCCCACTAGATTATTCATCCTCCTTGAGGAAATATGACCTAGCCTAGCGTGCCAAAGGTTTGCCGGGTTTTGGCTATCGATTTTCCTTTTGTTTGTTGTTGCCGGTTTATCAACATAATTTATTGGAACGTCTTTTAGTTTTAAGTTGTATAGATCGTTTTCAAGTTGTCCATTTCCAATCAAGCATTCATTCTTGTAAATATTGCAAATCTCATTCACAAAATTGCAAGAATAACCATCTCTATCAAGCATAGGAACAGAAATAATGTTTTTAATCAAATCCGGAACAAATAAAACATCTCTTAAAAGTAACTTAAAACCGTTCTGCAAAATTAAATAAACATCTCCCACGGCTTTTGCTTCAACTCTGGAACCATTTTCGAGCCTCAGCTGGGTCTCACCCATTCTAAGCCTGCGACTTCTTGTCATCACCTGAAAATCATTGCAAATGTGAGATCCACATCCGGTATCCAATACCCAAGAAGTAGTATTAAGTGAAACATTTATTTCAATATAGAACATACCCTTTGCAGTTCGCAAATGCTCTAGATATTCCTTGCAGTTACGCTTCCAATGACCGGGCTTCTTGCAGTAATGGCAAACATCCTTGGATTTTTCCATGTTTGAAGCCTTTGTCTTGTACTTTTTCTCGGGTTCGATTTTCTTGGGTGGGGCAGAACGTTTCTTACCCTTTGTATTTGGCCCCTTCTTAGCAGAAGAAGAGGAGCCCACCAAGAAAGCCGGTTTATCCTTCTTTAATGTGGATTCATATGTCACAAGCATATTGACCATCTCTTCAAGGGAGGCCTCTATCTTGTTCATATTGAAATTTACCACAAATCCGTCAAACGAAGAAGGAAGAGACAGAAGTAGTAAGTCCACGTTGAGTTCATGCTCCAACACCAAATCAAGGGTTACCAACTTCTGTATGAGCCAAATCACTCGTACCCCATGATCACGGACCGAAGTCCCTTCACGCATGCGACACGTCATTAGCTCCTTTACAGTAGCGAACCTTTCAGCCCTCGATTGAGCCCCAAAAAGTTCCTTGAGTTGAACGTGAATGTCAGCAGCATTCACGGTGTCCTCAAATCGCCTCTGAAGTTCATCAGACATCGAGGCTTGCATATAGCATTTGGTCTTGATATCATGGTCCCACCATGTATCAAGTTTGGCTAACTCTTCCGGACTTACGTCAGCTGGTGCTTCCTTCGGAGGAGATTTTTCTAACACGTAGAGCATCTTCTCCAAAGTCAAGACAATCTTCAACTTACGGAACCATTCCGTATAGTTTGCGCCAGTCAACTTATTTTGTTCGAGGATCGAGAATAGTGGATTACGCGAATTCATCTTATGAAATACTGAAAAGAAACAGACAAATATCAGTGATTGTTTAAGCAATTTACTAAGACATAAAATAGGCGATATTTATTTTATGAATCTCACTCCCACTATTTTAACGATTTCACTACCCTCTAGTGAAAACGGGAAACTGTTTTCCTTAGTGAGAACATGGAGTCCAATTGACAATCTATGGTCCCGAATAATATCAGCCAACCATAATTTCAAAAGGTAGAGCCCAATTGCTTCCAAAGCAACCTCCATGTTTTTACCTCATGTCCAATAAGGGCCCAATAATATGACGCCGTTTATTGTGACATGTCAAGATGACCCATCAATATTAAGTTGTGATGGACGGTCGCCATGTGGATCCCCCAATAATATGAGCCGATCCCATGGGAGTTCCACCCAACTTACAACATGTGTCGATCTAATGTACAGCTTTCCGACGAACGGGCCCCCCCAATAATATGAGCCGGACCGTATCCGCGGGTAGCATCTCATACATTGATCGTTGATGGAAGGTAGGAACATTTAAACAAATTTAAATTTCCTTTATTTATCTTGATATCAATTTTAAATCATATTTAAAATGAGGGATTTTTAATTATAAAAATTTGTCTTATCATTTTTAAAATTTTTGTATGCTTGCCGGATTCACACAATTATGTCTAAAACATGCATACAATTATAATA
The DNA here is from genome assembly GCF_033568475.1 of Henckelia pumila. Taxonomy (NCBI): domain Eukaryota; kingdom Viridiplantae; phylum Streptophyta; class Magnoliopsida; order Lamiales; family Gesneriaceae; genus Henckelia; species Henckelia pumila. Next base: position 131,070,111 of record NC_133122.1, on the reverse strand, counting down.
TCACATATTATATAGGATGATCGATTCCATTTCTAATCGACCCGTGGTTGCCAATCACTAGTCTTAGTCCAATCCTAGGTAATATGCAGTATGCAATGCAATCCTATTACATTTGCTTCCAATTTACATTTCTTCTGTCTTTATTGTCTGCTGGGCCCACCTCCATCTTCAAATCTTGATCTCCCACTAAATCTAATGTATTTACAATAAATAAAAATGACAAGTAGGGGATACATTTTTAAGGGGTGGGAACGGGCCATAAACCAAGCCCACTTTTATTACATATGACATTCATATTGGGCCATAAACCAGGCCCATTAATAAATCCAACAACAATAAAAACAAATGTAAATTCCTAACATACACCTACAAAATTGGTCATGGCAATCGATCATCCTTATCCAATAAGATTTAATTCAAAATTAATTTATTGGATAAATGCAATGGCAATTTAAATTTAAAAGGATAAAATCATATTTCATACATAAAATCTTATTTATATACAAAATCATATTTTATCTTTTTATCAAATAAAATCATATTTTATCTATAAAATCCAATTTTATACAAAAAATCATATTTTACTCAATATATCCATAAGATCATATCTTATCATCAATTGTACCAAAAATAATTAATTTCAAAATTCAATTTAACGGATAAAATATTTAAATTTTCCAAAAATTCAAATTTATCTAAAAATCAATTTTAAAATTTTCGGACTCGAACAATTCGATCCGGCGCCTCGTGGACCAATCAAAACAATTTTCGATCGGACCAAAAATAGAATTTTAACATATTAAAATTTAATTTAAAAATTAAAAAATTAATTTTTCCCGCGGGCCGCCCGGGACATTCTCGGGCTGCCCGCGCCCCGTAGGGCTCGGGCCGGGCAGCCCGGCTGCCCCTAGGGCAGCGACGATCGCTGCCCTGGGCAGCGCCGTGCGCCGCCCTGTGCAGCGCCCAGCACTGCGCAGGGCAGCGCCGTGCGCTGCCCGGGGCAGCGACGATCGCTGCCCCTGCCCTAGGCAGCGATCCAATCGCTGCCCGGGTTTTTGCCCGGAAAAAAAAATTTTTATTTTTAAATATTTATTTTGTTTCAAAAACCGAGGCTTAAAAAATTTTTGTACAATCGATTAATTTAATTGCTTGATCTGAGCAACCTAGCTCTGATACCATTGTTGGAGAACGCGGCGATCAGATCAATTAGGATTGATACCCGGTGCAGTGGAAGTTTAAAAAATTTTTGTATGGAACGATTCCATAATAGGTATCAACCTTACGATTAAATTGTGTGTGTAAAAATTAAATAACAATTATAAAATTTTTACCTTTAATCTCGAATCGAGATTTTGGACACCAACAGATTTCTCTGCTCTCGTTGTATATCCCTGAAACTGATGGACGAACTGTTCTTCAATCAGGTCCACGAACGGATATTTAATCCCTCTGATAGATTGCACTAGAAAATCTATCAGAAGTTTCTACGAAGAGAATAACGAATTTGATCCGTTAAACCAGACTGTAATTCAAAATCACAGGCTGGATTTCTTTTCGAGCAAAGGGAGAGGGGGCGGCCACCTTTTAGAAAATTAACTAGGGTTTTCGAAAATTCTTGTGACCTGTTGTGTGTAATTTCTGTACTGCAATAACTTATTTATAATGTAGGCCACTAACAACTTAGGGCCCATTAGTCATAAGTTCAAGCCCGACAAGCAAAGCCCGCATGTTCAGAAATTAATATAAAATTTATCGTGACTCCGATTGATAAACCGATTTCACCAATGTGCACAGAAACCATTTCTGCACCTTTTAAAGTCAAGATAAATTTTTCTGAATCCGAATTCAGTGATTTCCAAAAATGGCCATCCCTATGTCATTTTAGGAAATCTTACTCCTCTACTCTTAAATAAGAAGTCCAACTTCTTCGTTCATTAAATTTAACTCTTTAAATTTAACTATCTCAACGGGGATTAAAAATCCATTACACTGTGTGACCCTCAATAGTTCAGGGATACAGCTAGCCGTGGGCTCACAACTCCTTGTGACTCGGAACAACAATTTCCGACTTGCCCATCGAATCATGGTAAGAGCGTCTAGCAACATCGCCCCATGATTCCCTAGGTATCACTGATAGTGCCTACAAGAACCAATAGATTTTGGTTAGCGTACAGTATGGTCCCTTCATCCATATATCCCGATCGAATCAACAACCATTGGTATATCGAGAGTCGCTCGAGATTCGATAACTATGCAATACATCTTGAAGATCAAATAGTGACATCGCATGTGCTACTAAGAAACCATTTCTTAAATCACATCATGTACTCTGGCCAGAGATTCGTCACACTAATATCTCCTCAGATCGCATAGGATATCCACACTCGCAAGCATGTGGTGAATCCTTGAAAACAAAGCATCGACTCCTATATGTGTTGTAACTGTACCCAATCCCGACACCTGATGACCTCAATAGAGTCGGTAAACGAGTCAAAGCACAGTACTAGCATATAGAGTCTCAATGATGTTTCAAGTAGTAAGGACTAATGGTGTACAACCAAAACCGCGGACTTTATCCACTCGATAAGTGATAACCACTTGGAAAGTCCGGATAGGGTAGTTCGATCATTCATCATATGAATATCCATTTGCATTCTTCGAACATCTCTATGTTCCTTACCAATGAAACGTGGTACTCTGCATCGCAAATGCTAGTCTCAAACTCGAGCGATCCTTATCCTTATTATCGGACGGCTCAATCGACTAGGAACAGTTTAGAATATACAGTGACTATAAGATATGTTTCATGATAGACATCTCCATGTTCTACCACATCTTACATACACTATAGTATATTCAAGGTCTTTATCAAAACAACAATAGTATATCACAATATAACAATATGAAGAAAGATAAAGTCATTGCCATTAATAAAAGTGTAAATAATATTAAACAAAAGATTGTTTATACAAAGAGTCATCAAAGCCCTTAGCCACAAGTTGGCTCACCGGGCACCCACTCTTTCATATATTTTGAAGCATGTTTAGAACTCGAACTTTTTGATTTTTGTAGTATCTAATACTCGAATATTGTGGATTGATGATTGTTGTCGTTGCATGTATAATATATTTATCGTTATGTTGTGGAATGAATTTAATGTTGAAAAATCAGGTTCAAAGCTTAGTTTTTTTTTGTTATGGTTCTGCAGCATGGGGCGCCCGGGCGGCCAAGTTTGGCAGCCCAAGCGCACCCCATTTGTGCAAAACAGCAAGGTTGTGGTTTTGGCCGCGCCCGAGCGGTAGTTTTCTACCGCCCGAGCGCGGAACTTGTTTAAAAAAAATTCCTTTCCTTGCTTGAATTATTTTGAGCATTGGTTTATTTGATGTATGATTTTATTACTCGAGTTTAGATGTTTAGAACCGAGGTCTCACATTCTCCACTACCCCTCAAGGATATTTGACAGAACGATCTGCAAGATTAACCGAGATGGTCGTGGGTTCAATTACCCTCATACCTAATTTCTTATCAAGTGAATAAGGCATAAAATTGAAACTTGCCCCTAAGTCACACAATGCATTATCAAAAGAAAATTGACCAATATTGCACTGTATAGAGAAACTACCTGGATCTTGAAATTTTTGTGGGAGCCTATTCTGGATCACCGCCGAGCACTCCTCATTAGTTGTGACTTGCACCAGATCATTCAGCTTCTTTTTATTTCTCAACAAATCCTTCAGAAATCTGGCATAATTTGGCATCTGAGCTAAAGCATCTACAAAAGGTATGTTAATATGCAGTTTCTTGAAAATTTCAAGAAACTTTTTAAACTGTTGATCAAACAATAATTGCTTAGCTATTTGAGGAAAAGGTAAATTAGACATATCAACATTAGCATTAACATTAGAATCTACTTTCATAATTTTCTTACCTGTATTCGATGGTGGTGCGGGGCTGCGCTTGTCCTCTTTTTTCTATCTCCGTCGACCTTTTTCTCGGGTACTTCAGATTGTGATCTATTCACGACCATGATAGCATTTACGTCCCTGGGATTTGTTTTAGTGTTTCTTGGCAATGAACCGGGTGCTCTGATCGAAAGTTGGGTTGCTATCTGAGACATCTGAGTCTCCAACTTTGCAACATAGCTTCTTGATTTTGCAGCCTTTCCTCGGTTCTTGCAACATACTTCATCATTATCTCCTCAAAGCTCAGCTTCTGCACCTCTTGCTTAGGTTGATTCTTCCAGTTCTGATTGTATATGTTGTTGTATGAGTTGTACGGCTACCGTCCTTGATTTTCTTCAAAATTATCCGCCTCCACCTCAAACAACTGTTGTTCCTCTGGCTTATTCCCCTGTACTTGATTAATGGTGCTGCTTTCATAAGTATCATTTGGTGTGTCAGAGCGTCAATCTTTTCATTCAAGGTCATTAAAGCATCGACTTCAAGAACTCCAGCTTTCCTCTCCTTCTTCACATCCGGCAACTCAATATTACTTTCTGTCATATTGCCAATGATCTCCCATGCGTCTGCTGGCGTTTTCCTGAACAAACTTCCATTAGCTGCAATATCCAACATAGAACGCACTAAAGGATCAGCTCCATTATAGAACGTCTAGCTTTGTTGGCTTTGGGTAAGATTATGTTGAGGACACATCTTCAACATCTTTTTAAATCTGGTCCAGACTGAATATAAAGACTCTCCATCTTTCTGCTTGAAAGAAATAATATCATAAAACAGTTTCGCCATCTTTGTGGGTGGGAAGTACTTGTTCAAAAAAGTTTGAACAAGCTGGGTCCAGGTCGTGATGGAACCGGTAGGTAGATCATCTAGCCACTCGAGTGCATCTCCCTATAGAGAAAATGAGAATAATTGCAGTCTCACTGCATCAGAGGTTACCCCATTAAATTTGAATGTGTCGCAGATCGACAGGAATCGTTCCAGATGAGCGTAAGGATCCTCCACAGAAGTGCCTCCAAAACGTGCTTGAAGCTGGATCATCTGAATAATAGAGGGCTTCAGCTCAAAAGTGTTCACCTCAACAGCAGGGCGAATGATGCTAGATCCATAGCCTTCAACTGGCGGACGAATTAAATCAAGAGCTGTTCTATTATCCGCCATCTCTTCTTCTGGATCTGACTATGATTCAAGTTCTAGATTAATAGCTCTTTTAGCTCTCCGAATTCTGCTGAGTGTGCGTTCAATCTCCAAGTCAAGTGGAACGAGCTCTTTGGAAGATCGAGTATTATGAATACACAGACAGAACGTACCTGAAAATCAAAGACAGAGGGAAAATATTCAGAATTAAAATAAAAAAATATAAAAATATATATTCTCAAGTAAAATAAAAATTCTGATATCACAAACAGTCCCCGGCAACGGCGCCAAAAAATTGACCGCTAAAATCGGTGTGATAAAAATCTACTGGCAAGCGCACCAGGTCAAGTAATAGATAGTGGACAAAAGTCCAGATGTCGAACCCACGAGGGCTGTTATTTTTAACTACCAAAATATTATTATTTCTACTTAATCTAGACTAGTGAATAAAAGCGATTTTAGATTTTAAACTAAGAAATAAGTTTGAAAATAAAATTAAATTAAATAAAACGCAGCAAGAATTTAGAGTGAATTCAAATACGAGAAAAGCTCGATCAATGACACATGTAGATACCGAACAAGTCATGTAACATATAGCCAATTCAGGACTCAGATTTAATCTTACACTACGGTGAATTTTCCTAACTTGTTTAAAGGCCTATTTTTAGAACAATAAAACCTATTCAAATGTTGACGGATTAATTTTCATAATTCTAATCAAATTCAAATGCCTTAGGAACTGTGAGAATTCAGTTTACACCTAAAACCGCACGATGAAATCGAATACTATTTTTAGTCAATTTTACCTCGTGTTAATTATTAGAGTGATCGAAATTAATTCCTCCTCTGTAGACTTAGAATCGATTAACATGCAAGCAAATAATTGGTCAGATCATTCACAAGAGAAATTTAAATATAATAATCAATAATATAAAACCAAATCTAAAAAATCCCAAAACATCCAAGTTTTCTACATAAATTTTTTGGCCCAATCATGTGACCTTGATCGAAAAGAAACGACTACTCCATAAATAAAATCATGATTCAAACAATGTTTTTAATCATGAACTAAAAATAAAAAGAAGAAAAGAAGAAAGAAAAGAGAAATTCTTTTGATTTCACGGTTTGACACTTCCACTTTCTCACTAGTTTGGGGATCGTAAGGGGTGGAGATCTTGTTCATGACAACATACTTTGCCAAAAGCTTTTCAAATAGTTTATTGCAAAAATGTGAACCTCCGTCACTAATGATTGCTCGTGGTGTGCCAAATCTATTAAAAATATTTTCTTCAAAAATTTCAACACCATATGAGCATCATTAGTTGCACAAGAATCTGCCTCTACCCATTTAGAAACATAGTCAATCGCAACCAAAATATATTTTTTCATGAAAGATGTGGGAAAAGTTCCCATGAAATCTATGCCCAAAACATCAAAAACTTCACACTCCATAATATTAATCAAAGGCATCTCATTATGGTTAGAGATGTTATCTGTGCGTTGACATCGATCACAAGAAATAACATATGCATGAGCATCCCTAAAAGTAGCATGCCAATAAAAACCACATTCAAGTACCTTTGTCGTTGTTTTTATAGGTCCAAAGTGACCGCCTACCTCACGATCGTGGCAATGACTCAAAATTAGCCGCATCTATTCTTCCAACACGCACCTCCGAATCATGGAATCTGCACGGATTTTAAACAAAACAATTCCTCCCAAAAATAATATTTCACGTCCGATAAGAATTTCTTTCGTTGGTGAAATGATACATTTGGTTGAAGTGTGCCTGTGATAAGATAATTATCAAAATTTGTGTATCATGAGCAATCATTAAGTGTGAATAATTGCTCATCCGAAAACCAATCATCTATATCAGCCTCTTTATTTTTCTTTCCCTCACTCAGGCATTCAAGCCTAGACAAGTGATCAGCCACTACATTCTTTACACCTTTTTTGTATTTTATTTCCAAATCAAATTCTTGCAGCAATAATTCCACCTAATCAATCTAGGCTTAGCATCCTTCTTAACAAGCAATTATTTTAATGTCGAATGATCGATGTACACAATGACTTTAGACAAAACAAGGTAAGAATGAAACTTATCAAACGCAAATACTATAGCGAGTAATTCATTTTCTGTGGTGGCATAATTCAGTTGAGCTTCATCTAGAGTTTTACTCGCATAGTAAATAGTATGGAATACCTTGTTTTTCCGCTGACCCAAGACGGCATCTACGGTAGTATCACTAGCATCACACATTACCTCGAATGGTTGATCCCAGTCAGGAGGCACCAAGACAGGAGTTGTCACTAATCGATCTTTCAGTACCTCGAATGCCTGCATACAATCAGAGTTAAAATTAAATGGCATATATTTAATCTGTAAAGAAGACAAGGGCTTAGTAATTTTTGAAAAATCTTTAATAAATCGCTGATAAAAACCAGCGTGCCCTAAGAAACTCCGAACTCCCTTTACGGAATTCGATGGAGGAAAATTTTTTATTACCTCCACCTTTGCTCTATCTACTTCAATTCCCTGTTCAGAAATTTTGTGCCCAAGCACTATACCTTCCTGCAACATAAAATGACATTTCTCCCAATTTAATACCAGGTTAGTCTCCTCACATCGCAACAAAACCATACGCAAATTTTTCATACAATCATCAAAAGAAGATCCAAAAATAGAAAAATCATCCATGAATATCTCTAAAAAAAAATTCAATCATGTTATGAAAAATTACAATCATGCATCTTTGAAATGTAGCTGGTGCGTTACATAATCCAAACGGCATCCGTCTATATGCAAAAGTACCATAAGGACAAGTGAAAGTAGTTTTCTCTTGATCCTCAGGCGCAATCGTAATCTGGTTATACCCCGAATACCCATCCAAAAAACAATAAAACTCATGACCCGCTAATCTCACAAGCATTTGATCTATGAAGGGAAGGGGAAAATGGTCCTTACGGGTGGCGTCATTTAATTTCCTATAATCAATGCACACGCGCCACCCCGTCACAGTCCTTGTGGGTATCAATTCATTTTTTTCATTTTTCACCACATTTATACCACCTTTCTTATGAACACATTGAATTGGACTTACCCATGCATTGTCAGAGATGGGATAGATAATACCTGCATCCAACAATTTAATTGTTTCGGATTTCACTACCTCCTGCATCTTTGGATTAAGTCTTCTTTGAGGTTGCACTAAAGGTGTATATTTCTCTTCCATCAAGATTTTGTGCATGCAAATCGATGGATTAATTCCCTTTATGTCAGTCACTTTCCATGCAAACGCCCCTTTGTGCGCCTTAACTACTTCCACTAATTTGTATTCCATCACACCTGTCAAAGAAGAGGAAATAATAACAGGTAGATTATTATCTGCACCCAAATAAACATATTTCAAATGTGAAGGTAAATATTTAAGTTCGAGAATTGGTGGTGTCTCAAGGCTGGATTTTTGAAGAACTAGATCCTTCCTATCTCCAAATTCTTCAAGTCAGAATCGCGCTTGCTTCTTTAAGGGAGGGTTTTCATTAAAATATGCTACAATGCTTGTTCTCTCCTCATCAAATTCATCTTCATATCATCCATTTGTGAGTGCAACTTCCACTGGATCCTTTAACTCGTCCTGCACAAAACTGTAAACAAGTGAATCCAATGCATCTATCCTAAAACAAACTTGATTGTGCAGTGAGTGTTTAAGTGTGTTAAAGACGTCAAAAGTGATTTTCTCATCTCCTACTCTCAATAATAACTTCCCTTTTTGTACGTCGATGAGGACCTTTCCGGTTGCCAAAAAAGGTCTACCCAAGAATAACGGCATATCCAAATCTTCTTCCATGTCAAGCACCACGAAGTCTACTGGAAATATAAATTTGTCAACTTTGACCAGAACATCTTCAATTATCCCTCGTGGATACTTTATGGATCTATCCGCCAGTTGCAGAGAGACTCTTGTAGGTTTTTGTTCTCCCATCCCAGGCTTCATAAAAACAGAAACCGGCATCAAGTTAATACTGGCACCTAAATCACAAAGGGCATTGTGAAAAACCACATCACCAATCATGCAAGGGATAGAAAAACTCCCTGGATCTTTCAATTTATGAGGAATTTTGTTTTGCACTAAAGCTGAACAATTTTTAGTTATGTTTACCATCACATGCTCCTTTATCTTTCTCTTGCTGGCTAAGATTTCCTTCAAAAATTTTGCATATCTAAGAATTTGCATCAAAGCATCAGCAAAAATAATATTGATATGTAAATTTTTGAACACTTCAAGAAATTTGGAAAATTGCGCATAAATCTTTGCTTTCTTAAGTGCTGCAGGAAATGGAGGTGGAATAACAATATTAGACTGTGATGTGGGTGGTTGTGTAGAGTAATATAACTTACCTATCAATGCTTATTGCTTACCCTCAGCCTGATTCTGTTTCGGATCGGTCGCCTTGGCATTGAGCTTCTTTCCACTCCTCAACTCAACAGCCTTCACTTGCTCATTTGGGTTTTTTTTGGTATCACTCGGTAGAGTTCCAGGTTCTCTACTGTACATTGCTTTTGCCAACTGCCCTAACTGATTCTCCAAATTATTTATCGATGCATCTTGATTTTGCATCCTTGTCTCTGTGGATGATATGAACATTTTTATCATTTGTTCTAGGATTGACTTTTCCTCTTGAGGTTGCTTCCCATGATTCTGATTTCCTTGTGGCCGAGCATGATTATTCTGACATCCCCATGAAACGTTCGGATGTTACCTTCAATCTGGATTGTATGAGTTCGAATATGGTTTGTTCCTAGGGTAATTGTGACTACCCACATGGTTCACTAGCACCGCATCTAGCACATAAAAAGGGTTATCATCTTGATAATCTTGTGTAAAATGCTCATCTCCACATTTGTCACAGAACACCTCTTGGATGCGCATAACAGAATTTACAACGCTCAAACTATAAATCTTCTTATTCATGGCCTCCAACTGAGCTACCATTGAAGTGAACGCATCCACTTGATGGATTCCAGAATATTTTCACAATGTATTCCTCTCTGATTGAGGATGATAGCTGCTAAGAGCCATATCGTCGAATATTTCAAACCCATCTTCTGGTGATTTGCGCAAGAGATTTTCACCTACAGCTGCATCTAACATGGTGCTATTAGCATGCAATAAACCATAGTAAAAAGTTTTTACCACAAGCCAGTTGGGCAATTTATGATGTGGGCATCTCCTTTTCAATTCTTTGTAGCGCTCTCTTGCCTCATACTATGATTCTTGGTCACCTTGAACAAAATTGGTAATGTCGGTTCTCAGTTTCATTGACTTTGAGGGAGGAAAAAACTTGGTGAGAAATTCCTTTGCCAATTCGTCCCATGTTGTGATAGAACCTACAGGTAAATGATTGAGCCATGTTTTAGCTTTATCTCTTAGTGAAAAAGGGAATAAACGCAAACGAATAGCATCATCAGAAACTCCCTGATGCATGAAAGTATCACAAATTTCTAAGAAATTCGCTATGTGAGTGTTTGGATTATCAATTGTTGTTCCACCAAATTAGACTGAGTTTTGGATCATCTGGATTATGGCACGCTTTATCTCAAGGTGGTTTGCTGCCACAGTTGGTCTAATAATGCTTGGCATAGCATCCTCGATAGATGGTAAGGCACAATCCATCAATGATCTGTAAGCCGGTGGTGCATCATCGTCTCCGTCATCTTCATTGATGTGCGGTGGTTCGTTCTCTGCCATTGCTTCTCTTTGTTGCCTTCTTCTCTTACGAAAAGTTCTCTCAATTTCAGGATCAAAAGGTTCGAGTTCTGAGTGCGATGATCGTAGCATGCACTACAGGATGGTCCTGCAACGAAAGATAAATCAATAGCATCAAACTTAAAGTAAAACTAAAGAATATTACTAAGCAGTAAATTCTAAATCAACAGTCCCCGTCAACGGCGTCAAAAACTTGATCGAGCTTTTCTTGCACTGTAAAGTCTAGAAAATAAATATGATTTTGATGCTCGAAATAATCGTAAGTGCACGATTCAAGTTATAATATAATATATGAGTACGAGTATCGTCCACAGAGACTGTGTTGCACAATTCCTACTTTAATATTCCTCTTTATCACACTTTAACGAAAATTTGAGTTTTGTTTCTACCAATCTACTATTAGCAAATAATTAATTTCTAAATCAATAAAAATCAAGGATAACTCTTCAAAGAATTAAATTCAAATGTTTAAAGAAGATATTGAGATTTCGGTTCACCTTCCCCTATTTGACTCTGATAATCAATTCCAACAATTGACTCATGTTTTTGACAAGATTCCCTAAATTATTAACACATTCTTTCAAGTTATGCTAAACTAATTTAATGCTATTAAATAATTAAATGTCTTCAATTATTTATCATAGATGATTACATGAACGTTTCTTGGAATCCCTTAGCTTTCGACCTATTGGACTATCACTATCAGCATGTATCCAATTTCATATGTCTATGTAAATTCTAGATCCATGAATTATGTTATTTGTTCCTATCATGAATTTTTATTTCGAAATAAATCACAATATAAAATACTGAAGAATTTAGCTATGCTCCAACAATTCAAATCAAACCAATAACATAATTAAACACTTGTCAAGAATTGAAAATCAATATTCAAGAGTCAAAAGTCGGGGTTGGATTCCCTAAATCTCAACAAAATAATTTTAGCTACGCATCATATCCATAACAAACATCAAAATTCAGAAATAGTACTAAAAATTAACTAAAAGAAGTTTTAGAACACGAAAAAATGTTGCCTACAGATTCTTTGTTTTTCCTCCGTGTGTCTCTAGCTCCTCTCTAATTTTCAGCCATCAAAAGTCCCTTTTTCAACCCTATTCTCGACTCTTTTATGTGCCAAGAGTCCTCACATCCCATCTTTCCTTACTAAATTTCCAAAATAATTTTCCTTCCTGAAAACACGTATCGCGCTTAGGCGGAAATAATTCCCGCCTAGGTGGAAAAACTTTTGTCCCAGCGTTCTTTTTTTTCAACATATTGCGCCTAGAGGCGGGAAAAATTCTGCTCGACATCTTCAAATTTCTTCTTATCTCGCCTAGGTGGAAAAAGTTCTGCCCAAAACTCCAAAATAGCACTTCCCGTGCTCCGATTTTTGTCTTTTTCCTGCCAAAAGTTTTAAATACATGAGTAGATACCATAATGCTCAAAAAATCGAATTTTAGACGAAAATACAGAATAGTCAAAAATCACATGCTCAATAAGGTCAAATATATTCTAACTTAGCATGCATTTTTGGGTTATATTAGAAGCCCGCCGAATAAAGCCTGAAAAGTCAAAAGCTTTGAAATTCAAATAATATGCACTCCTTTCTCGCAAGTGCAGCTATTTTTTTCAGCGGCATCTAGGCGCTGCCATTTATTATTTTTTTTATTTCTACACATACTAGCGCCTAGGCGCTGCTTTATTTCTCCAAACAACGCAGGGGCGCTTGGAAAGCTGCGCGGGTGCACTGCTCTTTCTGATTTTTTTTTGTTTAATGGCGCGGGTGCACCAGTGCTTTTGCCTTATTTTTTTATTTATCTTTCTTTTACCATTTTCATGTTCTTTTGCACTCCATATGCGTCCTAAAACCCCAAACTTGCTTCGTCTCCTACAAAACGACAAAAACAACAACAAAATACGTATAAAACCACTCGATACATCATAAAAGTTAAGTCAAATCATATGCAATTAAGTGCATAAATTGCACTTATCAATAGTAGAAAATTCTCACTTTAGAAATATAAGATCGCATTAAACTAGGCTCGTTGTCCCTATTAACACCAACGGTAGACTACACCCCAATAGCATCGAGTTTCCATGACGATTCACCACGACAAAAGGAACAAATGGCATGGCATACTTATTAGTCAAAGTATGTTGTATCAAAATCAACTACATCCCCAAACTTCTTATAAGCTTTCTTACACTTATTATCTGCCCAAAATACATTCTTTAATCGACTCTCCTCATCCAAGTCCAAACTAAAAAAAAAATCAGGACATAATGACTGCATTTTGGAGAAATAAGCTTGAATAGCAACAACATCACCCTCCCAAAGTCTTAATTTCCTAACCTTATCAAAATAATGTCGATAATATTTTTCAATAAAACTCATCGTCTCATATCCACCTGCTTCAACAACAACTGAGTTAAAAATTTTATGAAGGAGAATACCTGCTATATCATTCATCTCTAGTTGTCGTTTCACGTGAGCATTTAGCTGACAATTGTATCGAAACGATCTGGATTTGAAAGATATTCATTGATCAACCAAACATAAAATTTTAAAGAAATATCTACTAGAAGAAAGACGCATAGGTAAAAACTTATATCTAAAAGAAATCATGATCAAGATGCATCGATAAAAACTCACTTCATTCATGTTTTTAAAAAATAAATGAACGAAAATTAGAAGGAGAAATTAAAATTACCTTGGTCAGCCATCATTGAGCTTCGCCAACGACGAGACTGTTCGAAAAATAAATTATTGTTTGAACTCAAGGATTTGGTTGTGAAGATAACGAAACAAAAAGATTTTTGGAATTCGGGATTTTGTTGTGAAGATATTCACCTATGAATTAGATTAATTAGATTAAGGATATTTTTATAAATTAATTGCAAGATATAAACAAATTAGTGTATAATATAAGGTATACATCTATCATTTTTCATTGTTCTATTATTATATATAGTGTTTATGGATTTTTTTACACTAAAAACAACTAATTGAAATTCAAAATAACGCATTAGACTTTTAGAGTAACTATTTTTGGTGTCTTGATGTAATATTATCCACTTTCAACAATTTTTAAATTATTTATATTTTTTTAAAATCCATATCTATACTTTAAAATTTTAAATATGTATATCCCTCCTAATAAAAAAAATAGTGTTAAAATTCATTAATTTGAAAATAACAAAACTTATCTATTTAAATTAGGGGTTGCAAAAATTTCCGAAATTCCGACCCTTCCCGAATCCCATCCCATCCCCGTCCCGAAAAAATCCCTACCCGACATTTTCCCGACCCGAACTTTCGGGATTTTTTCCATCCCGATTAATATCGGGAGAGGGATCGGAAAAAAAACCTTATCCAAACGGGATTCCCGACCCATCCCGAAATAATATAATAATATATTTTATTAATAATTTTATTAATATATGGAGCTAAATATTATTATGTTTCAACCCATATAACAATTAATTATGGATTTAATTAGCATAATTTTTATTGTTGGAATGATCAATCGTAAAATCACGAAATGACATTTTATTATTATGTATTTTTAAAAAATAATAGATTAATAATTTAATTAATTCAAATTTATAATTATCTAATTAGAACAAATATATAGAATAAGAGATCAATTTGACTATCTTTTTAAAAAAAATTATTTACTAATTGTATCCGAATATTTTATTAATAATTATCCGATGCACTTCTTTTACTTACCAAAACTTTGAAGAATTATCCGAAATATATCCGAAATATTTTAATATTATATATTTTAAGTTAAATATTTATTTTTTATTTAGAAATATAAGTTTTTAAATAGAATTTTTTTAATAAAATAATCACATTTTTTTTGTTTTTATAACGAAATCTTGAATTTGAAACAAAATTTTGGGATTTTCTCTTCCTACCAGACGGGATCCCGAAATAGAAGACTCGTAACACAAAGTTAACCCGTGAAACTATCTGACAAGATTTTTTGTTATTTTATTTTATTTTATTTTATGAAACAAAAATTCACTATACATGTCCATCATGTAAAAAATATGGTGAGTCTCTTAAAATTTTTAGTTTTGTTGTATTATGTTATACATCGTTGCAATAATAAAGGATTCAATTAAATTGTTTTTCATGGAAAATAGATATTTTTTGTCACTAACGTTTTTGGTTCATTAAGTTTTCAATGTTTGATTTGGATATACTTATTTTTAATTTTTGGCTGTTTTGGTTCAATTGATGAAGAGTGAGACCGAAAAATGCTGATGTGGCACCGTAAAATCATGGCGTGACTTTGGAAAATTCTTACTTGTCAAAATGTCACATCAGCAATTAGACCAAAATAATCACAAATTAAAAGTTAATATACTAAAACGAAAAATAAACTAATAATTAATTGACCAAAGATTCATTTTTCTTATTTTTTTTATGGAGGAAAACATTACATCCGAAAATATGTTGTGAGAAATGAATTATTATTATTATTATTATTATTATTATTATTATTATTATTATTATTATTATTATTATTATTATTATTATTATTATTATTATTATTATTATATAAGTAGTCATAAATCTTTTCTCATTGTGTACCCCCTATAATAATAAAGAAGAAAAAGGCAAAGAAAACTACAAAAAGGGCCGTGGCCACCAACAGTGCGCGCGATCACTCTGTTTGTTTCATATGTGGGTCTAATTAATTTCTTGTTTGCTCCTTCAAATCGTGTTGGTCAATGTTTAGAATTGGATCTTACTATTTACAAAAATTAGGAGTACTTCTCTACATTTCTAATAAAATTTCTTGGTTTCACCTTTAAGTATTGTTAGAAAATCCGTAATGAGTGTTTGTAATAGCTTCAAAAGTAGATATATCGTGCTTCAAAATAAAAATAAAAAGTTGAAAATAAAAAACAAGTAGTGTTCGATAATAAGTTATTCTAGTATTAACTTTTTACTATATATAATCATTTTTGTGGAAACGAAATCAATCTCCCGAATTAAAATTAAGCAGAAGCTAATACATAATTATCTGAATGTAAGAAAAACACAATTGATATTTTTAAGCCAAAAATCGGTTTTTTAGTGATTACAAACACTTTTTTAGCTAGTTACAATCTCCTCAAAAATCATCTGAAATAAAATATTGAAACATTTAATTTGTTTCATTTTTTTAAGCTTAAAATTAAATTCTTTTGTGGCTTTTATTACACTTGAAAAGTCAGTCGGGCACTCGGGTAATTAAATAAGAGATTATGGACACTAACCATGATAATAGGCATGCCTAATTAAATATAACAGTACTACTCCTTTACTTCATTAAATGCCCAGAACTAATGAATACATTATAAAATAGATTAGTGGTAATCCACTTGTCTTACTATAATAATTAAGTTACTATTTTTAATCTTCTTCAAATGCAGCCCAAATTTGTTCCAAACAAAACATAAATTGCAAACTGATTTAATATTCCCGAGTAAGAAACTAATTTGTTTCGAAAATTACTAAATATAATATTAAATTATATAAAACATTTATTTAATA
This sequence comes from Henckelia pumila, assembly GCF_033568475.1. NCBI lineage: Eukaryota > Viridiplantae > Streptophyta > Magnoliopsida > Lamiales > Gesneriaceae > Henckelia > Henckelia pumila. The sequence goes on along the minus strand of NC_133122.1, from coordinate 131,053,693 downwards.
TAATAGTATGTTATTCATATGCACAGCTTCAATAAGGAGACATATCATATGGTTCAAATGCAACTAGTTCTCTTGCCGGCCAGGCCATATTTTTATGGAATTCAAGTTTCTTTATTTATTGTTTCATACGTAGAACATGAAATGGCATCAGAAATAACAGAAGAAGAAGATGAAGAAGAAGAAAACACACGTCGAATATTCGAAGATCGAAGCGTCGAAAGAGCAAGGATCATGCAAATCATACAATACCAAAAATCAATATACTCCTCCTCATCGTCTTCCTCTTCCTTCTCCTCCGCAGCTGCGACGAATTCGTCTTCCCCTCGGAAGAGCGGAACCTTGTTGGACTTGATGAAAGGAGGAAGCACGTCGTTGGGTCGATTGTTCGACATGGAACACACCAGTCTGGGGAACTATTTCAAGGATTACAGTGCTTCTCCGATCGTTAAACCTATTCTTCTGTGGGGAAGTGACTCTGATAACGATGTACATGATGATCCTTGGGCCGGAATGAGGCGGATCGGAGGCGGATTCGGATCGAGAAGCCGGGATCATTTTGAACAACAACAAGTAATGGCAGAAGGGGATTTGTGTAAGGAAGAGGGGGTTTCCCAGCATGGAGGAGAAGGAAGAAAAAGAAGAGTCAAGAGAAGATTGATCAGAACTGTTTCGTACAAAAAGTTGCCAAGATTTAGTTTTTGGAGATGTTGGAGGTTCAGATTTAGGCTAAAGTTTATTAGAAGATTGAGAATTATGATCCGTGGTAGAAAGTTTTGATAATATAAGGCACACTTTCTTTTGGTTATTTCAAGAATCAAATTTTTTTTAGGTTTATTTCCGGCAGCTATCTTATGTGGCATGTTTTGCATATAGCTAGTCAGATAAACACACGTATTGAAAGAAATCGAACTCATAATGATCATTGGTCTCACCCTCGGTAGTTTATATGTAGCTTATGTGTACATATACTGTTTACAATTATGAAAGATGAAATACGATACAAATAAGCTGAACTCAAACAAAATATGTGGCACTGAATATTTTTTCCGAGCAAGTAGCTAGAAAGAAGAAACATTTGTTGCCTTTACGTACACATTGGGGAAAGCTAGCTAGCTAGCTAGCTAGGGTGTAAAAAGCAAGGAAAATTGAAATATACCTACCCAATCTTGGAAAAGTTTGGAATCATCTTGAACCTGAGATTATTATTTGAATATGGAAAAAGAGGAAAATTCCTAATTTGACCCTAAAAAATCTGCACAATTATAGGGGGGGCCACTTAAGCTCAACATAAACTTTGCCAATTATGCTGCTTTGGACCATTATCTTCCCTCAAGAAACTGCAGTATCCCTAGTGCATATGACACAATGATCATTCAACAACCTATCAATAATACTCCCTTTTTCAATCTTGAATTTACCACTTTCCCTATTCCACAAATGCACCCCATAGCTCGACTTCTTGAGCTGTCGAAGCTTGGAATCGGCCCATTTCGCGTGGGCCGGGTCACGGGGTCGGGCGAAATAACTGTCTATCCGAGTCCAATCCACGGGGTAGAAAGCCATTGGTGGCAAGACTGTGAACTTGAACCCCTCATTTCTTGCCACCCTATCAACCACTCTAGAGACCAAATATGGCCCATTGTGACCCCATCGATTCCCATCAAAAGTTGATGCAAATTCCTCCATAAACTTGTACACAAGTGGATGCTCCCTGTCAAAAACAAGAACCGCATTGTTCAATCTGGTCCAGTTTCCCTTCATGTCAACACTTTGAGCTCCAATTACATTCCTTAACCTTGAAAGATCTTTCAAGATTACGAAATCTGTGTCCAAATAAACCCCTCCATATTTGTACAATGCAGCAAGTCTCATCAGATTCGACAAATTTTGAGGCAGAGGGATCTGCCCTGGATCCCTGCTCCCGTTCTTGATTTCTCTGAACCAAGATTCAGCAGGAGTCTTGTTGAATAGATCCCAGAGGTCCGGAGTCACGGCCAGAACCCGGAAACCACACCCGATCAACGGCTCCAGAATCTTGTCTCCATAAACTGAATCCATGCTTTCCGAAAGTATAATCAAACAGCTTTGCGGATTGGTGTGGAACAAGGTCTCGAGCCCGAAAAACTCTCTTTCTCGATACGAATCCGCCGGGGCGATCCATGTCATGAAGAACTTTACTTTGCATTCATTTCTGCGGAAGAATTCCTTCACCCTCGAGTCGAACTTCGTTGCTAAATCAGAGGATTCGAAAAGTTCCCACTTTTTGTCAGTTTCTGTAAACTTTTCGTCTGGACGAACAAACTTTTCATCGGTTTCTGTGAAAATCTCATCTGTTAATGAATTGACTTTGATCTCTTCCGCTGAAATCTGAGTCTGCAGCTGATGATCATCATCACTGCTCCCATTGTATATAATCGCGTCGGCGAAAAGTAAAACCAAAATGATCAAAATGAAAGTGAAGGTGGAGAATATGCTCGATTTAAAGGAAATGGATCTCCAAGAATCCAACATATTTTTCAAACCCATAAATAAAAATTAAAGAAAAGTATGAACGAAATGGGATTTTTGGCAAGTGATCAAGAAACAGAGTTGAGGATTTTCATGGCGGCCGATGCGGAATAATTGAGGAAAAGATAAAGATTAGCGTACAAAAAAGATGATGTTGCATGAAAGGGTATGATTTGAGTGTGATTCTTTGAGTTAAGATGAGATTAAGCAGTTGAATTTAAGAAGATTTTCGGCTGACACACAACATAAAAATAAAATTGGCTGACCTTGGGAGACTCGTCTACAAATTAAAGTATAAAAGTCAAGCAAATAGTTTATATCATAAAAATCTACTTATATTTGCATATTATATAATACTAATATAGCTAAAAATATGTGGATATGGTTTTTTTCCCCTTTTTTTTTTCTTTTTTGCTTCGACATTATTAAATTTATACAATTTAATAGTTCTATCAAAATATCTCGTGGGACACAATGATTTTTATTTTTGTTTGAAATATATATATATGTATATATTCTTTTCCTTTTTTTTCATCGTAGGAAGCTCCATTTAAGAGGGTTATTGATACAATGGTACGAAGTATTAAAATATTTTGAGATGCATTGGAATCAATTTAATAATGAAATGGAATCGTGCCTTCGACATTGTGAAAGTGAAAGTTGAAACATTGGACAGATCTATAAAGAATTGAATTTCTTGTTCTTTTTTTATGCATAAATATAAACAGATAGATCTACAGAGAAGGATAAGGATAAAATAGATTCTTAAATCACAAAAAAGATACTCAATTTTTTAAATTTATCAATCCAAAAGATAAATGGGTCAATCTAGCTAACATTCAATTTATGTATAAACAACAACAAAAATATTTTTTTTATAAAAAACCTAATGGCCAATTTAGTGAATGGAGAAATCAGAAAAAGCATTCCTTATTTTCTTTATTTATTACAAATGATCATAAAAAATATATATGTTAATAAATTTAAATACAACTATAACCACCATACATTATCACTTGTTCAAATTCTTAAAATTATCAAAGTCTCTCGATCCTTTTAAAAAAAACAATATTTTGTATTTAATAAAAATAATTAGAGGAATCTATCCTTGTCCATTCTTTTAAATTTATCAAACTTACCAATATAATTTCCATTCTTTATCTACGTTTTGAAAGTATCTTGTAACTATATTCAATATTTTAAAAATGTAAAAAATAATTAGTTAATTTGAAATTTTGCATGCGGATGAGGCGATGACCATGTGCATGAATTTATCCTTATTAAATAATGATATCATAGTGAACATATAATAAACAATAATAATAAATGAGGATGATATAAATTTATAATGGGTGCAATGAAGTAGCAAAAACAAAAACAAAAACAAGAAAATAACATGTATAGTAAGCAGCCGCCCGCCCCCACCATGGTGTATCCAAAAAGTTCCAATTGTATGATCATCAATACATACATACATATACAATAAATATTATAATTTTAAAATACTTGTTTTATTACGATATTTTATAAATTATAAAGATATAATTTTAGTCAATAACCTATTAAAATTATAATTTTAATAATTTTAGTTAATCAATTGATTAAAGAAAATAACTTTTTTCTAGCATAGAAAAATAACTTTTTTAGTCTACTCATTTGTTATACTTTTGAGTTTCTATTTGTTCTACTGAGTGTTAATTCATTATACATTCAAATTTTGGTTTGATGCAATAACTTTAAGTATTTTTTTGTTTTTTGGTCCTATTTTATCTGAGCATTGACGTGACATGAAAAATATTGATGTGACATCGAGAATTGCACACTAACGTGAAAGCTTGAAATTGTTGACATATATATCCAGTACCACATCAGTCGTTGAATTAAAATAGCCTAAAATTAGTATATGATAGGGGTGTCCTAATTTGTAAAGTAGATAAACTCTTGGCAAATGTTCAGATGTTCGATTCTCCTACCAACACTTTCTCGAACTAGTTTGTTGCACAAAATTTTCCTAATACGATTTATTTGGACAACGTGATTTGCAAGCTTGTATTAGTTTGAGGGTTTACCCAATGCACACTAAAACTAATATTTGACAAGGTAATGGACTAAAATAAGAAATTGGATCACGTAGAAATAATAATTAGGGCTGACAAAAAATATCGAAATGTCGTCATACCGCCTTTACTGTACCTAAAAAAATTGAATATATCGAAAATTTCGGTATACCTAAAATTTTACCGTACCAAAATTTTTGGTATCGGTATCGGTATAAGATTTTTGCATTTTTGGTATTTCGGTATATCGAAAAAAAAATCGGTATATACGGTGATACCGTGCATACCGATATTTTTTTAAAAAAATAGTATAAAAATCGATATACACGGTATCATATCGATACCTTATCGAATTTCGGTATTCGGTACGGTATCGGTATCGAAAATTTTGGTATCGAAATTTCCGGTACGGTATGCGGTATTCGGTACGGTATGCGGTATACCGTACCGAACCACCCCTAATAATAATAATTTAAGGGGAAGTGTTAAAAAATTGTAAAAATGAATGATAAAATCTCCTATGAGACGGTCTCAAAGGTCATTTTTTTGAGATGAGTCTCTTATATAGGTTATTCATTAAAAAGTATTACATTATGTCAAAAGTATTACTTATTATTATAAATATGGGTAGGGTTGACCCGTCTTATGAATGAGACCGTCTCACAAGAGTGTTACTCAAAATGAATAACTATATATATCTTTTATATTGAAAATGACATACAAATATACAATAGCATCACAAGAATTTTTTAAATGTTTTGTATCTAAATTTATACATACATATTATAGTAACGGGCTAGCGGCACGATATCATTTATCATTTCAATCCAAAACGTCCCGTTGATAATACTACGTTTGAAGATTCACTTCAAAAAAAATTTGGCATTTATCACGGTTTATATTAAACTGTGGCAAATTACAACCGTGGCAAATTTCGACGGATATTCAAAACCGTGAATAATTTGTCACGCTTAATGTAACCGTTGCAATATTTTTGTCACGGTTTTTTTAACTGTGGCAATTTGCCAAGCTTTTTATTTAATCGTGGCAAACTTTGCAACGTTTAATTTGAACCATGGCAAATTTCCACGGTTTCTTACACCTTTTCCATTTGCCACGGTTAATTTAAAACTGTGGCAAAAGTATTGCTACGGTTTTTAAGAAACCGTAGCAATGGGCAACGATTTTCCACGGTTAATTTAAAACTGTGGCAATAATTTTGACACGGTTTTTTGATAACCGTGGCAAATTTCATTCTACGCATCCAAAACGTGTTCATTCTACCAAAAACCGTGGCAAAAATTAATTAATTATTTAATATTTTCACGGTTTAATATAAACCGTGACAATATTGCCACGGTTGTTTTATCCGTGACAATATTTCCACGGTATAAATTAAATCGTGGCAAATTAAATTTTTTTTATAACAATTAAATTAATTTCAATTTTAACGGAATAATTGTGTCACGGTGTTAGATTGCCACGGTTGTAATAAAATCGTGACAATATTGCCACGGCTTAATAAAAACCGTGGCAAAAAATAATATATTCTCTCTCTCCGATCCCCTTTTCTTCTTCCTTCTTTCTTTTCTTCTTCGCCTTGTACTCAGAAACCCTACCGTCGCCCCTCCATGGCTGCCTATTTCTGTACATCTATCACTTTAAATAATATTATATTCCAGATCTACGTGTTTTAGTCTTCTTTTCTTATAGTTTTTACATTTTCTCGGTCGCAAAACCACCGCTCGCCATCGAGCCGCCGTCTGCCGCCGTGCTTGTAACTCCGTGACCGGCGCCGCTTAGCCGCTTACGCTGCCTTTGGTAATCAAATTTTTTTTTAAATTCTTGTAGTTATTAGTTTGTGTTTGGTGATTTATGGATTAAATGTGTTTTTTTGTGTTTGAAAAGTGTCTGCCGCCGCCGACCTGCCGCCGTTTGCCGTCACCGGTCCTCCTCCTCCGCCACCTCCGGCTCTAGTATTTAATTAAATTCACAACATTTTGTGTTAATTATTTGATGTTAATTTGTATTATTAATTGTTTAATTATGATTTTGTAAAAAATATAAAATAATGATATTTAGGAAATTGAAAATTTTAAAGTTAATTTGTGTGTATTTTGGTTTAATATTTGCATTTGTGTTAATTTGGATAAATTTATTTCTCAAATTTTAGATTGTGTCAATTTTATTATTTTATTAATATTTCTAAATTATTATTCATTATTAATAATAATATATAAATAAACTTTTTTAATATAAAAAATATATTTTTTTCCACGGTTGTTATTAAACCGTGAAAAATAATTGTCACGGTTTGATAAAACCGTGGAAATATATTGTCATTGTTTTAAAACATGTGGCAATGTATTGCCACGGTTTAATAACAACCGTGAAAACAAATTTCCACGGTTTAATTGAAGCGTGGCAATATATTGCCACAGTTAGTTAAACCGTGAAATTTTTTTCTTTTGCCACGCTTTTGCTTAAATCGTGGCAATAATTTGCCACGGTAAAATTCAATCGTGGCAAACGTTTGCCACGATGTGATTCCGGATGGTTTTATTAAACCGTGGCAAAACCGTGACAAATTTAATTTTGTCACGGTTTTTGTCACGCTAGAACCGTGGCAAATGTTTTTTTTTTTTTTGTGATTACTACAAAAATAATTATAAAAAATGAAACATGGCTTTACATTATTAAATATAAGAGCAATTATGAATTTATAATATAAGCTCATAATGTGCCAAATTTATTTTCTCAAATTTTTTCCACAAAAAAATGTGTTTTCCTCTCTCTTATAACTGGGTTCTTAAAAGTTAATGTCTTTCTCCTTTTGATTATTTAAAATATATGGTTGTATTTACTTGACTTGATAAACCTAAGATGAGTTTATTAATCCAGTCTTATCTCTTGTTTACTTATAAAAAGTTAATTCTCTACAAATCTAAAAGCCCGTCATTCAACCCTCATTTCACGTGATATATCATCCTTCATTTTTTAAGGTATAACTCATCCTGATCTATATTTATGGAAAAAAAATCCACATAAAACCTAATCTGCCCTCCCTTGATTTGTCATTTTCATGCTTCTTTATAACTCTATCTTTGGATTTTGTTTATGGATATCAATAACATATTATGTTTATTTTTATCTAGAGGATATTCATGCTTATAGAAGTTTTTAATTGTTAAATTAATTTTTTTATGCAATTTTAAGTTTCAAATTAATTACAAACTTACTGTATTTATGGATAAAAAGTTATTTTTGTTTCTTGTATAGCTTAGTTTATCGTATTATGATGTATGTGGTAAATGTTTTTGAATTATATTTGATGTATCATATATCATCTTACTTTCTTCGTTCATGAAAGAAAGATTTTTTTTCTTTAATTTATCAATTTTATGTAACTATGAAAAATACATATTTTTAAACTCAATAATTTTGCTAAATAAAAATGTATCACATGTGAATCAATAATAATTTAAAATATTCAATAATAATCCAATCCAAATTTTATGAATACAAAAAGTAAACTTAAGATTATTTATCATAGGTGGAGGGTAAAAATTTAATTCGTTACTCAATCATTATTTCAATATCAAAATTAATAAATCAAAGTAAACATGTTGCTGTTTATCCATTATTATTCCACATCCTTTAAAGTTATTTTAATAGTCCTAATATGATTTATTCATATGTAATATCATCACACTAAATAAACGCAGCCTATATATATAAAAAAAATGTCTCTTTGCGAGACATTTTCATGGATCTATATTAGTAAATATATCCATCTGATACATATCTTCAATGAAAAGTAATATTTTTTCATAAGTCAAGTCGGGTAAAAAATACATATCACGAAATTGACTCATAAGAGATCTCAAAAGTATTTCTGTAATATAAAAATTGCTTATGTAAATACGAGCAGTGTTTAAATTGATCACTATGAGCCCATTTGGTATCCAAAGTAAAACCCAAAAAGTGTTTTAAAAAAAAGAAGAAAGAAAGTGCTTTTCTAATTTATAATGTGTTTGGATGAGTTTTTTGTGCTTAAAAAAGCATTTATTTAAGCTAAATTTAAAGTTTTTTCAAAAATCCAAGATTAGAGCTTAAAAATCACTTTTTTAAATATATATATATATATATATGTGTGGATACCAAACCGGCTCTATATATAAGATAATCTCAAATGAACGTGGAAACAATGTATCGTGTACTTTATTAGCTAATAATACTTTAATGCACGTCTTAATTAAGATTTTTTATTTATTTATATTTGTTTAATTTAATGTTGGCTATGTTGCGAGTCGTGTGAACTTTGAAGTTTTCATTAATTAGGGACTAAAATAGATTTCATTTAGGGAAGAGTCTATGTTAATACATGAGCACTGTTCATGTGGAGATTCAACCACCATTTTTTTTTTTTTTTTGCATCTCAGATGTTAATGTGAACATTTGAAATACAAAAAAAAAAAAAAAATCGTTGAATGTAGCACATAGACAGTACTCATATACTAGCATAGACTCTCCCTTCATTTAGATCACTGTCCGATTCCCCAAATGATTAAATAAAATTATTTTGTATAATCCCAACACACTTGATGAATTTGGCTCGAGTATGATTACGGTCTACTTTGGTTTAGTGAAGACTTTACATAAAAATCACGTGAGATGCTAATTAATTGGGATTTTTAAATATCAAATATGGACAGATGGGTGTAGATGTGGTATAGATCGGATACGTGTATCTTTTGGCCAAGTATTGACATGAAAAGACAAACAAAAGATGGAAAACATACCATATGCTAGCGGAGTTGGTAGTCTCATGTATGGAATATGGTTTGTTGTAGACCAGGCTTAGGCTATGTAATAAGTGTAGCCTCGAGGGGTAAAGTTGATGCTACCCATGGGATATCCCATGTATATGTGGGACCCTTATGATATAGACCAATTATTGAGTTTCATGCTACCCATGGGATAGTACCTTATGGGTAGCATCGACCAAACCATCTCCAGGTTTATGGTAAATACAAGAATCTACAACTGGGAAGCTCTGAAATATATTATGAGATATGTAATAAACACCACTGGTCATGGACTAACGTTTGAACACCGGTGGACTAATGTTTGAACAACAAAGCGCTAATGTAAATCTAGTGATTGGTTATGTTGATTCAGACTATGAAGGAAATCTAGACACAAGAAAGTCCCTAACATGATACATATTCACATTTTTTGGGACAGCTATCACCTGGAAGTCGAATTTACAATCAATGGTTGCATTCTCAACCACAGAAGCTGAGTACATATATAGCAGCTACTGAAGCTGTCAAGGAATCCATTTGGTTGAAGGGATTGGTAACTAAGCTTGGCATCAAAAAAGATAGACCGCGTCGACCGCTTGCTTGCCCAACTCATGCGCCGGATAGCCTTGTGCCGCTTATAAAGACCACCTTAGACAAAGGTGGGGTGGTCGAGGGCGCCCACCAACTAGGCGGCTGCTTCAATTGCCATTTGGAATACTTATATATATTATTGTAAGTGGGCTTATAGATACTTTAAAGATTATGTATTCGTTTTAAATTTTGATCATACATCATTTGATTTGTGACTTTGATTCGTATATATTGTTATAAAGGTGTACTCCGAATTCTGAAAATTAGTGCGTCAACAGCAACAACAGCAGCAACAAAGATGAACAAAGTCGAGGCGAGAGAAACTCTCTATCCGCAAGACGAAATTGCCGGTTAACAGTGCTCAACGTTGGCGGCAATCGTCTCTAAGATACAACGACTATTCAATCGAGATATAGCAGCACAACAAATATCTCGATCTTCGTCGAACTAAAATATGTATCAACTTTTTCTTTTGTGAGAGAAAGATGAAAGAATTTGCATAGAAATCTGATATTCAATCGTTTGATGTTATCAGATGTTTTCAGATTCTTCTCTGCATTATAACAGTCATATATTTATACTATGACTCCAAAAAACACGTTTTATGGCGTAAGGATGCAACCCATGACAGAAAAAGCCCAGAAAGAGATGCAGCTTTTCAGACTGTAGAAGGCGCGCTCGGTCGGTTATTTTTGACCGATCGAGCGCCCCTCTTCTGGTAAAAATTATGTCTCGCTCAAACCATGGTGCGCTCGGTCGTTTAAATTTAGCGGACCGAGCGCCCAACTTTTATGAAACATTCTGTCTCAGCAGAGGAGGGCTGCGCTCGGTCGGTTGTTTTTAACCGATCGATCGCACTCACAAAAATAATAAAATATTATTCTTGAACCAAATTTTATCCAAAAAGAATAATTTATCATAAGACCTCGCCTCGCCGCGCCGTGCCGGTCGGCCGTGCGCGTGTGTGTTTGTTGCATCGATTAGCGTCTTGCCCCTTTACAAAACATCGGTGCCCTAACGGCCCAATCCCATAATCCAATGTTGGATTATATAAGGTGAACAATACATTGAACATTTTTCAATGTGGGACAACTTTTCCTCCAAATTATTTCACCAAATTCAAATTTTTGCATCAATTGGGACAAGCTTTTTGGACAAGTATATAAGCCTTTTGGACAAATAATTCAAGCCCATTTCATGCCATTTTATTCAACAATTCATTCAACATTTTTTCCAACAATCCCCCACATGAATGAATTTAACGTATATTAGCATTCTCACTAAAAGTCATTTTGAGTTATTGTTACATCAGGATAGGTAGCTTGTGGCTTTGAACCTACTTTAGTAAAATACTATCGGATTTACTAGTTGCATAGTGACGCGATGTCTTGAACTAGTCAATCATTTATTTAAACCAAGACAATAGTACTTACATAACAATACTCTAACATATTTTGTTCTCACGTTGTGTCCATTTCGGCCCTGGACCATATCTTAGATTCATAAGTGTTACAATCAAAGCGGCCAATACTTTGCACTTATATAGGTGATCTCCTATCAAGAGTATCCTGTGTTACTCCACCTCATAGGTATAGGAATCATTAAAAGAAAACTTAACCTCACCATATTTTGCAGGTCATTTATACTTGGATATTTCAGGAATGAGCAAGTAACAATTCCAAGCACTCAAATTAACATTTATAACTTAGTTGTCCCATTGAACCAAGGTTTTGGGATCTCCAATTCTCAAGGTTGGGTTACCGCTATAAATATTTTAATTTGTGGATTTTAAACTCATTCCTCCAAGTATTTTGTACATTTGATCTCTATTTATACTTTTTGAAACGACCCTCACTACTAGACTATAATTAAAATAAAGGAAAATTACGGATTTTTAAAAATTTTGCCATGACCTATTTGTAAAACAAACAAGCCAACAAGACTCAGTCAGCAATTCAAATAAGGAAAGAAATACTGACATAAAAACTAAAGTGCGCTAATCATAAACATGCAATCCTAGTAACCACCTCCCGGTTACAGCGTAAAGTAAACTAAGGTATTTAAAATCTCCGACGATAATCATAAACATGCATAAGCGGAAAACGTACTTCAAATCGTAAACTGTAGCACAGGGAATGCACATCCTGGCTATAAATACTAAAAATACTCAAATAACTCTTCATTATTACATAACAGAGAAATGTGCGGAAAACGTAAACATAATGAAGCAACGGTCACTGGGCCTCGCACTGCCGACGGCCTCATCCCAGTAGATCACGCCCCTCTGTCTCAGCAACAAACTCCTCACCTGCAAACATTCAAGAATAGTGAGTCTAAAGACTCAACAAGTATAAACAGTGTAATAACAAGGGTTTAAAATACGTGATGCAATAGCTCAACTTTAACTATAATATGCATGAAACTAGAAGGTATAGAAAACATGCACTGATGAACTCACGCTATAAAAGACTTTCAACTTCTTAACATCAACCTCATACTTTACTTAAACTCATGCATGACTGACTGACATCAACGTAAGACGAGTCAACTGAAATAATGAAACTTTAACTTTTAAACTTTTCTTTTCCTTTTCTTTTTCCTCATAGAAATCAGTTCCTTGATTTGTGACCCTCTGTTTCGATCATGATCATGGATGCAGCAAGACGACGAGATTTCTCCCGACGAACTTAACCCCTCTGTGGCAAGGAGACCGAGATAACTCCCGATCCCACATTGCCCCTCTTTGGCAAGGAGACCGAGATTACTCCCGATCCCACATTGCCCTCTGTGGCAAGGATAAACAAGATGTCTCTTGCTCCCTACCCAAACCTCTATAACCTCTTGGTGAGTAGACCGAGGCATCCCCCGGCCTAGCAACACCCCTCTTTGTCACAAACAAATCACTTCATTCAAAAACATTTACTTTCTTTTCCTTTTCATTCATTAAGACTCGACTCACCCCTCTTTATAGCATGCAAAACAAGAAAACTTCCTTTTACTTTATGAAACTCAAGAACATGTCATATGCACACGAATAGGCAACCTTTAAGACATGAGACTCAACTCAAAAATGTGGGTGTAAGGTGCATGAGTAGCTGCCCCTAAGACAAAAGAAACACTTCACTCAACAATTTCCCTCAAACTTGACGTAGCCCGAGAAAGAGAACCGTAAGACCCTAAACTTTGTCATGCCTTAACCAAAACCCGTCCCGCTTGAACCGACACTTAACAAACACTTCAAATTACCCCTAGGAATAGGTGGTAACATCAAATGATCAAATGAGCTAATTGACAAGACAAGAAAATTGGACAGCCCCTTTTTACAAAGAAAAATCTGCACCTACACCTCCAACTTAAAAGACTCATAACTTGGTCCAAACTTATCCGAAATAAGCCCATTTTATATCGACGCGGCCACAACTACATGAACTTCACTATGGTACAGCCCTAACACTTCCCAGACCTCAACCAAGACCTGCCCTGCCCTGCCCCGTGAACAGTACTACCCTGCACACTCAACAATACCCAACTTACCTCTAACTCAAAAATTCAACCCCATAACCCTCTTTCCTCAACTTTTCTCCATACCAAACAACAATACACCTCAAATAACATCTTTTAGGACTTATCCCAAGCACTTGGGCAACCCCCAACCACACTTTCACCTCACATTTCGAAAATTTCAAATATCAAGCATCAAAAGCTTCAAAATGTTGGGCAATCACACAAGACTCATGCAAATCAATTAAATGCCTCAACATCAATTCAATTCCAGCCCTTACACATGAAAAACATCAAAATTTAGGGCACTTCACTTCTGAATTTTCGAAATTATGCAAACCCAAACATAAAAATCCATGTCATAGCTTCTAAATTCATCATTTAATCACATAAACACCAATCATATGCAACAATAAAAAAAAAAACAGCCCTACCTCTACCATATCATGCTAAAACCGAACACATGCATACATATACATCATGAATTTCGAAATTTTGCAAAAGAAACTTAAGGGTGGGGGTAGATATTGCTTGAATGAGAGCCCAAGAACAAAGCTATACTTGCCTTCAACTTTTTACCAACAAAAATCGAAAACAAAAGGAGAGGAGAGGGCTGGACACAAGCCAAGCACCAAGCTAAGCTTATTGTGAAGCTTCTCCGGCAGCTGGAGGCGGCGGTGGACGGCGGCTGGGCGGCGGCTGGAGGTGGAGGAAGGAGTCGGCCCTAAGGAAACTCAAAGGGGAAGGGGGCGGCTACTTAGGGTTAGAATGGGGCTAGGGTTTAGATTTAGGTTGTAGTGTGCATTTTAGAGGGAAAATAAAAGGAGAGTGTATTGTGTGTAGTGTTTTAAAGTTGCACTTGTATTTGTAAAAGTACTACTTGTACTATTACAAGTCTTTACCTCAAAACTTTTGCTCTTTTCAAACTTTTAAGTTTAAAATTTCAACTCTCAACGTTTTAATTGAAATTACACTAGCCCGGATTTATTAAAATCCTATTTTATGAAAAATTTAGGAAATAATCCAAGAAAATGATAAAATTGCTTTTTGACCCCTAAAAGTTCAAAATTTGCATTTTTGGCCAAAAACCCCTTTTTTCCTCTAACTTAAAATCTTAAAATCAAAAGTCTTGAAAATATACCACCGAAGCCCACCATCGTCGCCTGCCGGGATAGAAACTCACTAACTAAATAATTCAAGGCATTTAATTCAAATAAGTCAGGCAATGCTACTTTAAATGAAACTTAAACAATTAACTTCAAGAAATTAAAAATATAAATACTGAAAATAATTTTTTTTAGGCATGATATTCAAATTTTAAAAGTTCTTGGTGTTACAATTCCTCCCTCCCTAATAAGGAATTTCGTCCTCGAAATTAAAACTCACCAAAAAGCTTCGGATAGCGATCTCTGAAATCTGCTTCTGCTTCCCAAGTGGCCTCTTCATCCGAATGGTTCTGCCATCTCACCTTGATCATTGGAATTGACTTGTTACGGAGTCTTCTCTCCTGTCTATCCAAAATCCGGATGGGCGTCTCCTCATAGGACAGGTGAGGAGATAGTTGAAGCGGTTTCCGAACTGAGCACATGGGATGGGTTCGAGATGTACTTCCTCAACATCGACACATGGAAGACACTATGGATCTTATCAAGGTTAGGAGGCAGAGCCACTCTATAAGCCAGTGCCCCTACCCTATCCAAAATCTCGAAGGGTCCTATAAACCTCGGTGCCAACTTTCCTTTCTTCCCAAACCTCAAAACTCCCTTCAGTGGAGCTACACGGATGAATACATGATCACCCACCGAGAACTCCAAGTCTCTCCTCCGGTGATCAGCATAACTCTTCTGCTTACTCTGGGCAGTCCTCATCCTATCACGGATCTTAGCCACTACTTCGGTGGTCAACTGAACAATCTCCGGACCAAAGTCTGATCCCTCACCTATCTCATCCCACAACACTGGAGATCTACACTTCCTCCCATAAAGTGCCTCATAGGGAGCCATGCCAATAGTGGACTGAAAACTGTTATTATACGCGAATTCCACTAGTGGTAGTCTCGACTCCCAACTACCTTGAAAATCAATAGCACATGCCCTCAAAAGATCCTCCAAAATATGAATCACCCTCTCTGATTGGCCATCAGTCTGCGGGTGGAAGGCGGTGCTAAAAAGTAGCTTCGTACCCATAGCGGAATGAAGACTCTTCCAAAAAGACGAAGTAAACCGTGGATCTCTATCAGACACTATGGAGACTGGAATACCATGTAGTCTGACTATCTCCCGAATATACAACTCCGCGAACTGAGTCATCGTGAAAGTCATCTTCACCGGTAAAAAGTGAGCCGACTTAGTAAGACGGTCTACAATAACCCAAATAGCATTTGAACCTCTCACTGTCTTCAGCAATCCCACAACAAAGTCCATGGTGATATTCTCCCATTTCCACTCAGGAATAGGGATAGGCTTAAGCAATCCGTCCGGTCTCTGATGCTTCGTCTTGACCTGCTGGCATGTCAGGCATTCTGACACGAATCGGGCAATGTCACTTTTCATGCCTGGCCACCAATAAAGCTGTTGAAGATCCTGATACATCTTCGTACTACCAGGGTGGATTGAGTACGGCGATGTATGTGCCTCTGCCATGATAGTAACTCGCAGAGAATCACCTGCGGGAACCCAAAATCTACCTCTGTACCTCACAATCCCATCTACCACAGCATACAAATCGCTGCCTTTCTCCTCATCTCTCTGTCTCCACTTCCTGATCTGCTCATCGACTGACTGCGCTGCACGGATACGATCAAAAAGTGTAGTCTGCACACTTAGTGAAGACAATCTGGGAGCTCTACCACTTGCATAAAACTCTAGACCATACCTCTGAATCTCAACCTGCAACGGTCTAGACACTGACAAGGAGGTAATCACTGCAGTCTTCCTGCTCAAAGCATCTGCAACCACATTAGCTTTACCAGGGTGGTAGCTAATATTGCAGTCATAGTACTTCACCAACTCTAACCACCTACGTTGCCTCATATTCAACTCCTTCTGGGTGAAGAAGTACTTGAGGCTTTTGTGGTCTGTGAAGATCTGACTCTTCTCTCCGTAAAGATAGTGTCTCCAAATCTTAAGAGCAAACACTGCCGCTGCCAACTCTAAGTCATGAGTAGGGTAGTTCTTCTCGTGCTCCTTCAATTGCCTAGAAGCATAGGCAATAACTCTGTCTCGCTGCATCAGAACTACTCCCAATCCCAACTTGGAAGCATCAGTATACACCACAAAATCACCTTGCCCGGATGGCATGGTCAACACTGGCGCTGTCGTAAGAGCTTCCTTCAAAGTATCAAAGCTCTTTTGACACTCGGCACTCCAAACAAACTTGGCGTTCTTCTTAGTCAACGCTGTCATAGGCACAGCAATGGAGGAAAAACCCTTGATAAATTTTCGGTAATATCCGGCTAATCCAAGAAAACTGCGAATCTCAGACGCGCTCCTCGGTATAGACCACTCCTTCACTGCTTGAACCTTTGAAGGGTCTACTTCCACACCGCTCTTAGAAATAATATGACCCAAGAAAGCAACTTTCTCCAACCAGAATTCACACTTATCAAACTTGGCCAACAACTTGTGCTCTCGAAGCACCTCAAGAACGGTCCTCAAATGCTGTTCATGCTCCACTCTATCCTTCGAATAAATGAGGATGTCATCGATGAAAACAATGACAAAGCGGTCCAAGTAAGGCTGAAACACGCGGTTCATAAGATCCATGAAAACCGCGGGCGCGTTCGTCATCCCAAACGGCATCACAAGGAACTCGTAATGACTGTAACGAGTCCTAAAAGCTGTCTTCGACACATCTGACTCCTTCACCTTCAACTGGTGATAACCTGAACGAAGATCAATCTTTGAAAAGACGGATGCACCTTGCAATTGATCGAAGAGGTCCTCGATCCTAGGTAATGGGTACTTGTTCTTCACAGTCACTCCGTTCAAACCTCGGTAGTCTATGCACAATCTTAGACTACCGTCCTTCTTAACGAAGAGAACTGGTGCGCCCCATGGGGAGAAACTAGGGCGTATGAATCCCTTGTCAAGCAACTCTTGAATCTGCTCTTTTAACTCCTTCATTTCGGTAGGAGCCAATCTGTACGGTGCCTTGGAGATAGGCACAGTACCGGGAATCAAATCTATGGAGAACTCCACTTCTCTATCGGGCGGAATTCCCACAACATCGCTAGGGAACACATCCTCAAACTCCCTGACGACAGCCACATCAGAAATAACTGGTCGCTCTGGAAGCTCTGTCAAAGATAAACTGGCCAGAAATGACTCGCACCCACTAAGTACAAGCCTCTGAGCTTGCATGATAGAAATGACTCGAGTATTCCTCAAGCTCTTAGCAGCCTCGAACCAAAACGGTTCCTCGCCCTCAGGCCTGACTAGCACTGATCTCTGCTGGAAGTCTATCATCACCGCATTCTTCGTCATCCAATCCATCCCAAGAATCAAGTCAAACTCTGGCAAAGGTAGCACTATGAGGTCTGCTACCACTGACTGGCCCTGCAAAAGCAATACAAGATCTCTCACCAAGCTCCTGGTGGATAGCTCTTCCCCTGGGGGGATAGTAACTGAGAATCCAACCTCCAATTCCTCGCTCTGAATGCCCCTCTCAAGGGCAAAAGACTCCGATATAAAGGAATGGGTAGCCCCTGAGTCTAATAAGGCCCTTGTGGCCACGCCTGCCACAACACTCCTACCTGCATAGCAGTAGTTAAAACGACAAAAAGGTTGAAGTTAAAACCACGAGTTCTACTTAGGCTCATTCTAACTCAACAATTCCCAAACAAGATACTATTCATGCTAAACAGTCAAAGGTCCTAAGACATGCAAAAAGTTACTAGAGTAAAACCTCAAACAAGCAAAGACTTAGAGTCGCATGCATCAACAAATCTTTAACTGCTCTAACCCAAAAGTTAAGATATTACCTGTGAGAAGAGTAGTGTCTGGGTCGGCCTGCTCGGCCTCCATCACGAACACTCTGCCCTGCACGGGCCTCCTCAGCTCTGGACAATGGGTAGAGATATGGTCTGGCTTCTTGCACTTGAAGCAAACTCCAGCATCCTTCAAACATCTCCCAAAGTGCGGGCGGTGGCAAACCTGGCAAATGGGCTTCTCCCCAGCCTTGGGAGGAGCCTGTTTCTGGGCCTGACGCCCTTGTGGTGTCTGCTGTCCTTGCTGTCTCAGTGGTCCATGATACGGCTTCTTGCCGTGCTGCTGCTGCTGAGAGTGGCCCTGATGAGGGAAGGGCCTCTTGCCATGTGCCTCCGCGTTAATATCTCTCAGTGTCTGCTCGGACCTCAAGGCACGCCTCAGCGCTGAAGCATAATCAACTGGCTCCGCCATAAGTACATCCCTACGGATGGCGGGTCGAAGCCCCACAAGAAAGTGCTCCAGCTTTTCCTTCTCGTCAACTCCAATCAAAGGCACAAAATGGCAGCCCCTCTCGAACTTCACCACAAACTGTGCCACCGACAAATCTCCCTGTCTCAAGCTCATAAACTCCGTCTTCAAACGGGCTCTCACATCATCAGTAAAATACTTCTCAAAGAACAGCTTCTTGAACTCAGTCCAAGGTAGAGTAGCTGGGTCCACAATCTTCTCCATTCCCTCCCACCAGAGGGCGGCATCATCCTGGAGGAGAAACACAGCACACCTCACTCTATCTGGATCTCCCATCTGCATATAGCGAAAGATCACCTCCAGAGAACGGATCCAACCCTCCGCTATCAATGGATCAGTGGTGCCAGCGAAGTCCTTTGGATTCATCTTCCAGAACTGCTCATAAACAGTCCCCACTCCAGCTCTAGGAGCATCCACATGACGCTCGAGAATGCGGGCCAATCCTGCTAGCACCTGTCCTCCTACATCCACCTGTGGCGGCGGTGAAGGCGGCGGCCGTGGAGGAGGCGGCGGTGGAGGCGTAACTGCACGCTGATCACAACAACGAGCCATCTAAACGCATTGAGAAAATCCAACATTCAAATTTCATGCCTTAGAAAATATTTTTACTTCAAATATAAATTTCTCAATAACTCAAGAAACTAATACATCAAAACTTAAACAGATAGAGACATTAAACTTAAATCTTACAGACTTTGAGGCGAGATCCCCTGAGTTTCAGCAACCGGCAGTAGGCTCAGCCCAAACCAAGACCGTGCTCTGATACCAACTGAAACGACCCTCACTACTAGACTATAATTAAAATAAAGGAAAATTACGGATTTTTAAAAAAATTTCCATGACCTATTTGTAAAACAAACAAGCCAACAAGACTCAGTCAGCAATTCAAATAAGGAAAGAAATACTGACATAAAAACTCAAGTGCGCTAATCATAAACATGCAATCCTAGTAACCACCTCCCGGTTACAGCGTAAAGTAAACTAAGGTATTTAAAATCTCCGACGATAATCATAAACATGCATAAGAGGAAAACGTACTTCAAATCGTGAACTGTAGCACAGGGAATGCACATCCTGGCTATAAATACTAAAAATACTCAAATAACTCTTCATTATTACATAACAGAGAAATGTGCGGAAAACGTAAACATAATGAAGCAACGGTCACTGGGCCTCGCACTGTCGACGGCCTCATCCCAGTAGATCACGCCCCTCTGTCTCAGCAACAAACTCCTCACCTGCAAACATTCAAGCATAGTGAGTCTAAAGACTCAACAAGTATAAACAGTGTAATAACAAGGGTTTAAAATACGTGATGCAATAGCTCAACTTTAACTGTAATATGCATGAAACTAGAAGGTATAGAAAACATGCACTAATGAACTCACGCTATAAAAGACTTTCAACTTCTTAACATCAACCTCATACTTTACTTAACCTCATGCATGACTGACTGACATCAACGTAAGACGAGTCAACTGAAATAATGAAACTTTAACTTTTAAACTTTTCTTTTTCTTTTCTTTTTCCTCATAGAAATCAGTTCCTTGATTTGTGACCCTCTGTTTTGATTATGATCATGGCTGCAGTGCACTATGCCGGCAAGACGACGAGATTTCTCCCGACGAACTTAACCCCTCTGTGGCAAGGAGACCGAGATAACTCCCAATCCCACATTGCCCCTCTGTGGCAAGGAGACCGAGATTACTCCCGATCCCACATTGCCCTCTGTGGCAAGGATAAACAAGATGTCTCTTGCTCCCTACCCAAACCTCTATAACCTCTTGGTGAGTAGACCGAGGCATCCCCCGGCCTAGCAACACCCCTCTTTGTCACAAACAAATCACTTCATTCAAAAACATTTACTTTCTTTTCCTTTTCATTCATTAAGACTCGACTCACCCCTCTTTATAGTATGCAAAACAAGAAAACTTCCTTTCACTTTATGAAACTCAAGAACATGTCATATGCACACGAATAGGCAACATTTAAGACATGAGACTCAACTCAAAAATGTGGGTGTAAGGTGGATGAGTAGCTGCCCCTAAGACAAAAGAAACACTTCACTCAACAATTTCCCTCAAACTTGACGTAGCCCGAGCAAGAGAACCGTAAGACCCTAAACTTTGTCATGCCTTAACCAAAACCCGTCCCACTTGAACCGACACTTAACAAACACTTCAAATTACCCCTAGGAATAGGTGTTAACATCAAATGATCAAATGAGCTAATTGATAAGACAAGAAAATTGGACAGCCCCTTTTTACAAAGAAAAATCTGCACCTACACCTCCAACTTAAAAGACTCATAACTTGGTCCAAACTTATCCGAAATAAGCCCATTTTATATCGACGCGACCACAACGACATGAACTTCACTATGGTACAGCCCTAACACTGCCCAGACCTCAGCCAAGACCTGCCCTGCCCCGTGAACAGTACTACCCTGCACACTCAACAATACCCAACTTACCTCTAACTCAAAAATTCAACCCCATAACCCTCTTTCCTCAACTTTTCTCCATACCAAACAACAATACACCTCAAATAACATCTCTTAGG
Source organism: Henckelia pumila (assembly GCF_033568475.1). Lineage (NCBI taxonomy): Eukaryota > Viridiplantae > Streptophyta > Magnoliopsida > Lamiales > Gesneriaceae > Henckelia > Henckelia pumila. The sequence goes on along the minus strand of NC_133122.1, from coordinate 131,032,211 downwards.
ACTTATCCCAAGCACTTGGGCAACCCCCAACCACACTTTCACCTCACATTTCGAAAATTTCAAATATCAAGAATCAAAAGCTTCAAAATGTTGGGCAATCACACAAGACTCATGCAAATCAATTAAATGCCTCAACATCAATTCAATTCCAGCCCTTACACATGCAAAACATCAAAATTTAGGGCACTTCACTTCTGAATTTTCGAAATTATGCAAACCCAAACATAAAAATCCATGTCATAGCTTCTAAATTCATTATTTAATCACATAAACACCAATCATATGCAACAATAAAAAAAAACAGCCCTACCTCTACCATATCATGCTAAAACCGAACACATGCATACATATACATCATGCATTTCGAAATTTTGCAAAAGAAACTTAAGGATGGGGGTAGATATTGCTTGAATGAGAGCCCAAGAACAAAGCTATACTTGCCTTCAACTTTTTACCAACAAAAATCGAAAACAAAAGGAGAGGAGAGGGCTGGACACAAGCCAAGCACCAAGCTAAGCTTATTGTGAAGCTTCTCCGGCAGCTGGAGGCGGCGGTGGACGGCGGCTGGGCGGCGGCTGGAGGTGGAGGAAGGAGTCGGCCCTAAGGAAACTCAAAGGGGAAGGGGGCGGCTACTTAGGGTTAGAATGGGGATAGGGTTTAGATTTAGGTTGTAGTGTGCATTTTAGAGGGAAAATAAAAGGAGAGTGTATTGTGTGTAGTGTTTTAAAGTTGCACTTGTATTTGTAAAAGTACTACTTGTACTATTACAAGTCTTTACCTCAAAACTTTTGCTCTTTTAAAACTTCTAAGTTTAAAATTTCAACTCTCAACGTTTTAATTGAAATTACACTAGCCCGGATTTAATAAAATCCTATTTTATGAAAAATTTAGGAAATAATCCAAGAAAATGATAAAATTGCTTTTTGACCCCTAAAAGTTCAAAATTTTCATTTTTGGCCAAAAACCCCTTTTTTCCTCTAACTTAAAATCTTAAAATCAAAAGTCTTGAAAATATACCATCGAAGCCCACCATCGTCGCCTGCCGGGATAGAAACTCACTAACTAAACAATTCAAGGCATTTAATTCAAATAAGTCAAGCAATGCTACTTTAACTGAAACTTAAACAATTAAATTCAAGAAATTAAAAATATAAATACTGAAAATAATTTTTTTTAGGCATGATATTCAAATTTTAAAAGTTCTTGGTGTTACACTTTTTGTAAGCGGATCCGCAAGGTTTTCCTTTGATTTCACATATGTTGGAAAACTGGCGTTCAGATCAATCACGATTGATACCCGGTGCAGCGGAAGTTTAAAAAATTTTATCATGGAACAATTCCATGGTATGGGTATCAACCATTCAACGATTAAATTATTGTGTGTGTAAAATTCAAATAACAATTAATTAAATTTTACCTTCAATCTCGAAGCGAGATTATTGACACCACACAGATTTCTCTGCGCTTCTTGTATCTCCCAGGAACTGATGAACTCCTTCAATCAGGTCCACGAACGGAGGTTTAATCCCTCTGATAGATTGCACTAGAAAATCTATCAGAAGTTTTCTGCGAAGAGATTAAACGAATCTGATTCGTTATTCCTGACTGCAATTCAAAAATCACAGACCGGAATTTCTCGGGCAGAGAACAGGGAGGGGCGGCCGAAAACTTGAGAGGAGGCTAGGGTTTATTTTCGAAAATCCTGTCTCTCAATAATGACCTGTTGTGTGTAATTTCTGTACTGTAATAACTTATTTATAATGCAGGCCACTAACACCTTAGGGCCCATTAGTCATAAGTTCAGGCCCGACAAGCAAAGCCCGCACATTCAGAAATTAATATAAAATTCATCGTGACTCCGATTGATGAACCAATTTCACCAATGTGCACAGAAACCATTTCTGCACATTTTAAAGTCAAAATAAATTTTCCTGAATCCGAATTCAGTGGTTTCCAAAAATGCCCATCCCTATGTCATTTTAGAAAATCCTACTCCCTTACTCTTAATTAAGAAGTCCAACTTCTTTATTCATTAAATTTAACTCTTTAAATTTAACTATCTCAACGGGGATTAAAACTCCATTACACTGTGTGACCCTCAATGGTTCAGGGATACAGCTAGCCGTGGGCTCACAACTCCTTGTGACTCGGAACAACACTTTCCGACTTGCCCAACGAATCATGGTAAAGCGCCTAGCAACATCGCCCCATGATTCCCTAGGTATCACTGATAGTGCCTACAAGAACCAGTAGATTTTGGTTAGCGTACAGTACGGTCCCTTCATCCATATATCCCGATCGAATCAACAACCATTGGTATATCGAGAGTCGCTCAAGATTCGATAACTATGCAATACATCTTGAAGATCAAATTAGTGACATCGCATGTGCTACTAAGAAACCATTTCTTAAATCACATCAAGTACTCTGGCCAGAGATTTGTCACACTAATATCTCCTCAGATCGCATAGGATATCCACACTCGCAAGTATGTGGTGAATCCTTGACAACAATGCATCGACTCCTATATGTGTCGTAACTGTACCCAATCTCGACACCTGATGACCCCATAGAGTCGGTAAACGAGTCAAAGCACAGCACTAGCATATAGAGTCTCCATGATGTTTCAAGTCGTAAGGACTAATGGTGTACAACCAAAACCGCGGACTTTATCCACTCGATAAGTGATAACCACTTGGAAAGTCCGGATAGGGTAGTTCGATTATTCATCCTATGAATATCCATTTGCATGCTTCGAACATCTCCATGTTCCCTACCAATGAAACGTGGTACTCCGCATCGCAAATGCTAGTCTCAAACTCGAGCGATCCTTATCCTTATTATCGGACGGCTCAATCGACTAGGAACAGTTTAGAATATACAGTGACTATAAGATGTATTTCATGATAGACATCTCCATGTTCTACCACATCTTACATACACTATGGTATATTCAAGGTCTTTATCAAAACAACAATAGTATATCACAATATAACAATATGAAGTAATATAAAGTCATTGCCATTAATACAAGTGTAAATTACATTAAACAAAAGATTGTTTTTACAAAGAGTCATCAAAGCCCATAGCCACAAGTTGGCTCACTGGGCACCCACTCTTTCAACATAGTCAACCGAAATAACCCCATTCGAGATCAATTGTCTTATGGTATTATGTCTCCGGCGAATATGTCAAGATTTACCATTGTACATACTACTTTATGCTCTTTCTATTGCTGACTGACTGTCACAATAAATTGTAATAGAAGACACTGGTTTATTCCAACATGAAATATCTTCTAGAAAGTTTCGAAGCCACTCGGCTTCTTCTCCAGCTTTATCTAGAGCAATGAACTCGGACTCCATAGTCGACCGAGCTATAAAAGTTTGTTTAGAGGATCTCCATGACACCGCTCCTCCACCGATAGTGAACACATATCCACTCGTAGCCTTGGAGTCTTTCGTGTCAGAAATCCAATTTGCATCACAATATCCTTCTAGGACTGCAAGATATTTTGTATACACTATTCCATAACTCTAAGTGTATTTCAAATATCCAAGTACTCTCATTAATGCTTTCCAATGATCCTCACTTGGATTACTTGTGAACCGACTCAGTTTGTTTACAGTATATGCAAGATCAGGACGGGTACAGTTAGTTAAGTACATTAAACTTCCTATCACCCTTGAATATTCCACTTGTGAAACAGGTTCTCCTCTATTTTTGGCTAAATGTGTACCCAACTCCATAGGTGTTCTAGCCAAAGGACGATTTGTGACATTAAATCGTTCAAGAACCTTTTTCTACATAATGAGTTTGGGATAACATAATTCCAGCAGGAAGTCTAGAGACTTTAATCCCTAGAATTATATCACACAATCCCAAATCCTTCATATCAAAATGTTTTCTCAACATTTTCTTGGTTTTCACAATCAATTCATGGTTGCTTCCCATAATTAACATGTCATATACATAAAGGCAAACAATTGCATATGCATTTGTAGTACCTTTAATGTAGACACATTTATCACATTCATTTATTGTGAAATCATTTGACAACATAGCAGTGTCAAACTTTTGATGCCACTGTTTAGGTGCTTGTTTAAGTCCATACAATGACTTGACAAGTTTACACACCTTTTGTTCTTTTCCAGGTACAACAAACCCTTCTGGTTGTTTTATATATATATTTCTTCTTCCAACTCTCCATTAAAAAAACGTTTTTTTAACATCCATTTGGTGTATCTCAAGATCATGCAATGCTGCAATAGCTATGAGCACACGGATGGATGTTATTCTAGAAACCGGAGAGTAGGTATCGAAGAAATCATAGGGTGTACTCCGAACTCTGAAAACGTGTACAACAACAGCAGCAACGACAACAAAAAAAAAAACAGCAACTAGTCGAGGTTTATATTTATCTATAGATCCATCTTCTTTGTATTTTCTTTTAAGAATCCACTTGGATCCCAAAGGTTTACATCCCGGATGGAGATCAACCAACTACCACGTATGATTGTGCATGATGGAATCTATTTCATTTTGTATGGCTTCCTTTCAAAAATGAGCCTCAGGATTTGATAAAGCCTCTTGAAGAGTTTTTGGTTCATTATCTATTATGTATGTTAGAAAATCAGGACCAAACAACTTTTCAATTCTTACACGCTTGCTGCGTCGTGGTTCCTCGTTGTTTTGTGGAGTTTCGTTGTATTTTCATGAGTTCGCTTGTTCGAACTTATTTCTTTCTTTTCTTTACAAGGAAATATATTTTCAAAGAATACAGCATTCCATGATTGTGCCTTCATTTACATCAGAAATTGTTGACTTATGCACTAAGAATCGATATGCACTACTATTGTCTGCATAACCAATAAATATGCAGTCAACCGTTTTAGGCCCAATTTTTATTTGTTTTGGCTTAGGTACTTCTACTTTTGCCAAACACCCCCACACTTTAAGGTATTGGTAAGAAGGTTTACGACCTTTCCACTGTTCATACAGTGTCTCATCTTTTTCTTTGATTGGACTCTTATTTAGAATGTGAGTTGCTGAGAGAATCGCTTCACCCCACATATTTTGAGGTAAGCCAAAATTTATTAACAACGCGTTCATCATTTCTTTTAATGTTCGATTTTTGCGTTCTGCAACGCCATTGGATTGAGGTGAGTAAGAGGCTGTCGTTTGATGAATGATGCCCGACGTTGAGCAAAATTCTTCAAAAGGAGCTACATACTCTCCACCTCGATCACTTCGAATCATTTTAATTTTCGAACTTCGTTGATTTTCAATCTCAGTCTTATATTTCTTGAAAGCTTCAATTGCTTCATCTTTGCTTTTCAATAAATATACGTAACAAAATATGGTGCAATCATCAATGAATGTTATAAAGTACTTATTTCCACCTCGTGTTTGTACCATTTTTAAATCACATACATCAGTATGTATTAATTCAAGTGGCATAGTACTTCTCGTGACATTATGAAATCGAGTTTTAACCATTTTCGCTTCAACACAAATCTCACACTTGTTTTGTGGATTTCTTTTAAACGTATGTATTACATTTAAATTTGCAAGTTGTTGCAACGTATTGAAGTTAACATGTCCTAATCGTTCATGTCATAATTCATAGCTTTCAAGCAAGTAAGCAGAACCAATAACTTTATTCTTCGCCTCAAGGCGGGAAACATTCATTACATTCAGTTTAAAGAGACCACTATCTTGGTACCCTTTACCAACAAATACACCGGATTTTGTTAATACAAATTTATCAGACTCAAACACCATTCTAAAGCATGTCTTGCTCAAGAGAGAACCCGAAACTAAGTTCTTCCGAATGTCTGGCACATGCAGCACATTATTGAGCGTCACCTCTTTGCCCGAGGTCATTTTCAACACCACATTTCCTACTCCAACAACTTCAGACATTGCGGAGTTTCTCATGAACAACTTTCGATCCCCAACGGTGGCATAGGTGAAAAATATATCTTTATCAGCACAAATGTGACTCGTAGAGCCGGTATCAATCCATCATCCTCTCGGATCATCCACTATGTTGGTCTCACAAATAACGGCACTTAAATCAATATCTGAAATTGCTAAAGGTACATACCTTTGTTCAACCAAGTTTGATTGATTTCGTTTCTGATTTGTGTTGTTTTTCTTTGGAATTCGGCAATCCCTTGCCATATAATTTGGTTTGCCACAGTTGTAGCAACTTTCTTGGACTTTCTTCGCTTTCCCCTTTTGCTTTCCATCATGGGGACGCTTCCTCTTTTGACTCGTACTAGACTCCACAAGATTTGCTTTGGTCTTGGTTTCCATCATCTTTTATGTGACTTGGCCTCTGTATTTTTGTTATCCTTCTCAATGCGAAGTCGCACTATAAGATCTTCAAGTTTTAACTCCTTACGTTTATGCTTCAGGTAGTTTTTGAAGTCCTTCCACATCGGAGGCAACTTCTCAATGATAGACGTGACTTGGAATGGTTCATTGATTTCCATTCCTTCGGCCAATAAGTCATGCAAGATGATCTGTAACTCTTGCACTTGACTCATCACAGTTTTTGAGTCTATCATTTTGAAGTCCAGAAATTTGTCAACCACGAACTTCTTTACAAAGAAATAGACACTATAGAGAGTGTCATCTAGGCCATTCAAGATGTAGTCTTCACAGAGGAATAGACACTATAGAGAGTGTCATCAAGGCCATTCAAGATGTAGTTTCTGCACAGAAAATCATTGTGGTTCCATGCATTAACAGCGGTCCTCCTTTGGGTGTCAGAATCGCCATCAACGACGACAGGGAGATCCTCCTTCAGGAATCTAGATAGATTGAGTGTGGTAAGATAAAATAGCATCTTCTGCTGCCAACGTTTGAAGTCGGCACCAGAAAACTTTGGCGGCTTTTCTCCATGTGCAGGGGCGGAAGCGAGCGAAGTGAAAGAAACGGTAGACATCTTCAGAATCCGAGAAATACAAAATTTCGTCTTGCGATTGTTATAAAGGTGTACTCCGAATTCTGAAAATTAGTGCGTCAATAGCAACAACAGCAGCAACAAAGATGAACAAAGTCGAGGCGTGAGAAACTCTCTATCCGCAAGACGAAATTTCCCGTTAACGGTGCTCAACGTTGGCGGCAATCGTCTCTAAGATACAACGACTATTGAATCGAGATATAGCAGCACAACAAATATCTCGATCTTCGTCGAACTAAAATATGTATCAACTTTTTCTTTTGTGAGAGAGAGAGGGAAGAATTTGCAGAGAAATCTGATATTCAATCGTTTGATGTTATCAGAAGTTTTCAGATTCTTCTCTACGTTATAACTGTCATATATTTATACCATGACTCCAAAAAATACGTTTTATGGCGTAAGGATGCAACCCATGATAGAAAAAGCCCAGAAAGAGACGCAGCTTTTCAGACTGTAGAAGGCGCGCTCGGTCGGTTATTTTTGACCGATCGAGCGCCCCTCTTCTGGTAAACATTATGTCTCGCTCAAACCATAGTGCGCTCGGTCGGTTAAATTTAGCGGACCGAGCGCCCAACTTTTATGAAACATTCTGTCTCGGCAGAGGAGGGCTGCGCTCGGTCGGTTGTTTTTAACCGATTGATCGCACTCACAAAAATAATAAAATATTATTCTTGAACCAAATTTTATCCAAAAAAAATAATTTATCATAAGACCTCGCCTCGCCATGCCGAGCTGAGCCGACCGGCTGCGTGTGTGTTTGTTGCATCGATTAGCATCTTGCCCCTTTACAAAACATCGATGCCCTAAGGGCCCAATCCCATAATCCAATGTTGGATTATATAAGGTGAACAATACATTGAACATGTTTCAATGTGGGACAACTTTCCCTCCAAATTATTTCACAAAATTCAAATTTTTGCATCAATTGGAACAAGCTTTTTGGACAAGTATACAAGCCTTTTGGACAAGTAATTCAAGCCCATTTCATGCCATTTTATTCCAACAATTCATTCAACATTTTTTCCAACATATATTTTATTCGTCTCATATGACTTCGTTCATATGTTTTGAGATTTCGTAAGTAGAACTTTTCGTATTTTCAACGATAATGATTTTGTTTTGAAATTCGATCGTACATAATGTATTTCGTGTCTTATGATTTGTATTTGTTTAGTAACTCCTTTTGATTAATTCATTATGTTTTGAGATTTTGAAACGACATTGTTATGATTTGATTTTAAAGTAGAAAGAAAGATGATAAGTTACAGCTTTGTACGGTGAGTATAAAACCGTACTTATGATCATGTACGATTTAGATGTGTCTTCTTGTATATATTGAAGTCTTGTGCTGTAAGTCTTCAAACCCTAGTCGTCGCACCAAAGTTCTCCAAGTCTAGAGTTGTCGTTGTAAGTTGAAGAGAAAGTTCACGTAAGGTTCTCTTCTGCCTTCTGAAGGAAGTCTCCCGTTTCTCTCAATTCCAAGTCCAAGAAGACTCCACTAACGTGATTGTCAAGTTTTGCCAAATTCTCTTACCAAAAAGTCCTTGATTCCCATGTATGTAACAAGGAAAAAAAATCATATTCTTATTATTTCCTTATTCGTAGTATTTTGTTGTAGAGTGTAAAAGGCAACTCAACTCGTCAACCCGATACGATTCAACCCGAAAAATATTAGGTTTGGGTTGGGAGTTTTTGGGTTCGGGTTGAATCGGGTTGACCCGAAATCCAACCCGAAAAAATTATTCGGGTTCGGGTTGTGTTCGGGTCAACCCGAGTTGACCCAATTATTTTTATTATTTCTTTTTTTATATATAATTAAGAAAGATTCGCTACAATTTCATATATTGTTTATTTGAAAAATATTTATTTTATATTGATCTAATATATTTTCTTGATTTAATATTTATTTTGTACAATTTTGATTTTTTAAAATAATTTTTTTTATTTTTTGTAGTAAATAAACTTTGAATTTTTTACAACTAAACTTTTAAATTTAAATTATATATAAGCTTAGATTTTGTTAGCATATGATTAAATATAATATTATCATTATTATTTTGTGTTTAGAATTTTTATTTAATTATTTTGCTAAAAAAAATAAAATAATAATAATAAAATCGGATTGTTCGGATTGAGCGGATTGTTCGGGTTATACGGGTTCGTGTTCGAGTTGAACATTTTCGGGTTGATTCGGGTTCGGGTTCGAGTTGATGAATTTTTAAATTTTTTTTCCTTCAACCCGACCCCAACCCACCCGAACCCACCGGAATTGACACCCCTATTTTGTTGTCTTCATGGTCTTCAAAAATCATCTTGGAAAAAAATACACTCTTGGCCAATTAGTTTCTTAATTACCGAGTCTTTATTAACTGTCCATTACTTTCATCTTTTTTGGTATCCTTATTCCTTCCTATGTGGCATTGAATTGTTTGGTTTTATTCCAAAATTAATCTTTTTTTACATTTTGATAAAAACCTAAAAATATTATATTAAAAAAGTTAACCAAATAAGCTCAAAATAAGGAATAAAAATATCAGATCAATACAAATACGTCAAAACAAAATCACTAGAATCTCAACAAGATTCGAGCTTATTAGCACCGAAAATGATGATGCATCACTAAACAATGTTGGTGTGGCGACGGGTTGGACCAGTAACTAGTATGTTTTTTTATTTTTTGTCATGATATCGGCCAATTTATGGTCGTATCAACTAATTTGTAATTTTTTCGATATTTTTGTTCTTTTAAAATTGAAGTGTTCTCGTGACACCATCATTGGTCTTTTTATTTTGCAATGTATATTGAATCGGATTAGATGACGGGCCAATGGAGAACTGTTACATAGTTTGTTCTCTTTGATAAATGTTTCAGAAAAAGATATAATTTAAATTAAATTTAAATTAATTCTAGTTCATATAAATCAAAGAAAACGAGTTTTAATCAGTAGTGCCTCTCGATATCTCTATGAATCACTGTTAAAGACAAAGTGGACCAAGATTATTAAATCCCATTAATTATCCGTCTCCCATCTTTCATTAAATCAGCAGACAACGATATTACAATAAAAATCATTCAATCAATTATTGTGAAAATAGAGTTTCTTAAATCTCATCAATGGCATGTACTTTGCACATGATATCAGAACTACAACTGCTGGAAGCTCCATCATGAATCATAGATTCTTGAAATATTGTGTTTTAACATAAAGTTTGATAGTAAAATACCTTAGGAATATAATGCTTAATTAGCAGCATCAGTAAGATAAATCATCAAGAACATTGAACAAATGTTTCCAAATTATGAAGGCTAAAACAGATTGATTTGATCTGCATGCCAGCCATTCTTGAGTGATGCATGAAGTTCATACCCGAACGGTTAATTAGGCGATGATCCGTCATAAGACGTTTTGCCAGTTGCTTGTTGCTGAACGGCTTGAAGAACCTCCAAATCTCAGGCTCCTAATACCACCAATCAGGGGACAAAAAAAGTCAGGGAAGAAAGGCTCAATCCCATTTTTCGAATCCAAAAACGACGTCGAATTTCACCAAAACAAGCAGAAGTAGTGAAGTTTTACCCGCTGGAAGAGAACCCATTAATGCTGGATGCAAGAAGAATGTCTCGGATCAATTGCAGCTCCTTCACAGCATCGGCAATATCCATCCGTTGTGAAGGCGATTCCAGCGAGCAAGCCACCCCAATCCTGATAATGGAGACCATACACTCTAGCTCTTGATCTACCTTTGCTTTTGCTGCAGTAGTATCATAGTCTGTGGTGTTTCTCTCCTCGTCATCTTTTCCAGCACTCGTCCGTCCTATCGCAGGGTCTAAAATGTCTTCCACTCTATCAGGAAACGCCGTTTTAGCGAAACTATGGAGGTTCACTCCATTGTTAAAGGCACTGTCTGTAGGCCTTTTACCAGTAAACAACTCTAGCAAAAGAATACCAAAACTATATACATCTCCTTCTGGTGTATGCTTGCTTCCCATGCCGTATTCTGTAAGATAAAAATATAACAATAGTCGAATTTCAAGGAAGATTGGTAAGGACTAATGGGGATATTTTGCGTTACCTGGTGCAGTATAACCAATAGTTCCTCTAACTCCAGCTGAGCTGCTAGTTGGATGAGATTTGCTCGAGGCGTCTGGAATGAACTTCGCTAAGCCAAAATCTCCCACATGAGCTACCATTTTTTCGTTTAGAAGGATGTTGCTCGGCTTCAGATCACAATGAACAATCTTCCCATGGCAATGATGATGAAGATAATCGAGAGCAGACGAAACATCTATGGCGATGTTTAGTCTCTCTCGCAGGCTTAAAATCTTGATGTTCTCGTCTCTGTTTCGCTCTGTTGGATTACTATGGAGCCAGCTCTCCAAAGTCCCATTACACATGAACTCGTAAACCAATGCTTTAAAATCATGTCCTGAAAAATCCAAACTGGAGCAGGAAGTATAGATCTTGACAAGATTTCGATGCCTCGTGTTTCTTAAGGTTCTACATTCAGACATGAAGCTCTTCAAATTCCCCCGGTTATTGAGATGAAAAACTTTCACCGCAACAGGCGTTTCATCCGGTCCGAGTATTCCTTTGTACACCGTTCCAAAGCTGCCAGAACCAACCAAATTCGCTGGCGAAAATCCAGCCGTGGCTTTATACAGAGACTCATAAGAAACTTTAGAGAACATTCTGAATTCTGACGAAATTTCTTCAAAACTCTCTACATGTTTTTTCCTTAAACGACGTATAACGAGAAGAGAAAAGATCAAAACCAGTGCCAGAAGCCCGGAAAGTAAAGGGATCATGAGCTCGAGACGTGCACGAGGCTTTTTTTTGTCAAACTTATTCTCTGGGCATGTGGCTAAGTGGAAATCTGGTATACCCCCACAAAGCTTATTATTGCCAATAACAGAGAATGAAGATGCATTTCTAAATATTCCTTCTGTTGGTATCTTACCTTCCAATTGGTTGAAAGACAGATTCAAATTCTTCAAAGAAAGCCTTTGAATACATTCAGGAATCTGACCAGATAAGTTGTTGCATGAAAGATTCAAATATTCTAGACCTCTCAGAGAACTGAACGAAGACGGTATAGGACCCTGGAACGAATTTCCGGCCATGTTAAGGCGTTCCAAAGTCACACAACCACCAATGCTACAAGGAATTTCACCAGACAACTCATTTCCAGAAACATCCAAATATTCAAGATTTTTCAGCCCTCCCACTTGAGATGGCAACGGGCCGGATAATCGGTTCTGAGCTAGATTCAATGACAGTGTTAGAGAGGAAAGACTCATTACATTATCGGGTATGGCGCCAGTAAGTTGATTTTGAGAAAGGTCCAGCTGTTGTAAGTATTGGAAATTTCCAAAACTTAAAGGAATGCTTCCATTTAAGTGATTGTTTTCGAGGTGGAGCGAGTATAATTGACTTAGCTTAGACAATGAAGGAGGGATGTATCCTAGAAGCTCGTTTTCCGACAAATCCATCAACTGAAGCTTAGAAAGATTACCTAAAGCAGTAGGAATTACACCTGTGAATCTATTCTTCTGCAACTGTATCTCAGTCAAGTTAACCAAGTTCTCGAATCCAACACTTATTCCACCCGATAGTTCATTACCTCCCAATCTCAACGACACAAGATTCGTCGACAAGTTAGCTACAGAATAAGGTAATGTACCTCCAAACCGGCAGTCACTCAAATCAAGCATTTTTAATTGTTTACATTTAGCTAGAGAATCCAAGAACTGTAAATCACTAGGTTCCTCTGTCCCTAGAGGATTAGAAGCAAGAATCAGCCACCACAGATTAGGCAAACCTCCAAAATCAATGTAAATTCTCCCAGTGAAACTACTCCCAGTAACGTCGAATTCAACAAGACTTGAAGCATTTGATAACGAATAAGGCAGCGGCCCCGTTAGCGAATTATGACCAAGATTCAATACTTGCAAGTTAGGAAGATTAAAACCCAAGTCTAATGGCAGAACCCCTTCAAGCTGATTATAAGGTACAGATATCGTTACAAGCGACGAAAGGTTGAAAATTTCTCTAGGAATCATGCCATCGAACAGATTCACACCCAATCCAAGAAAATTCAGAGTCTTTAACTTGCCAAGAACAGCAGGAATGGAACCTCGAAAACTATTAGCTGCAAACGAAAGAGACCTGATCGAAGAAAGATTACCAAAACTTGGAGGGATTTCTCCAGTAAAGTCATTGAAATGAAGCTGAAACCTTTGAAGATTCCTCAGTGTTCCAAGCTGAGCTGGTACATTTCCAGTCAACTTATTCCAGCCTAACCTGAGAAGCTCCAGGCTAGAGCAACCCGAAAGATTAGCCGGTATCTCCCCGGAAAACGAATTGTTAGTTAAATTCAAATGCCTGAGGCGAGACAAGCCACCAATCTCAGGCGGGATTTCGCCATGGAAATTGTTGAGTTCAAGATTAATGCCTGTGAGGAATGTGAGATTACTCACGTAAGGTGACAGAGTGCCAACCAAGTCAAGTGAAGATAAATTCAAGGTGACGATTCTTTGGTGCAAACTCCCACAAACGACACCAACCCATTTGCAGAAATGCACTGAATCATTCCAGGACGTGAAGATTTCGTGTGGGTCTCGGGTTATTTGTGCTTTAATGGCGAGTAATGCGAGTCTATCAGTTGCATTATTACTTCCCTGTATTGCAGAGGTTGAAGATAGTAATGCAGTGAAGATAAAGATGATGGTGAAAGAGTTGAGAAACGGCATTGGAGTGATGAAAATGGCTATGGCTGCTTAGAAATCAGCTACTAATTATACACAGTTTATATACACAGACACAGCTAAAGATTCTTCCTCAAAAGTTGGATAATGACTCCAGTAAACTTCGGCACTTGGCTATTTGCATGATTTTGGGATTGTTTGCAATAGATTGTGTTTTTTAGAGTTGATTAATTTATAGATTATAAAAAAGTTAAAGAAAAATCAAAAGTTGATAGTGTTTGAAAACAAATGTGAAAATCTAAAAATCAAAGTTGGGTAGTGTTTGATAAATAAATGATTAAAGTGATTTTAACAATGAACTTTTTATTAGAATCACTTTTGGAGAATCATAATCAACACATGACTAGCTTTTGGATTTCAATTAAATTAAACATAAGCTAACACATAATCTAGGTTTAAGAAACACACAAAAATGATTTTTTTAAGCCAAAAACTAATAATCACTTTTTTTAGTGAGTGCAAACACTCTCTTAGACCTCATTAGGGCAAATTACAATTTCTTGTTTTTTATGACATGGAAATTCGTGGTCGCTATCTTTCGGTGCGCATTGGGTAAATTTCGGACTAATACAAAAGCCTGCAAACTACATGTAAACCACACTAGGCAAGTCCTGTGTTGGTAGGGGAATTGAACTTCTGACCTCTGACCAAGAGTTCACCTATTCCATCAACTTGGACACCTTTTGAGCGGCAAATTACAATTTCTTGTTCTAACATCTTGTATAATTTTCATTTTTATTCTCTTGTTATTTGTGGATTGATAGTTATATAACTTTTTTTCGATTTTAAATTCTTTCAAAAAAATCAAATAATATTTTATTTATATTTAAAATATTTTGCTTGGAGCTAAAAATTTTAAAGTATTCGACTTTGAAAGCTTGAACTCAAATACTTCTTATCCAATCCTTATAATTTTTTTCCATATTCAGTTCATTTACATACTTACTCTGGATGTTCTTTTAAATCTAACATGTATATAAATGTACCACTTTGAATTGTGAATTTAATTATGTAACTTTCATTTTCTTTTTTGTTAGTTCATGCACAATATTAATTAATCATCTCATGGGTTGATGAATTTCTCACTAATTATCGTTTCTTTTTTGGTTAGGCCACAATTATATAGTGTGTTTTAGTACATCAAATCAAATAATTTGGTATACCATCATAATAGCAAAGCAATTTTTAATACACTTCTTTCATGTGAGCCATACAATGATGCAAAGAGTCGATACTTTAATTTTTCGTCTTGGTGCCTATTCTAATGATATAATGCATAATTCTCAAATTTTGTAAGCTTCAATTTTCTATCCGTGGTTAATTTGTGAATTTTAATAAATAAATAAACAAACATAAATATTGGTTAATTAAAGTTATCAGATTAACTACAATCAGTTCACACATATATTCCCTTACATTAATTAATTAAATTTAACTATATGCCCTTAGCCCTGCTATATTTATGTTTAATGCTCTTATATATTTATGCTTATTAATTAATTAATTGAAGTTAGCAAATAATTGCGGTTATTTCACACATGTATGCCTTTATATATACGAATTAATTAAAGTTAGCTACATGCTTCTTTAGTTACGTTTAATGTCCTTGTATATTTATGCTTATTTATATTTTTTTTTTGATTCATAATTTTATATTCCTTCTTTTGGCTTGAAAAAATTATCTATGAATATTTTCTATCAAATATCTTTAATATGTATTAGATACTAATAAACATATTTCTAATTCTAAATTTCTCTTGTACAATGTACGTACCCTTTCTTAGTGTGTATTAAATACATGAATTAAAACTAAAGATATGATTAAGAGTATTTGGTAGAGCTTATAAACTCTTAAAAACAGCTTATAAGTTGTACGTTTCAGAGTTTATAAATTGGTTTGACAATTTTTTTTTCAAACCGCTTATAATTAAGCTGTCAAAATAAGTTTTTTTAAAAAAATTAAGGTCAGTCCTATATTTTACTTCTCCATATTATCATTATATATTTTATTAAATTCTCACCATGCTCTCTACCTATTTTTTGTACAAAATTTATCAATTTTTTTCTAAATTAAATTAAAAATAATTTTATGTTTTAAATATGTGTTTAACATTTATGATAAATTTAAAACTATGTTCATATAAATATATATATTACTGTTGACATTACTTTCATAATATTATATTTTTTTATTTTAACTTTTTATAATTAAATAAGATGTGAGAGCTTATAAGCTCCTAAAACAACTAATAAACTATCAGAGCTTATAAATTATTTTTAATAATTAAATTTAGTCAAACATCCTTTAAATCATTTTTGCTAGTTACCGTTAATTTTGTTGTCATGTCTTCACGTTTCTTAGTGTTGCCAAACTAATTTTGGAAGAGGACGATGTTTCAGTCTCTTGATATATGGACGCAATCACAATCTATACACAATTAGAGTATACATTTGAAACCAAACCAAACGGGACTTCTTACCTTCATAGCACTACGTACCCTCCTCACTGCACCATATCGTCCATAGAGGCAATGTTGTTATCATTTAGCTTCTGAAAAATTAGATCTAGCTAGACCTTGGAAAAATGAAGTCAATGGTCTCCAAAATGGAAGACTTTGACCTTGTTAAAGTGCATTTGTTGACAATTGACATCATGTCGTGCCGTTAGCGATGGCAACGTGTTATCATATTAATTCACATGCGTAGATTGTTGAATTTGTGATTTGGATAAATTTTCTTGACAACAAAAAAAAGGGAAAATAGTTTTTATTTTTTTTTCATTAACTTGTTTAATTTTGGAGTTTCGTCTACCAAGTTCTCAAAATTTATTTTTGGTGCATTAACTTTTAGTTTTTTCCATCTATTTTAAGCTAAATGTGACTTTGAAAATTGTTGACTTGTCAAGTTGTTATGTTAGTGATTAGACCAAAATAGATTAAAAAATTAAACTTTGAAAAATTATAAATAGACCAAACCTTAAAAATTGATAATTTAATGTACCAAAAAACTTATTACCTAGGGATCAATTGATTCACTATTTTTTTTAACATAAAACTTCGATTAATCAAGGAAAGAACATTCAAGTGACGACACTACTGAGTAACCAAGATGGTATGCAACCATTTAAAGAACAAGAAGATTTGAAAGCTTCATTAGACAATTGGAGTTCAACTCGATTAGTTGTTCTTCGCACAAATGCAGTGGAGAAAAATTCAGAAGAATTAAGTAGCGATCTAATCTCCAAGGCAAGTACACTCTCGGGGCCAATATTCACTGCTTGGACTGCTTGTGAAGAGTTCGAGAAAATGCTCATATTAGCGAATATATATCTGCCTTAAATAAAAACTCATTACAAACATAAATGGCTTGCAACTTTGCACTTTTGACTGAGCCTGGGTTACGGATAACATTGACGGACGCTCCACAAACTAAGCCACGACTAGTGTCCCTCACCATTATTCTCACACTGAATTTTTCTTTGGATGTATCAAAAGCTCGCATCAACATCTATCCGTAATTGCCCTGAGTTTGGTGGTTTTCATGACATCTCTGCTATCGGATGCGCCTCAAAACAAACGATTTCACCCCCTCATAGATGCATTGCGGAACACATCCAGAGAGAATAAACTCAATCAATGTTCAAATCCTTCCCCTGTTTTGATTGATTCACTTTTTGGTTTATGCTCTACCTGAAATAATTCTCTTCGTCTTTCGATATCATTAAATCACATGGATCTCTTGCATTTTGATTAATGTTGTCTTCATGTTTCGATATCATTACATCACATGGATCTCTCATGTTTTAATAATATTATCATCACAGATTAATTATTCAAATACTAAAATTTCACATCATAGAAGAGACAGTAGCGAGGCCATCCTAGACCCAATGTGGACTTTTGCCCACACCGGGACCAAAAAATAATGCACATATATATGTATATACATATGTATGTATATAATTTTTTTACCTAAATTTTAAAATTTTTACCTATTATAATTACATGATTAGATGTCGGATCCAAAAAACAATAATTTTTTTCTTTTAATAATTTTTATACCCAAATTTTAGGCTCAAATTTTTACACACTTCTTTACAATGTTTTCTCCCCACAAGTCAAAAATTTCGTACGCTTTGATTAATAATTCTTTCAATTCATATTTCTTACTGTTTCACCTTCCATATTGGTTATAAAATCCAAAATTTCACCAAAATTTAGATTCTGTTTTATTTTCATTGTTAGTCAATCATTCAATTGTTTTAAAATTGTGTTGTTTTTGCAATCGAGAATGTATTCTTGCATATTTTTGAATGTAGAGTTTATATTTTTTATCAAAAAAATTTTATTGAAAATTTTGTACGCTCTGTTCTTCGTCATATTTTTGGTGTTTTAACATCAATTAAATAAAAATCCTAATCCTGAGAAGAGATACACTCCATATACATCATTAGAAAAATCCCTAATTCAAAAACTTTGTTGGCACATTTCTCGGTCATTTCTTGCTTCAATTTTCTTACAACACTTTTCCGAATACGAATGTTTGCATGGGCCATGATGAGGTTGAACGAAGAACTCCATAGTCTTCTGAGTAGCCCTACTGAATTTAAGTGAAATTTCACGGAAAAAATTTATTCATATGCATATTATTGGTTTTGATCGATCAGATAGTTATGCTGTTTTGGTTTAAAATAATAATTTGAGGAAGGTTAGTTATCACGATTTTAATTATTTCAAAAGGAGGTTTGACTAATTTGAGTTTTGAAAATTGGAACCAAATGCTGAGCCAAGACAAGGTGGGTTAGATCAACCCTATCTATGCGGTAAGCTAACCCACCATTGGAGTGATAACCCCAGAATTGATCCATTGACTATAAAGAGATCACGTCATTTTTTCATTAGATGATATTTAAAGATGTAAATGAACCAAGCCGTTCGTGAGCTATTCGAAACTCGATTCGACAAAAATTCGCTTAATGAGTCTCATTAAGATAAATGAACCAAGATCGAATTTTACGATATTCGGATCGTAAACTCATAAACATGTTCAATAGTAAGCTCGTGAGTCAGCTCTTAGATGAAAAGATAATTGTTTTTTATATTTGATTATAGATTCACTTTTACATATAAAAAATATATAAAAATTTATTATTATAATAAAATTACAAATTTTAATAAAAATATTATATTTTTCTCTAATATCAAATGCAATTTCTAAAAAATTTAATGAATATTTAAATTTATAATTTATATTTATAATTATTAAATTTGTTTAGGTTCAACAAAAAATTCGAATCATAAGCTCGTGAATCATGAATATAATCATTAAATAAAATTCGAATCTAGCTCGATTATAAACGAACCAAGCCCAAACTTTCAAAAGTTCGACTCGACTCAGATACAAGATCAATGATAGGGTAGGTGTGAAAATCATCAGTAAAAAAAGTCACTTATGCACGTCAATTGGGCTCGTCTTTTGACGTAATATTCGATCCATACCAATCAGTCAATTTAAAAGATACAGACAACGAACAGGACAATAACAGCCCCATTTCATTTTCTTGCGGACAAAACACATTGGTTACTGACAGTAACGTGAAGGTACTTGCAATTGGGTAGAACATCGGGAACACAGTCTCATCGTATTTATATGATATGATCCGATCAAGCTTTAAAAAAATTAAAAATATATATATTACTTATAGTCACCCCAAGTTTGTTTTCAAACGAGAAGTTCGCCTTATCATCTCGTAGAAAAATGCAGCAGAGTTTTTTCTGCTAGTGCAACATAGAATCACTCCTTGGCAATTGGTTTGGTACCAGCAATAGGTTGACAAGAATAGCTTTTAGAAATGTACATTTTGTTTTTCAAAAGCTATAAAATCATATTGTTAATCAAATTCTTGATTATGCTAATAATACGGGAAAAAAAAAAAAAAAAAAACAAAACAAAAGAACGCATCCAGGTAAAGGCTATGATGACTACATATATATACAGAAGTTAGAACAATCTTGTCAAGACTCGAGAGAACAAAGTACCGATGTCTGATTGCACAAAATGCTTGCTCGGTGTATCGAGAATGTTGTTATATTCATTAGTTAACCCCATTCTCGGGATGTTGTGTGGTCGGTTCAAGCCACAAAAATATCGTCCTTTGAGCGCATGTTTTGATGGGGTGTGAGAGCCTAAAATACAACAAAATACAAAAATCAAAAAATCTTAGCTTGTTGCCCACATAAAATCTCTTATAATGAATATGACTTCTGCCCAGTGATCACTCATCAAAGTACAAAACATAAAATAACTTTCGTCTTTCGGCATCTACAACTCACGACTTGCTGTGTTCCACATATAAACAGAAGCATATACTTTCTTACAAGACGCACTTGCTATGTTCAAATTAAAGACAAACAAGAAAAGAGTAGGAATAACATTTTACCTGGCAGAGTGGGTATGCTTTTGCACTTGATTTACCAGATCAGCAACCTGTCATATTTTAGCCAAAAGAAACTACTATTCATCACATCTGAGAAGACAACATTTGTAAAAGCCCATGGTGGATAACACTTAGATTAGTGTTCCTAATGATCAGCAAAAATGTCCGAATAAGAACATTCATGCTCAGCCAGATTAATCATTCGTATTGAAAGTGATGTTGTCCCATTACTGGATGTGATGGAACAAGTCTCACAAGGAACAACGATGTTGATTGTAAATCCATAATGTTAGGGATCAAATGAAAGTAGGGTCAAATGAAACTAGATCTATTTTAAATATATTGTCTTTGAAATCAAATGGCGACATGCACAAATTGAAAGACAACTTATTATGCCCAGAAAAATAAGGCCCGCCAATACAGTAAACTGCCAAAGGCCATTTTTGCAAACAACTGAGGATTACAGATGAATAGGTATCGCTGCATTGCAGAAAGAAGAGTTCACATGAATGAGGAAAAAAGGGGGGAGATTATTGTAGTCCTCGACCATGAATAGAGCACATTGATTAAATTTGGTGTACAAAAAGATCACAGGTTGGAGAAGGATGTAGCTGAGGCAAGATATATGACAGCTATAATTCTTGGAAGTTAAAACCCCACGTATAGTCTGGAATTGTAGTTTGAAACTAGTAGAGAGCTATCAAATTTCTCACCTCCAAAAATGAAGCAGATTCCACCTTGCTCTGTTCAACTCTCTAATCTGGTGAAAGTTGATTACAAGAAAGGTATTATTCACATAGAGATACTCACTGGCCCCATCTTGATGCCCACACAACCTTATCAAAGAATCCCAAACGTATTCAAGTAATCATTCAATCAATGGTGCGAAGCATAGTCGAAATTTTCCACCTCTGAAAAACTTTACTTGGGGAAACCATTCTTCAAGGGTTGTTCTTCTGACACAGGCTTCACAGCTTCCCAGATAAACCCGTTTTCCCTTTCCAGAACATTTCTCTCGCAATCATTATCTAGAGATCTAGGATGAGGTGCAATATAAGCTACATAATGATCTGCATATAAAATGTGTACAAAATCAGTGTTACCCCAGAATGAGTGGACAACATGATAGGTAAATGCGACTGTTTGAGAAAATTTATATCTACAATCGAGAGCACATCAGGGACCAAAAACAATATCATGTGGCATGACAAAGAGCTGAGAAAGACCAACGCAAGTAAACACAAAAAAAAATAACAGATCCTGCTAAAAAAATTAACAGATCCATCTCAAATTGACAAATCTTCTTCATACTAAATATATGACAGTTTAAAAGTTATACACTGGAATCGTAATCAACTCCCTGAATTTATGTTATTTTAACAAGCATAAAATTTACATAGAAAACATCCATAAAAGTAACTGATTATAGTAGCCCATGTATAATTACTATTGTTCATCTGTTCCTTAAAACTCTTTACCAAACCAAGGGAAATAGATCAAGATTTCATGCTTATCAGCAGCCTGCTCGATAAAACGGTAGAATGAAACCGAGAGTAAATTTATGAATGTCAGTAGAATTGAGCGCACTGAAAGTCAACTTATGAATAGCCGACAATTTTGGAATATCATTTTCCGCACGACTGGAAATCGAAAACAAAAGGGGTTGCTTGGTTTTTTTAGGGATTTTTGGGGGAAGAGTATTCTGGGAAGGAGAAATGTATTAGGGAAGCAAAACGTATCTGAATAATACAGTATATGGGCAAACAATAAAAATTATTAGTTAAAAAGCATATTGTTTTCATTTCGGGGGATTAAATTTTTTCCAAAGATGAAGACAAAAATGGCCAAAAGACACCACCCCTAAAACAGGTTGGAAAATCAACAGATTACATACTAGTAACTAGACATGCTGATTCTAGCACATTAATGTGTTCCAAAGAATCGTACACATGGGCCATAACAAATCACTATGACAATAATTAGTTCTAGAATTTCACCCCATATTGCGCTAAACTCAAAACTTGATCATGTAGATCTAGTTTTAATTAGATAAACCTGGAAACGGGAAAGCAAGAAGTCAAGTACAGCTTAATTCTAATCCTCTTCTAGCATTTTCTGTAAAAAGCCGAATGGAAATGCTGGTGTGTTCTCCAATGGAGGATAACGAAGAGATACAGAACTTAAGCAACCATTGATCAATGGAAAAGATCAAAATAAAAAATATATATAGGTTCTGAACTTGTGGATGGAATTGACAATTGAGTCATTTTTAAATTATGATCATGATATGGAGTAGATCACTTAGAAGGGATCTTACCAGCCAAGCTACGAAGAGCATTCTCTGCAGCCTGTTGCTGGGCATCTTTCCTTGTCCTGCCCATTCCAACGCCAATTTTTTCACCCGTAAAGAAAACCTACACATTGAGACAACTGAGCCTCCCGATCTCAAAGCAGCACCACGGAGATCATAAAAGAATCAGATGTTCTAGTTCCTCACATATCCCAAAGGTAGAAGGGTGGTTTTAACATCAATTACAAGTTCAGATGATTCTACAGGTAAAACATTAGCCATTCATTTCGAAAAAGACCAGAAAAATAACAGCTTAAGCACCAGATGAGTTTATTGGAATCAACAAACAGACTCTAATTACTTCAAGTTGTCATTCACATAGGTGCTCCATAATAGAACTCAGTCGAATTACTAAAGTTCGTATTACTCCTACACATTATAAACATGTACATGTTAATCTCTCAATATCAGAAGATTAATGAGCTGAAGGTTTGGTACAATTTAACTAATTTTATATTAAAGTTTGCATTACTCGTAGACATATTATAAATGCATAATCCCGTGTGAATCTGCCAATTTCAGAAGTCTTATAAATGGGCTGAAGGTTTGGTACAATTTAACTCATTTTATAAATACCGTAAGTTGTATGCCATTAAAATCAATCACCAACCACAAATGCAAAAACATGAAGATATAACTTAGTTATGTTCACTTTATTATGTAGTCTTCGAACAGGGCAATGGTTGTAAAGTGATCCAGAGACTATATGCAACAAAATGAGCTGGCTGACTTTGTCACAGTTCACAATCCCCAAACTGCAGGGATATGCAAATTAAATTACGCAATTTAACTTCCGGAAGAGACACACATAGACATCCTACGTGAGAAAGCACAAACTCATGAAGAAAGAAGTATAGAAAAAAATTTCAACGCTCATGTTATATATTACAGATTAATGCATTGTAAACAGAGAATCCCAGAAGACAATATATAAGGAAAACCAATAGATACAATAATGAAAACCACAGCACTAACCTCAACTGAGAACTGTAAATCGTCACTGGTACTGACAACAGGCCTGAATTCAACCTAAGTAGCATGGTGTACACAGTGAGGCTCAATGAAGGTAAGAGGAAAATTGAAATCATAACTTTGTTAAGAAAAGGACATACCTTCGACCTGCATTTCCTTCCAATCTCTTGAAGCACGCTAATTGAAAAGGTCGGTAACATATTTATAATATCATCATCTGTTTTAGGTCCTTTAATATAGGATGGCTGGTTTTGAGATGCACCAAAATCTACCAAGTAAATAAAACAATAGCACAGTTAGAAAAGAAAAAGGAGAGTTACAAGTTACATATTGCACATGAGAGTTTTAGATGAAAAATCAAGGAAATATTTCAAACTAAAGCTTCTAACTATTTCAGTAACAAATATTCAATCAACATAAATGGCAAATTTATGGGACTTACTATTTGATTGTTGTTTCCGTGCAAATGATGTTGCGGTTTGGCAAAACATGCACGTATGAAAACTTGTAGATGCAATTTATGAATAGATAATTCCGGCCATCTTAATCACAACATATTCAATGTATTCCATCAAATTGATTTGAAAGAAAATGGTTAAATGTTCTTCTTTCATCTAAAAGAAAAGATGAACAGATTATAATACAGGGTTAGGAAATGTGGGCCAAACTAAATATGAAAATCCCAATATACAAATTGTTTATTTAAGTCTAGAAGAAAAGAGAGAGTTGCACGTGAGACAGAGAGTTAAAAGAGGTTTGAGAGGAGAGTGAGAGGATTATTCAGTTATTCTTTAACCTTTTGTACTAGCAATGCTAGGGGAGTGTATTACACACAAAACAGAGGAAAATCTGGGAATTTGTTCTTATTTACTTCAATTGCAATCAATATTATAAACTTTCATTTCCATTTTATCTGGTGCTTCCGTTAAAATTTATAAAGCTCAGGTGTGTGTTTCCATCAGATTATCATGCACTTCTTTACATCTTATGCACCAGTAAAATTGAAACACACAACATAAATTAATCTTTTGGCATGAACTGCTGTAAAAAAAGATCTGTCTTGGGAACATAACGAAATTGTGTTCAGAACCAGGTACTGGATCAAAAAAAGCTGCTATTTCAAGCGCAGAAACACAGATCTCATTTTATGCTTATTATTATAATCTAGGGGTAACAGGATATGAATCGATTATCCACATTGTACCAAACCATAAGATAAGACAATGTTTGAATTGACACACCTGAAAGCTGCCTTGGTGGTGGAAGATTCTGTTTTGGAATATCACCCCTCATCTTAGCCTGCAAATGATGAAATTTCACTAATGTACAAACTTCTAGAGTGCATAAAAGTTATCCCAAAAAACAGAGCATAAAGAATGTTTAGAACCTCTTCATTCTTTGATTGAGATACATGCAATAATTCTGCTTGAACAGAAGAAGATGTGCTGTGACTCTGTGAGTTTTGATGGCCTTGTTGTCTATCCGGTGGATCACATATAATTGTTCCTGGCAATTGGCCACTGACAGGCCCTCTGTTAGCATTTTCTCCGGTCAAACCTCGTTGGGGTGGTAGGAGGGATTCCTGCCGAGGCAATCTAGGCAACAGAGGTGGTTCTGTGGAACCTGAATACATGTTGTCTCTTCGAGGTGGATCACCAAGTAAACTAGGTTCTGGAATATAATTAGTTTAGACCAAATTAAATTCTCATAAATAGTCATGCAAGGTGTGCATCACCATGAGTCCGTTTTTCTATATTAGAAGATCTATATGACAAAACCTTACTTTCAGAAGTTGGTATTGCTCTCTCGGAAACTGGAGCAATGGCATTTGCAATAGATATAGGTGGGAGCTTGGAGCTTTCAAGTTTCAACTCAACATTATTATCCATTGAATGAGAAACAGCATTTGTAGCAATTTTATCATCCTGGTCAAAGTTAAATAGAAGTGAGTAAAATCAGAAATATGTGAGAGGGGGGACAAGACAAACTTAGTACCAAACATATCTTATGGCGTGTCGTGTAGAAAGGAACAATATTAACAAAAAATATTGATCAGGTATAATAAACTACCAAAGACTGCAAGTTTTGCGCAACTTCTGGTCCATTTATTCCTTCAGCAATCGGAACATTTGAATTTCCATTTGCTGTAGGACCAGCATCCTACAAAATTACTCAAGTGCATAAATAATTAATTCCAGCGGTAGATTGAGCGACAGTTATATTTGCATACCTCTGACATCAAGTAGTTGCTCACATCAGGCGCACAAGGTAAATTTACCACCTCATCCTCGTAGAAAATGTCTGATATTCTTCGTGATAGATGTTCATCAAACTCCCTGATGATTCGAAATGACATATTTCAAAACTCCACGCACATCTAGAAAAATACCAAAAGTCCAGGCAACAAAATAACTATTTGAGTGTGTGCCAAGTGTTATATTAAATAATGAGATCGAACTTACTTGAAAAAACCACCTCTAACATTACACGCAACATTTCTCGCTACACAGAGGACTGGAACAGCATTTGCAGTCTGCTGATACATTAGTTTCAATTATATAATGTGGGTCAAGTGCTAGGCAACCAAAATAAATTAGTAATAATGATACCTCAGCCTGCGGGGCATAGTATGGAGTAAATGGAGGCACTACATGAACACGAGGCTGATCCTTTTCTTCCCAAACCTTTAAACGATCATCAATTACCATAGCCATCTTTGGATGACACTTGCCATCCTGGAAGACATTAAGCAAAGATTTCCTAGCCCCTTTAATCAAAAGGGTTATAGAAAGAATACATATATGAGATTGAAGTCATCAAGATTAACCAATCAAGATCAACTGTAACATTCACAAGGAGTAAAAACATTTGAAGGGGTTGGAACATAGTACTAAATTTTCAAAACTGCCCAATCCCATAGTTAAAATAGCACAAATTTGTATCTACAAACAAATTAGCTTTCAACTCTCAAAGACCAGATAGGGCAATATTTCCCAACCCATACATGTCTAACAATTAATTAACCTATTCATAGGAACTTCAACTGTTTACAGAAGATAAAACTTAAGAGCTTCCCTCTTACCACCTGATTTCACGCATACAACACGCTCGAGCAGTTGCTTTGAGCTAATTAAGTGTGCTTCTGGATCAAGCAGCCTCCACATTTCCAATGCATAATCTCTTTCAGCCATGGTGCAAACATAGACTTCAAATCTCTTCCGGCCTTTCGCTGTCAAATAATTTTTCAAATCTATCCAAGCAGGTCGTAACCTGACTAGCACACTAGTATCTCTATTCTGTATACAAGAACACCCATCATAAGAAGGCAACCGAGGGTGAAAACTGCTCAAACCAGCCAATGTTTTAACATTAATGTAGCATTTAACCAAATTCATAGAAAATAAAAATACCAAAATCTACAAAATATAATAGTAAAAAATTAAAAATCAAAGCTACGAAAGATGGATTATATGGATAGAAGAGCATGTTAAAGAGCACCAACAGTGCCTCCTAACCTCGGGATTAATACGAGTAAGAACAATACTTCTTTCAGGCAACCTTACTACAGGACGAACAACCCGTACATGTCCGTCAGATAGCAGGGGCACTTCCTCCAGCTGATATTTAATTAGTTTCCCACCATCCATAACATTGTCAGTCTCTGCATACTGCTTCAACAATGCACGATCCTCAACATATCTCTTCATCTCGGCCGTCATCCCAGACTCCCGAATAGGGTCATTCTCACGTGCAATCCAGTCCATCAAAACTTCTATTCTATCCTCAAACGACTTCATCGTGTTGGCCACAATGAGAGTTTCATCAAGATCAAAGACAATTGCTAAACAGCGCATATTCAACATCCATAAACATGAATTGTACAAACCACATGGCAATGAATAGCACCAAAAACAAGGGAACTTCTTCTGCTTACTAGGCATTGCCACCAAATGAACTTCCTCGTTACCAAGCAACACAACAGCAGTCTGCACAAATTAGTCAAAGTTACAATAATGAACTCGTCCAAGCATTAATTATCAACATAAAGGTAACCAAATTCCACTCTTTCTTAAAACCAAATCAAGGCTTGCACGAGTTTAAGCATTCCTTCTATGAAAAAAAAACAAAAAAGCTGTTCCAAACACCGTAAAAATATAGAATGAGTGAGCGATACTCACATTTTTGTCAACCCAGATGGAAATAAATGTACCTGAGATCATTTTCAAACTCATACGCTCAATATGATTCACATAACATGGCTTAAATACATTTAAATTAACAGCCACTCTTACACCTTCCACTTTATAAGGAAATTACTGGTGATCTTGGAAGAATGCATACTTCTTTTTTTCAGGCATTACCAGTAGAGCGAGTAACAAGACCACCTTCAAGTGAAATGTTTTGACTTCTAAAAATCCAAAAGAGATTTTGAATTTGTAATTATAAACAAGACCAAATCCAATCTACTGTGCATATGAACCTGTAAAATCACACCGATGACGATCACGGATTTTTTTAAATTAATTTTTTTAAAAATGTAACTTTGAATTCTTTTTTGAAGATTATTTAATAACAAAATTTGGAGAAAAAATTAAAAAAAAATGTGCTGCATCAGCCGCAACTTTCGGAGATACAGTTAGATTTACACTTGCAAAATATAAGCAGCCCTCTTTCCCCTTACGGAAGCTGCAGCTTTCGGAGATACCGTTGCATTTATACTTGCAAAATATAGGCATCCCTCACCCTCACTCCCGTAATGGAAAACATTCCGCGAAAGATAAGGCAAACCATGATCAACACATGCACAGAACACATTACTGGTGGAACGAAACCAACTTCGGTTGTTTAAATCAAAGCAGCGGACCAAGCCATTTAATAAGCGACAAATCTCAACACCATTACTACCAGTTAAGAACACAGGAAACATGAGAAATCCGACCCATTCACTCTGGCAGCCACTAAATAAGACAATCACACATCAAATTGAGAAAACAGGAATGCACATCAGTAGAAATGAGAAACTGGGGTGAATTGAGAAACCTTGAGCTCGTAAAACATAGAGGCGTGGAGGTTGATCAATGGTGACTCGTCAGGATTGGAACTCAAACTGGAATTAGCTCCAGGCTCGAGCTTGCACCGTATGGAAGCCGCCGAGATTGTCTGCAGAACGGCGAGTGGGTGGCATCTCTCGCTGTGAGAGATGTGGTGAATCCTTATCTCATTCTTAGGAAATTGGAAATTCATACCCTTCACCGGGACATTGTCCAGTTCCCCCAGAAACACGTCCCCATGGTAAACCGATGATTTAAACCCTAATCGACTCATCATTTCCCCAGAAACCAAAGCAATTCGACGCAAAAATATGCCCAAAAAAATGTAAGTCCCGAGAAATTTATGACTAGAAAATAACTCCCCTGCGACTTTGCATGATCCTTGGCTCTCACTCTCTCTAAACTGCTGAGGATTTTCTCTCTCTAGAGGGACTCTCTCTCTCTCCTTCCCTCATCGAACAGCGGTTCAAAATGAGGGCGTGGGGAGCTTTATATAGAAGTCGAGGGTTCCAAAGGTTACGCAAGCAGACTTGGTTTTGGATAAAATTACGGATATACCAACAACCGTTCTTCTGTCCGTACGGGGGTAAATTTGGCATAGAAAAAAAAGAATTAATATTATATTATTATGTTGTGGATTTTATCCCCATTTAGTACTTTATTTCTCCATTAATTTCAAAGTTGTACTTTCCCTTTTGCAAATTATCGATTAGCTCGCATACATTACCCTAATCATATCTCGAAATTGTTAGAAATCTCTTACGAAAAAAGAATAAATTATTAACTTTTCGTATTTTCAAATCTTGAGCACATACATTTTTTAAATTTTGAGCATTCACCTCTTTATCCGTACGTGTTTTCGGGGGTGTATATGCTCAAAATTTTAAACACGCAGAGACTTAACAATTATAGGGAGTTTTTAACAATCTCGTGATTTTACGTTGGTAATATATGCGATTAACTCATATTTGTTTTGAGTTTTTGGATTGAAAATTGTTTAAACGAATATCTATTAAAGTAATGTTTGATGTGAAGAATAAGATGTTGATAATTGTAAGCCCTTTGTTTATCCAATATTTGGTTCAATTTCTATAAATTATTAGTGTTATACATCCTTATCTTATTCAAACATATGAATTTACCATTGTCATACATTCTACGTCATCTTATGTATGAACCAAGTGGAGTCTGTTGAACATTTTATATTTATACCATTGTCAATACATTTTAGTAAAATATTATGTAACTTAATATTATGCATAAACAAAGAACATTTTATACTTATACCATTTTCAATTCATTTTAGTAAAATATCATGTAACTTGACAATATTATGCATAAACAAAATACTTTCTAATATGACATATTCTTAAATGAGTAAATGACATTCACCTTCTCTAAATTTTATGTTTTTTATATTCATCTTTCTTGTGTGTTATAATTTTTATATTTGATAAGAAATTGAGTATCAAATATATAAAGGGCAGGAGATGTGAATGCAAATGACTCTATTTCAAATTAATATATTTTTAATTTTTACAAAATTTACAGATAAATTTTAATGTTTTTAAGTTCTTGTTTAACTTTTTATTACTCATCTCCTTTCCCACCTAGAATGGGCCCATGGGCATGGGAGCATACATTCAACTTCCAAGGAACAAACTGGCAAATGATTAACATAAATTTGATTTTTTTTAAAAAAAATAATCTTATTTATTCAAGAAATTTTATTTATAGGTTTGATTAATTGATTATATTATTAATCAATGAAGACAAGTCTACTAACTTATATTTTTTCTTCAATTTTATCTTTTTTCCACATGAATACTGGACACAAATAATATATGTCTTCTAAAAATAATAATAATATATATGTCGCCAAGTATCCTTTCCAATGGCAAGTCGACATTTTTCAACAAATACGTTCAGAAATTAATTTTGCTTCTTATGTGCATTAAATCACGGTAGTTAAATATTTCATCCCGCTTCAAATGATTTTTTTTTTAAAAAAAAACTTTTTTAACTTCTTTTTTAAAAAAAAAAAAACACACACACACATATCAATCATAATACTCAGGTGGGACAATATTTAAAAGTTAGGAGGTCGAATGAAAAAGGCTCCTCTTGATTCAATGGTGATAAGTGTATTTTATATATTTAATTTATATATGATTTTAATTGTTAAATGTTTGTTTCGAACAGATTTATGTGGGTGTTTTATTGTTTTTGTGATTGTAGGAAATTTTGAAAAATTTGTGGAAAAGAAGAATTAAAGGAGGAAAAAATAAAAGAAAATAAAAAAAGGAAAAGAAAAGAAGAAAGAAGAAAAGAACAGACAAAAGAGAGAAGAGTTATTGAGCTTTCTTAATGGGCTCAATGTTAGCGCTTGTTGTTAGCGCTCAAATAAGAGCTATCGCGCTGCTGCTCTGAAGATTTGAAATTGAATTCGAATTGAAGGCGCGCCCGCGCCGCTAACTGAGCGCCCGCCCGATCGTGATTTGGAAAGTTTTATTATTTCGAGCAATTATTCTATGGGATTTTGAGTGGGCTTTTGTGCACGATATATAAGAGATTATTTGTCAGAGAAATAAGGAAGGCCGCCACACATTAACACAAATCAGAGAACAGAGAATTGATCGTGAGATTTTGGAGAAGAATTCTGGAGCTTATCTGAAGAACAAAGACGGAGATCGATCGACCGGACACGGCGTCGACGACGGATTTGTTTTCTTATCTTTTATTTATTTAATTCTGAATTCATGTCTGGATTTTTGAACTTGTTTTGTTTTATTCAGAATTTAATTATGAACTAATTTTTTAGAGTCTAGAGGTCGGATGGAACATGGTGTATACACTTTCATGAATTTTTGATTTTATTGAATTGAATTTCTTCTAGATTAAAGAATTGATTGTTTTTTCAATTATCTGATCAATAATTGATTTGTTATATTTATTTGAAATCTGGCACTCGAGAAAGAAGATTTTGAATAGGACCATTAGAAACTACACTGTTAATTATTTATACAGCTCGGGAGAGTGTATAATTTTAACAGAGCATTTAAAAAGAACATTGTTTTGTGATAGATCGCTGCGATAAATTCTTAATAGGGATATTTGAATTGAATTGTAGTTGATAAAAATTATTTGTTGCTCGAGAGAGGGAAATAATAAACTTAAGTATTCTTGGCTATTAATTGACTGGAATTCATGAAACTAAATTAATTAGGATTGATTGCTGTTGAAACCAGGTGAAATCTAAACCTTTAGACCAATTTTCTCTGATTGATTATATCTGCAAGTTGTGTGCGTGCTATTAAAAACTCATTGATTATTTTATTCTGCAAAATTCTGAGATTTTGATTTTCTAGATAAAGTTTAGACTATTTTAATTACAAGCACTGAATATTTTCATTTTACTCCATGTGGGATCGATATCTGATTTTATCACTATATTAAAACTTAACACTTGTATGCTTGCAAGGAATTTTCACAACAAGTTTTTGGCGCCGTTGCCGGGGAGTAAATTTTGATTATTTTTTAGTCTTGTTACCAATTAGTCTAGATTTTAATTTAGAGTTTTTTTATTTTATTTTAAGTTACTAATTAATTTTTTCTTATTTTTTAATTGCAGTTTATGCGACGATCTCAAAGTACGAATTCGTTACTTTTTGATCCGGAGATCGAGCGCACTGCGCGTGCTTTGAGAAGAATTAGAAGAGAAGAATTAAGGCGCATGGCTGAAGAAGAAGCACAACAAGCTCCCTTGGTGCCAATCAGATATCACTTCAGGCCAGTAATCCAGGCTCACTAATCTGGAATAGCTCGAGGAACCATCAACGCCAATAATTTTGAGCTAAAGCCGGCCTTGATCAACATGGTTCAACAGAACCAATTCAATGGGAGCACCACTGCTGATCCTCACTTACATCTACGCACCTTCTTGGAGATAACTGATACGGTAAAAATTAATGGTGTGTCTGAAGATATTATTCGCTTACGCTTGTTTCCGTTTTCTCTCAAGGATCAAGCCAGAAGTTGGTTGCAATCGCTGCCGCTAGAAAGCATCACTACTTGGGAGGGGATGGCAGAAAAATTTCTTGCTAAATATTTTCCACCTTCCAAGTCCACCCAGTTGAAGATAGAGATCATCACTTTCAGGCAGATGGACAATGAACAACTATACGAGGCATGGGAAAGGTACAAAGAATTACTTAGACGTTGTCCTAACCACAATTTTGCATATTGGGAACAGATCGAGTGGTTTTACAACGGATTGAATTCACCTACAAGGATGAACGTGGATTCTGCTTCTGGAGGGACTATTTTTGCAAAGGACCCCGTACAAGCCTACGATATGCTGGAACAGATGACGGTTAATAGTTTTCAATGGCCATCTGAGCATATGGGAGTCAAGAAGCCAGCTGGAGTGTATGCAGTGGATCCTCTCACATCCATCACTGCTCAAGTATCTGCACTGACTACACAGGTAGCTGCATTGAATAAAGTGAGTGTTACAGAGCCAGCAGGTGTTCCGGGTGCGGTGGATGAATCTCACTATCATGAACAAGCCCAGTACATAAATCAAAGAGGTTATGGAGGCTATCGAGGTAACCCTGTCCCTAATACTTATCACCCTAGTATGCGTAATCATGAAAACTTTTCTTATGCTAACAATAACAATGTGTTAAATCCTCCTCCGGGATACAACATAATTAAGGGTGAGGGTAAGCCTTCTTTGGAGGACGTTGTTAGTACCTTTGTGCAGGAATCAGGTAAGAGGATGGCGAGAACTGAGCCTCGCCTTGACAGCTTGGAGACGCACATGGCCAACATGGGTGTTGTACTTCAATCTATGGAGACTAGCATAGGGCAGTTGGCGAACGCACTGAAGGATAATAATCGCGGTCAATTCCCAAGCAACACAGAGGTAAATCCCAAGGAGCAGTGCAATGCCATCGAGTTGAGGAGTGGCAAAGAAGTTGGAGTCCAAGAACCTGCTATTGAAGAGGAGAAATTTGAGAAGAAAGTTGAATAGATGGAGCTTAAAACTGAGCCGAAACCGATGTACAAGCCTCCACTCCCCTACCCACAAAGGTTCAAGAAGAAAGCTTTAGATGAGCAGTTCTCCAAATTCTTGGAGATTTTCAAGAAGATTCAAATTAACATCCCCTATGCTGATGCTTTGGAGCAAATACCGAACTATACAAAATTCATCAAAGAGGTGATGTCCAAGAAACGGAGGCTGCTAGAGAACGAGATGGTAAATCTAACTGAAGAGTGCAGTGCGGTGCTACAAAAGAAGACGCCACAAAAGCTTAAGGATCCAGGGAGTTTTACTATTCCTTGCACAATTGGTTCTTGTAGTGACCCGCAATTAATCGAGGTAATTAAGGTAATTAATTACTAAAATGTACCTAAATAGTCCAAGGTAGATCGGACGGTCCGAAGAGGAGTTCGGAGGATCCGAAGTGGATCGGAAGCTCCGAAGTTAGGATCAGAAGCTCCGTCGGCGAGATCGGAAGCTCCGATCGGACTCAGTGTACACACCATCGCTTACATCAGCAAGGTGACGTCATGACTGACGTAATATAGGGCGATCGGAAGCTCCGAAGGGGCGATCGAAAGTTCCGATCGAGTTCGAGCATTTCGAACCAGGTTCGGAGGCTCCGAACGTTGTCTATAAATATGGGGGCCGAGGGTTCATTTGGAGTGCACCAATTCCTCTCTTCTCTCTGCTTCCTAAGCCTTCTAACTCAGATCTAGAGAGATCTAGGCGTCCTATCGGTAATCCGGAAGTGGATTAGTGATCTAGGCGTCGTCACGGAGCTATGGCCTAGTTTTGAGGCTATCGACAGCAAAGGGCTAACGACGGATGCAGGTATAGCTTTGGCATCCTAAAAATATTTAGGAGTACACTTTAGCTTAGTTAAGGCTTTTAGAGCTTTATTGTTGATGCATGGATATTTGCATTGCAGTAGCAGTAGACTGGACTAGTAAGCTTGGAGTATAGGCCAGTGGAGCTAGGTTTGTCCAGCAGCGTTAGAGGTACGTAAGTACTGACCGAGATAGCCGGCATGATATATTTGCATGTATGTTGCTTGAGTATGTGCTATATGCTTTATCATATTTTAGCATGTTTTATCGTCTTAGCACATGCATGATTTTACGTATGACTGCATCCGAAGAGATGTGAGTCATTGACAGTCTCCATAGGGAACTATGATCTCATTTTTGGACTCGAGTCAGGTATGACAGTTTCCATATGGGGCTTGTATCCTGTTTTGGATTCGGGTCAGGATGGGGTTGGCTCAGCCCTGATATGGAGTATACGAGTACCCCGCGGAGTCGCTTTCTAGCTGGTACTGTATATTCTCGGCGCCATGAGCAAGTGTTTTCACTTGAGTTTTAAATCATCTGTGTGCGCATATTTGTATTTATATCATTGCTTTGTATTGAGCGTTCTAGCTCACGCCCCTGTGTTTGGGTATTCGTTGTGTACCTTGTGGAGGGGCAGGTTTGAGGCTGGACGGTCCAGGCGGCTCTCAGCAGGATTGAGCTTGAGAGGGTGTGAGGTTGTAGAGGGTAGGGATTTATTTACCCTGAACCTTCGATTTGATTGTATAACAGTACTTATACACTTGTGATATCGTCGGTTGTATTCTGCCAATTGGATTTGTTGTATTTTAATTATCTGCACTTTACGCTTTAAGCTTTTATTGCGTGCGCTTTTACTGTAACTCTGATTAGGTAGTGGATCCGGGTTGGGTCACTACATTTTTGGTATCAGAGCACTCATTGCACTGGGAATATCGCAAAGCGGATTAAGTAATTATCTGTTCTTATGCAATAGATGGCAGATTACGATGAGAGCCACGATAGCGGAGGCGGCGGTCGTTGGGGCGATCCAGATGATCGTAGACGTCGTCGTGGTCAGCCAAAGGAGCGCAAGCGAGTGAGTATGCGCAGATTCAAGGAGGTTAGCCCGAAGCCTTTGACTGGAGGTGAGACAGCTGAAGAGGCAGAGGATTGGCTTGAGAGGATGGAGCAGTGCTACCAGGAGTTCCGTTGCACGACTGAGGATAGGATGGAGATTCTTGCCTTTATGCTTGAGGGCAGAGCGAGGAAGTGGTGGAGATATACTTCCGCACCGTTCATAGCAGCTAGAGGTGTAGCTACTTGGGTTGAGTTTCGTACTGCTTATCAGAGACTGTATTTTTCTCCAGCTCTTCGTCAGGCGAAAGCCAGTGAGTTGTTGAGTTTGCGACAGGGGACGATGACGATCGAGGAGTACCAGCAGAAGTTCTTTGATCTGCTACCTTTTTGTCCACATGTTGCTGATAGTTTTATGGCGAAGTTTGATAATTTCCTTCAAGGGTTGAACCCTGATATTCATCGGATGGTTGTTGTGGGCGGCGATGGGACTTACGAGGATTTGGTGGACCGTTGTCGCCAGGCCGAGGACAGTATTCGGAAGAACAGGGGACTTTACTTTTCTTCTTCCAGGTCAGCGAGTGCTAGTGCTTTGGGCCCTAGGGGGCAGTCCTTCAAGAAGCTAGGAGGTACTTCTTATTCTTCCTCTGGATCTGGTGGAGTGCATAACTTTGGTGGTCAAAGGCCGGACCGTTGTCATCAGTTTAGACGCAGACATGCTGCTGGTACTGAGGTGGAGTGCATAACTTTGGTGGTCAAAGGCCGGACCGTTGTCATCAGTTTAGACGCAGACATCCGCCAGGGCAGTGCAGTCGATCGACCAGTGCATGTTTCCAGTGTGGCCAGAATGGTCACATGAAGAGAGATTGTTCTATGCTGATTGGGGCAGTGAGTGGTTCCGGAGGTTCTCAGGCGTCTGTTCATCCACCTCAGTACCAGCAGCCACCTTTCCAGCAGCAGTATTCGCAGCAGCGCCAGCAGCCGCAGCAGTCTCAGAGACAGCCTACTCAGACTCCTTCTCGGGGTCATCCTTCTTTGAGGCCACGTGCCCAGGGTCAGGTCTTTGCGCTTAATCAGGAACAGGCAGAGGCTGACAGTGATCGGATGATCGCAGGTACCTGTAGTTTGTGTGGTTTTCCTGCATTTGTTTTGATTGATACCGGTGCATCGCATTCTTTTGTCTCAGCACGTTTTTTTAAGAAGTATAGATTGTCGTTTATTCCTTTAGACGTGTTGCTAGTGGTTTCTACTCCTATGGGGAGCGAGGTTTTATCCAAGCGTCTAGTTGTGGGTTGTGTTTTGGATTTCGAGGGACATCAGCTTAGTGCTAACCTGATGATTCTAGCAATAGAGGATTTCGATTGCATCATTGGGATAGATGTCTTAACTACCTACCGAGCGATAGTGGATTGCTATCAGAGGTTTGTTCAGTTTCATCCAGAGGATGACGAGTCATGGTATTTCTATGGTGAGGGAGCGCGACCCCCGATGCCAGTGGTTTCAGCTCTGAAGGCCCGGCGTGCTTTAGAGTCTGGCGGGGAAGGCTACCTTATCTACGCCATTGACGCTTCCTTAGGAGAGCCAGATATCCGAGAGATACCAGTGGTTTGTGACTTTCCAGATGTATTTCCGGAGGAGATTCCAGGTTTGCCACCAGTAAGGGAGATTGAGTTTGGCATTGAGTTAGTGTCAGGGACTGCACCGATTTCCAGAACTCCTTACCGATTGGCACCATCAGAAATGAAAGAGCTGCAGAAGCAATTGCAAGATCTTCTTGATAAGGGTTATATTCGACCTAGTGTTTCGCCATGGGGAGCCCCAGTACTGTTTGTCAAGAAGAAGGATGGGTCGATGCGGTTGTGTATTGACTACCGTCAGTTGAATCAGGTGACAGTGAAAAATAAGTATCTTCTTCCGCGGATAGATGATCTCTTTGATCAGTTGCAGGGTACTTCTGTCTATTCGAAGATTGATCTTCGGTCTGGGTATCATCAGTTGCGAGTTCGACAGGAGGATGTTCCTAAGACAGCATTTCGTATGCGGTATGGACACTATGAGTTTCTAGTGATGCCGTTTGGTCTGACGAATGCTCCAGCTATTTTTATGAATCTGATGAACAGAGTTTTCCGCGACTTTCTGGATAAGTTCGTGGTGGTGTTCATCGATGACATTTTGGTGTATTCTCGCAGCATGGATGAGCATGCCTACCATCTCTATACTATATTGCAGGTCTTGAGGGAGAGACAGTTGTACGCGAAGCTGAGTAAGTGTGACTTCTGGATTGACCGAGTTTTGTTCCTTGGTCATGTCATTTCTCAGGAGGGCGTATCTGTTGATCCTAGCAAGACAGAGGCTATTTTGAATTGGTCACGTCCGACTACAGCTTCTGAGATTCGTAGTTTCCTTGGTTTAGCAGGATACTATCGTCGTTTTATGGAGAATTTTTCTCAGATAGCTAAGCCTTTGACTCAGTTGTCGAAGAAAGACGTTTCTTTCGTTTGGTCTGATGCTTGTGAAGACAGTTTTTGTGAGTTGAGACGTCGTCTGACGACAGCTCCAGTTCTTGCTTTACCGTCTGGATCAGGTGGTTTTGTATTCTTCACTGATGCTTCTCTCCTGGGTTTGGGGTGTGTGTTGACTCAGAATGGCCATGTGATCGCTTATGCCTCCAGACAGCTGAAGACTCACGAGGAGAACTATCTCGTACATGATTTAGAGCTTGCAGCCATTGTCTTTGCTCTTAAGATATGGAGTGACTATTTGTATGGAGAACGATTTGAGATCTTCACCGATCATAAAAGTTTGAAGTATATGTTCACTCAGGCTGAGTTGAACATGCGGCAGCGTCGTTGGATGGATCTGTTGAAGGATTACGATTGTGAGATCAAGTACCATCCAGGTTCTTCAAATCCTATTGCTGATGCGCTTAGTCGCAAAGTCTATGCGAGTTTCCTTCGTACCAATTCGGTACGGAAGGCAGTGGAAGAGTGTTGTTCTTCAGGATTCACATTCCGTCATAAGAAAGAACAGCAAGGGATTCGTGTTTCTTCTTTGCTTGCAGAGCCAGCGTTGTATCGACGAATCCGGGAAGCTCAGAATTCTGATCTGAAGACGCAAAAGTTAACCCGTTTGGCTGAGGTTGATAATACTTCTGGTTTCCATTTGCAGGGAGACAGTTTGTTGTGTCTTTCTGGTCGAGTTGTGGTACCCGAGGATTCTACTTTGAGGGATGAGATCTTATCGCAAGCTCACCGCAGTCGATTCTCTGTACATCCAGGCAGCATGAAGATGTATAAGGATCTTCGCACTCGATTTTGGTGGAAAGGGATGAAGCGCAGTGTCTATCAGTTTGTGTCCCGATGCCTTGTGTGTCAGCAAGTCAAGGCAGAGTTTAGACGACCCGGAGGGTTACTTCACAGCTTAGAGATTCCTGAATGGAAGTGGGAGCATGTGACGATGGACTTTGTCACCCACTTGTCTACGTTTTCCAGGAATTGTGATGCTATTTGGGTTATCGTGGATCGGTTGTCGAAGTCAGCGCATTTTCTTCCTTATAACCGCGATTTCACCTTTGATAGGATGGCGCAATTGTATGTGCGGAAGATTGTTCGATTGCATGGGATTCCGTTGAGCATTTTCAGCGATAGAGATCCGAGATTCACCTCCAGATTTTGAGGTAGTTTCCAGCGAGCCCTTGGTACTACTTTGAGCTTGAGTACGGCTTATCATCCAGAGACGGACGGACAGTCGGAGCGTACTATTCGAACTCTAGAGGATATGCTTCGCTCGGTGGTGATGGATTTTGGTCCAGCGTGACATGATCATTTACCCTTGGTGGAGTTCGCCTACAACAATAGTTTCCATCGCAGCATTGGCATAACACCATTTGAGGCTCTTTATGGACGCCGTTGTCGTACACCTTTGTTTTGGGACGAGGTTGGCGAGCATCAGTTTGAGGTTCCTCAGATGATTCAGCAGATGATTGATGCAGTAGAGTTGATCCGACGCAGGATTAAGGTAGCCCAGGATTGACAGGCTAGCTACGCGAACACTCACCGCAGGCCACTTCATTTTGAGGTAGGGGAGTATGTATTCTTGCGTGTGTCACCTTTCCGGAAGGTGATGAGGTTTGGTCGCAAGGGTAAGCTGACACCTAGATTTATTGGTCCTTTCGAGATTCTCGAGAAGGTTGGGGATGTAGCTTATCGTCTGGCCTTGCCACCCGATCTTTCGGAGATTCACAATGTGTTCCACGTGTCCTTGTTGAGGCAGTATGTGGCGGACGATTCGCATATTTTGCATCCGATCGAGGTAAAGGTAGATCGGGATCTATCGTATGTGGAGAAACCCCTGCGGATTCTTGACAGGAAGGACAAGGTGCTTCGTAACAAGCGCATACCTGTAAGGCCCGAGATTATTTAATTTTAATCCAAGAATATTTAATTTGAGAATTTTTGGAGTTTAGATTTAAATTCTAATATTCTTAAATTATTTAGGATTGAAATTAAAATAAAAAGAAGTTTCAAGGGCCAAATTGCAACTAGTAAAGGAATGGGGGGGCCAAAGTGCAATTTCTTACTTGAGTGCCTTACACATGGCATTGTTATGTATACAAACGTGTAAATGCATGGATTATCATCAGATTTTCATCTTCTTCAATTGAGAAAACCGAGACTTCATTTCTTTGTTGAGATTTCATCTTCAAACCAAGATATCTCAAGATCCGTCTGGCCGATTTCAATTCCGGGCATAGTTCTACGATCCTCTCGTCAAGAGCTATGAATTGATGTAAGTATTGATGAGATTCAGTATATTTCGAAATTATGTGTGTGAAGAACTCAAAATTTGATGTTAGATATGTGTTCTTGAGTTTCTATGTGTTGTATTATCGTAATCGGGTCGAAGATTGGATGTCGTTTTTATTTCTTATGAATTTTTCAGCATGTATTTCGAAATGGTAGCTGCTGATATGATGGTATATTGATGTATTTTGGCTGGTATATCATGTATTTGAAGTAGATATGAATGATAGATTGGTTGGATTTCAGTTTTGGTTACCAATTTCGTACCGTTACGCCGTCGGTTTGAAAAATGATCAAGTTGGAGTCTAGATTGTTTGAGCTGGATATTGTTTGAGTTATTGCTGATATATATATAGCTTGAATATGCTTCCTTTCAGATTGATTAAGAGCTTAATTAAACTCGAAAATCCCGACTTCGAAACCGATCGACGGAAGAACAAGGTTTGTGACTTGTTAGCCTTGAAGATTGAGAAGAGTATGAGCAGATTTTGATTGTGTTCTTGTTGTGCAGCTAGATCAGATTTGAAGAGCTTTGAAACCAAGTTTGAAAGGTATAAGACAACCTTTAAATAAGGGCTTGTACATTCAAGAGATTTTGCTTGAATGCCCTTTCCAAAACCACATACTATGTGCTTATATATCTTGTATTTGCACATTTACTTGCTTGTTTGACTTAGCTTGTTATTAGTTGGATTTTACTCTTATGCTTCTAGATTTTGATGCATTCATCTTGAGCCAACAACCCTTTGAGATTTGGAATGGCAGATTCGCCAAAAGAATATGGACGGTTGGATATATATAAAGGAACCTAGGAGATAGATCAACTCCTATGGTTAGAAACTTGATATAGTATGCCAAAGTCCGGGAAAAGAGCTCAACGCCACCCCGAAAGGGAGAGTAGGTGGGAGATTTGTTGTGTTCTTATTCCTCGGGATCCCAAGAACCAATATAGAACTTGATAGCAGATTTTTAAATCATGCATTGCATTAGATTGGTTAATTCTTGTTGAGATTTTTATATGAGTAATTCTTTAAACTCTATGATATGCATGATATAATTGTTTTATACTGGGATTAAATTCTCACCGGAGACATCCGGCTATTTCTATGTTTGTATGTGTGCATGGGAATAGATGGGGTGAGCACAGGACAAAAAAGGTTGTAAGCAAAAAGAGGTGGAGTTAGATGTGGTGAACTCGGGTTTATGCAATAAAGATGATGTCAACCTTTGTATCTAGATCTTGTGTATGTTTTCTTATAAAAACTTACTCATAAATACTTGTATGTTTGGCAAGAACAAGAACAATGTAAGATCTTGTGGGTTGTATATCAAGTTCTATGTTTTGTTGCTTGGTTCACTCATAGTTATGCATGTTTTTGCTTAGATTTTGAAGCATGTATCATGTTTGAAAGGTTAGATGTTGTTTGAGATTCAAAACAGGGGCAAAGGAACCATTTTTCAGCTCTTTGGAAGCCAAATCAGAGGGTCAGGCGCGCCCGCCTAGCCCAGAGGTGCGGCCGCGCCTAACCAAGGCACTTTGGGTGCCTTGGCCCGAGCCTTAGGCGCGCCCGCGCGTCAAGTTTTCTTAAAAAAAAAATAAAAAAAAATATTGTTGATCTTTTGCGACGTGTTTTTGCGTCGCCAAATGTATGGTTTTGCGTCGCCAAATGTCCTGTATTATTTATTTGATTTTTTTAAGCAGATTAATATTCTGATTGAATATTTCTTGTTATTAATCGCCCTTTAAGATGAGATTAGCACCCGAGGTCCTCACAATAGGTGGTATCAGAGCATAAGTTCTGGACTGATTAGAGATAAGCGAGTGGGGTAGATCGAGTCCTCTTGATTAATTGATTTTGATAGCATGATTTAATGTTTTAGATTGAATTGATCACATGATTATGTGTATTGATTTTATAAGCATGATTTATTGCTTTATCAAGTATGTATTATTTGAGAATGAATTAGAACCGGTTTTGGATCAGAACTTGATCTCTAGAGAAGGCATGAAAATGCTAATCAGAGGGGGACTGAAACAGAATGGGTGAGTTTGATATATTGATACTTTTGTGTGCTAATCCTTTTGAATATCAGATATGCCTCCTCGTCAAGCACTGGTTACTAGACAGACATTGGCCGTCCCTCCACCAGAACAGGCAGATGTACCACAGGCCGCAGAAGCTCCTAGACCGTAACAGGGCAGTACATCCAATGACCCAATGGATGTTACAGCAACACCTATGGAGACTTTACTGAAAAGGTTTCAATCCTTCAAGCCGCCTACTTTGAAAGGAATCGAGAACTCAGTTGAATGTGAAGGCTGGTTAGAGGATATGAAAATGTTGTTTGATTCCCTAGATTATGCAGATGACAAAAGAGTCAGACTGATTGGGCACCAACTACATGAGGTTGCCAAGAGTTGGTGGATAACAACCAAGAGAGCTCTTGAAAATCGAGGTACGACTATCACTTGGAAAGTATTTACAAAATAATTTTATCAACGTTTCTTTCCAGTGTCGTACAGAAAGGACAAGGGTGCAGAGTTTGCAAATCTAAAACAGGGGAATCTGAATATAGAAGAGTATGTTGCCAAGTTCTCTACATTGCTAAAGTTTGCTCCACATGTAGCTGGGAGTGAAGAGGCCAAAGCTGATCAGTTCATCAATGGATTGAATCCAGATGTCTTTAACCTTGTGAACTCTGGGAGGCCGAATAACTTTGTTGATGCACTTGATCGGGCAAAGGGAGCAGAGGCTGGTTTAATTAAACAGCGAGGAGCATCGTTTGTTGCACAGTCTCAATGACAACCACAACCCCCAGCTCAGTTTCAACAATCATCTCCTAGATTTGAGGGAGGTAGCAGCAGCGGTGGTAAGAAAGATTATCTGAAAGCAAAAGGAAAGCAGTTTAAGAAGTCAGGCAGTGGTTCATCCAGCTCTAGTGGGCAAAGACAGAGCAGTGCTGGACAGGGTTCAGGCTATATAGGAATGTATTGCAACAAATGCAGAGGAAGACATCCCAGTGATCAGTGCAGAGGTGTGTCTGGGAATTGTAACATATGCCATCAGCCAGGACATTTTGCCAAAGTATGTGCACTGCGTGGTTTAGTGAGGTCTCAAGGTGCGGGGTCATCACGATCAGTGGCTCAGCCTGAAAGGCTAGCATCTACTGTACACTCCTTCCAGCCACAGCCTCAGCAACAGAATAGAGCAGGAGGTAGTCAAGCAACGAATCAACCTCCAAGACAACAAGCTCGAGTCTTTGCCTTGACTGAAGAGCAGGCTCAGGCAGCACCTGACGACGTTATAGCAGGTAACTGTACTCTTTGTGGTTATCCTGCTTATGTGCTCATAGATACAGGTGCATCCCATACGTTTATATCTGAACAATTTGCTACATTACATGCATTGCCTGTTAAGTCATTATCTGCTGTAGTATCTATATCTTCACCTTTGGGGAGCGGTATAGTATCAGTGAAATCTGTCAGAAATTGTATAATACAGTTTGAAGGTAATGTGATAGAAATAGACTGTATTGTGCTTGGGTTGTCAGACTTTGATTGCATTATCGGAATCGATATGTTAACCAAGTACAGGGCTACCATAGACTATTTTCAGAAAGTTGTGAGATTCAGACCAGAAATGGCAGGGGAATGGAAATTCTATGGTAAAGGTTCGAGATCTCGAATACCTTTGATATCAGTTCTATCTATGACTCGTTTATTGCAGAAAGGGGCAGAGGGATTCCTTGTTTATGCAGTAGATGTGTTGAAAATTAGCCCAGAATTGGCAGATCTGCCAGTGGTTAGTGAGTTTGCTGATGTCTTTCCAAACGAAATTCCAGGATTACCTCCAGCTCGGGAGATAGACTTCAGTATTGAATTGATTTCAGGTACGTTACCGATTTCTAAAACACCTTACAGAATGGAACCAATTGAATTGAAAGAATTAAAAGA
Source organism: Henckelia pumila (assembly GCF_033568475.1). Taxonomy (NCBI): domain Eukaryota; kingdom Viridiplantae; phylum Streptophyta; class Magnoliopsida; order Lamiales; family Gesneriaceae; genus Henckelia; species Henckelia pumila. Next base: position 130,987,979 of record NC_133122.1, on the reverse strand, counting down.
ACAACTTGAAGATCTCTTAGCAAAAGGGTACATTAGACCGATTGTTTCACCCTGGGGCACTCCGGTTCTATTTGTACGAAATAAAGACGGCTCAATGAGACTTTGCATTGACTACCGGCAATTGAACAAGGCGACGGTAAAGAATAAATATCCATTGCCTAGAATAGATGATTTGTTTGACCAGTTGCAGGGTTCCTCAGTGTATTCCAAGATTGATTTACGATCCGGATATCATCAGTTGAGAGTGCGGAATGAAGATATACCGAAGACCGCATTCAAAACGAGGTATGGTCATTTTGAGTTCATTGTTATGCCGTTTGGTCTGACGGATGCTCCAGCAGTATTTATAGGTCTTATGAATAGAGTATTTCAGAAATATCTCGATGACTTTGTTATTATCTTTATTGACGATATTCTGATTTATTCTAAGAATCTGTGTGATCATGCCGAGCATCTCAGAATTATTTTAAAGACTTTGAGAACAGAAAAGTTGTATGTCAAACTGTCAAAGTGTGAATTTTGGTTGAAGAGAGTGGTCTTCCTTGGGCATATTATATCCGGATATGGGATTTCTGTTGATCCTAGCAAGATTGAAGCTGTGATCAGTTGGCCTAGACCGATATCTGTACCAGAGATACGGAGTTTTATGAGCTTAGCAGGTTATTATCGCAGATTTATTAAAGATTTCTCTAGTATTGCCAAGCCTATTACTCAGTTGACTCAGAAGAATGCACCGTATGTCTGGACTGAAGCATGTGAAGCCAGTTTCCTTGAGTTGAAGAAGAGATTGACAAGTGCACCAGTCTTGACTATTCCTTCAGGTACTGGTGATTTTACTGTATATTGTGATGCTTCTCACAGGGGATTAGGTTGTGTGCTTATGCAGCGAGAACATGTCATTGCTTATGCCTCGAGACAGCTGAAACCACACGAGACCAGATATCCTATCCATGACCTGGAACTTGCAGCTATCGTATTTGCATTGAAGATATGGCGATATTATCTATACGGTGAGAAATTTGAGATTTATTCTGACCATAAAGGTTTGAAATATCTATTTTCACAGTCTGAGCTGAATATGAGGCAACGAAGATGGCTAGATTTATTGAAAGATTTTGATTGTGAGATCAAATATTATCCGGGAAAGTTCAATGCAGCTGCAGATACCTTGAGTAGAAAGGTATGTGCCTTATCCTTATCTACGATAGGTGTCACTAAATTGGTAGAAGATTGCTGTGTTTCTGGGTTGGTATTTGACATAGTTATGAAGCCTATCAGAATTTGTGCACTTCAAGCTGAGCCAGAATTGTTGGTTAGAATCAAAGAAGCACAGAGAAATGATCAGAGTATTCAGAAGTCCGTTGACATGGTCAGATCAGGGCATCAGTCTGAATACAAGGTTAGTATAGATGGTGTTTTATATGTGAATAACAGACTTGTTGTTCCAGATATTTCAGATTTGAAACAGCAGATATTGAAAGAGGCTCATTGCAGCAGATACAGTGTTCATCCTGGTGGCAGAAAAATGTACAATGATTTGAAAACTCAGTATTGGTGGAAGCAGATGAAATCTGATGTTACAGAGTTTGTATCTCATCGTCTGAATTGCCAGCAGGTAAATGCCGAAAGAAAGAAACCAGGTGGTTTATTGCATAGCTTACCTATTCCAGAATGGAAGTGGGATCATATTTCTATGGATTTTGTAACGAAGCTACCGCGTTCATCCAGAGGTTGTGATGCTGTTTGGGTAGTTATCGACAGATTGACGAAATCAGCATGTTTTATTCCGTATAGAATGACATACAGACACGACCAGATGGCAAAGATTTATGTCAGAGAAGTGGTAAGATTACATGGTGTGCCTAAATCTATCGTTTCAGATCGAGACCCTAGATTTACATCGCACTTTTGGCACAGCTTGCAACAAGCTCTTGGTACTCGATTGTACTTGAGTACTGCGTATCATCCTTAGACTGACGGACAGTCAGAGCGGACTATCCAGACACTTGAGGATATGCTTAGAGCTATAGTGCTAGATTTTGGCACTAGATGGCAAGATTCACTACCACTTGTGGAATTCTCGTACAATAACAGCTACCAGACTAGTATTGAGATGGCTCCATTTGAAGCATTGTACGAAAAGAAGTGTAGATCTCCTCTTTATTGGGATGATATTTTAGAGACACCTGGTATTGGGCCAGATATGATTCGAGAGATGACCGAGAAAATAAGACTGATTCAGAAAAGAATGAAGACAGCACAAGATCGACAAGCCAAATACGCAAATGTCAGACGCATGCCTTTGTGTTTTGAACAGGGGGACAGAGTGTTCTTGAAGATTTCACCATTCAGAGGCACTGTCATATTCGGCAAGAGAGAGGGAAATTATCTCCACGATTTATTGGTCCATATGAGATTCTCGAGAAGATAGGCAATCTTGCCTATAGACTTGCTCTTCCTCAGCTCTTTCTGGAATACATGATGTCTTTCATGTTTCTATTAGGGGTGGGCAATCGGATCGGGTAGTTCGGGTCCCGACCCGACCCGAACCCGATCGGATACAAAAATCGGGTTGTTCGGTTTTTTAATCGGGTTCGGGTAGTAACCGAACCCGACTATTATTAAGTCGGTTCGGTTTCGGGTAGCAAACTGCTACCCGAATTACCCGATCGGGTACCCGACTATCCGATTTTTATTACTTTATTTAAAAATATAAAAATTAAATGGGCTATTGGTTTGGACTTTTATTATGAGGCCCATTATTTTAGTACAAAATATGCATGATTTGGTGAATGAGGGAAGGGACTGTGTCCTTATTCTTTCATGAGAGAAAGTTTGTATTTATTTTGATTATTTTTATTTTTTAAAAATTAATTTTTTTGTTTTTTTAAAAAAAATAGGTTACCCGAACCCGACCCGAACCCGAACCCGACTTAATCGGTTACCCGAAGAGTCGGGTACCCGATGTTATCAGTTCAGTTTCGGGTAGTATAAAATACTACCCGACTAATCGGGTACCCGACCCGAACTACCCGAAACCCGAACTACCCGACCCGTGCCCACCCCTAGTTTCTATGCTGCAGAAGTATCAGCCTGATATTTCTCATGTTCTCCAGCCAGATGAAGCAGAATTAGATGAGACTCTGAGTTACTTTGAGAAGCCGATACAGATACTTGATCATAAAGACAAACAACTCAGAAACAAGACTATTCCTCTCGTGAAAGTTCAGTGGAGTAGACATGGAGTTGAAGAAGCAACTTGGGAAGTCGAATCCGATATGAAACAACGCTTTCCAGACCTATTTCACTGATGTGAGTTCTTATTCAGTATTTCTGTTATTTTCTTATCTTATATGCGTATAGGCTGCATACGATTTCGAGGACGAAATCATATCTTAGAGGGGAAGAATTGTAAGGCCCGAGATTATTTAATTTTAATCCGAGAATATTTAATTTGAGGATTTTTGGAGTTTAGATTTAAATTCTAATATTCTTAAATTATTTAGGATTGAAATTGAATTAAAAAGAAGTTTCAAGGGCCAAATTGCAACTAGTAAAGGAATGGGGGGCCAAAGTGCAATTTCTTACTTGAGTGCCTTACACATGGCATTGTTATGTATACAAACGTGTAAATGCATGGATTATCATCAGATTTTCATCTTCTTCAATTGAGAAAACCGAGACTTCATTTCTTTGTTGAGATTTCATCTTCAAACCAAGATATCTCAAGATCCGTCCGGCCGATTTCAATTCCGGGCATAATTCTACAATCCTCTCGTCAAGAGCTATGAATTGATGTAAGTATTGATGAGATTCAGTATATTTCAAAATTATGTGTGTGAAGAACTCGGAATTTGATGTTAGATATGTGTTCTTGAGTTTCTATGTGTTGTATTATCGTAATCGGGTCGAAGATTGGATGCCGTTTCTATTTCTTATGAATTTTTCAGCATGTATTTCGAAATGGTAGCTGCTGATATGCTGGTATATTGATGTATTTTGGCTGGAATATCATGTATTTGAAGTAGATATGAATGATAGATTGGTTGGATTTCAGTTTCGGTTACCGATTTCGTACCGTTACGCCGTCGGTTTGAAAAATGATCAAGTTGGAGTCTAGATTGTTTGAGCTGGATATTTTTTGAGTTATTGCTGATATATATATAGCTTGAATATGCTTCCTTTCAGATTGATTAAGAGCTTGATTGAACTCGAGAATCCCGACTTCGAAATCGATCGACGGAAGAACAAGGTTTGTGACTTGTTAGCCTTGAAGATTGAGAAGAGTATGAGCAGATTTTGATTGTGTTATTGTTGTGCAGCTAGATCAGATTTGAAGAGCTTTGAAACCAAGTTTGAAAGGTATAAGACAACCTTTGAATAAGGGCTTGTACATTCAAGAGATTTTGCTTGAATGCCCTTTCCAAAACCACATACTATGTGCTTATATATCTTGTATTTGCACATTTACTTGCTTGTTTGACTTAGCTTGTTATTAGTTGGCTTTTACTCTTATGCTTCTAGATTTTGATGCATTCATCTTGAGCCAACAACCCTTTGAGATTTGGAATGGCAGATTCGCCAAAAGAATACGGACGGTTGGATATATATAAGGAACCTAGGAGATAGATCAACTCCTATGGTTAGAAACTTGATATAGTATGCCAAAGTCCGGGAAAAGAGCTCAACACCACCCCGAAAGGGAGAGTAGGTAGGAGATTTGTTGTGTTCTTATTCCCCGGGATCCCAAGAACCAATATAGAACTTGATAGCAGATTTTTAAATCATGCATTGCATTAGATTGGTTAATGCTTGTTGAGATGTTTATATGAATAATTCTTTAAACTCTTTGATATGCATGATATAATTGTTTTATACTGGGATTAAATTCTCACCGGAGACATCCGGCTATTTCTATGTTTGTATGTGTGCATGGGAATAGATGGGGCGAGCACAGGAAAAAGAAGGTTGTAAGCAGAAAGAGGGATGATGTCAACCTTTGTATCTAGATCTTGTATATGTTTTGTTATAAACACTTACTCATAAAGACTTGTATGTTTGGCAAGAATAAGAACAATGTAAGATCTTGTGGGTTGTATATCAAGTTCTATGTTTTGTTGCTTGGTTCACTCATAGTTATGCATGTTTTTGCTTAGATTTTGAAGCATGTATCATTTTTGAAAGGTTAGATGTTGTTTGAGATTCAAAACAGGGGCAAAGGAACCATTTTTCAGCTCTTTGGAAGCCAAATCAGAGGGTCAGGCGCGCCCGCCCAGCCCAGAGGCGCGGCCGCGCCTAACCAAGGCACTTTGGGTGCCTTGGCCCAAGCCTTAGGCATGCCCGCGCCACATGAGGCGCGCCCGCGCGTCAAGTTTTCTAAAAAAAAAAAAAAAATATTGTTTATCTTTTGCGACGTGTTATTGCGTCGTCAAATGTATGGTTTTGCGTCGCCAAATGTCCTGTATTATTTATTTGATTTTTTTAAGCAGTTTAATATTCTGATTGAATATTTTTTGTTATTAATCGCCCTTTAAGATGAGATTAGCACCCGAGGTCTCCATAATACCATTGGTAATGGTATAGTGGCAACGCAGAGGGACAGAGGAAGCTACTTGGGAGTTGGAGAGTCGGATGTTAGCCGAGCACCCCGAGTTATTTTGAGATTTTGTATTTCATTATATCAAGCTGTACTTGTTCAGTTGTAATAAGATTATTTGGTTGACTATTCCTATTTTCCTCTAAGACTTAAATTTCGAGGACGAAATTTCTTAAGTGGGGGAGAATGTAGTGACCCGCAATTAATTGAGATAATTAAGGTAATTAATTACTAAAATGTACCTAAATAGTCCAAGGTAGATCGGACGGTCCGAAGAGGAGTTCGGAGGATCCGAAGTGGATCGGAAGTTCCGAAGTCAGGATCGGAAGTTCCGATCGGACTCAGTGTACACATCATCGCTTACGTCAGCAAGGTGACGTCATGACTGACGTAATATAGGGCGATCGGAAGCTCCGAAGGGGCGATCGGAAGTTCCGATCGAGTTCGGGCGTTCCGAACCAGGTTCGGAGGCTCCGAACGTTGTCTATAAATATAGGGGCCGAGGGTTCATTTGGAGTGCACCAATTCCTCTCTTCTCTTTGATTCCTAAGCCTTCTAACTCAGATCTAGGGAGATCTAGGAGTCCTATCGATAATCCGGAAGTGACTTAGTGATCTAGGCGTCGTCGCGGAGCTATGACCTAGTTTTGAGGCTATCGACAGCAAAGGGCTAACGACGGATGCAGGTATAGCTTTGGCATCCTAAAAATATTTAGGAGTACGCTTTAGCTTAGTTAAGGTTTTTAGAGCTTTATTGTTGATGCATGGATATTTGCATTGTAGTAGCAGTAGACTGGACTAGTAGGCTTGGAGTATGGCCAGTGGAGCTAGGTTTGTCCAGCAGTGTTAGAGGTACGTAAGTACTGACCGAGATAGCCGGCATGATATATTTGCATGTATGTTGCATGAGTATGTGCTATATGCTTTATCATGTTTTAGCATATTTTACCGTCTTAGCACATGCATGATTTTACGTATGACTACATCCGAAGAGATGTGAGTCATTGACAGTCTCCATAGGGAACTATGATCTCATTTTTTGGACTCGAGTCAGGTATGACAGTTTCCATATAGGGCTTGTATCCTGTTTTGGATTCGGGTCAGGATGGGGTTGGCTCAGCCCTGATATGGAGTATACGAGTACCCCGCGGAGTCGCTCTCTAGCCGGTACTGTATATTCTCGGCGCCATGAGCAAGTGTTTTCACTTGAGTTTTAAATCATCTGTGTGCGCATATTTGTATTTATATCATTGCTTCGTATTGAGCGTTCTAGCTCACGCCCCTGTGTTTGGGTATTCGTTGTGTACCTTGTGGCGGGGCAGGTTTGAGGCTGGATGGTCCATGCGGCTCTCAACAGGATTGAGCTTGAGAGGGTGTGAGGTTGTAGAGGGTAGGGATTTATTTACCCTGAACCTTCGATTTGATTGTATAACAGTACTTATACACTTGTGATATCGTCGGTTGTATTCTGCCGATTAGATTTGTTGTATTTTAATTATCCGCACTTTACGCTTTAAGCTTTTATTGCGTGCGCTTTTACTATAACTCTGATTAGGTAGTGGATCCGGGTTGGGTCACTACAGTTCTTCTTATTTTTATAATGCACTTTGTGATTTAGGAGCTAGCATTAATTTAATGTCTTTGTCTGTTTTCAGGAGCTTAGGACTTGGTGAGGTGAAGCCCACAATGATCACTTTGCAGTTGGCTGATAGATCGATTACATATCCGCTTGGAATTATTGAAGATGTTCTGGTAAAAATAGATAAATTTATTTTTTCTGCGGATTTTGTTGTGCTAGATATGGAGGAGGATACAAATATGCCACTGATATTGGGGAGACCATTCCTGGCCACTGCGGATACCAAGATCGAAGTCAAGAAGAGTGAATTATCTATGGGTGTGAAAGGCGAGAGAGTGATTTTCAACTTATTCACGAAAGCACCCAATCCACCCATAGAAGAATTGTGCTTAATTGAACCGGTTGTGAAGTTGGAGAGCTGTCCAAGAGCCAATTTTGAGGTTGAATCATCAAAGAATAAAGCGCCAAATTTACCAATGAAGAAAATCACGAAGAACAAGAAACCAAAATTTAAAAGGCGGTTCGTGGAATTTATTTGGCGAGTAAAAGAGAAAGGGAAGATCTAACACCGGTGAAAGTCGGGCTGACGACTTTAAACCAAGCGCTACTTGGGAGGCAACCCAAGCATTTTCTTTTATGTTATTTGCTTTTATTTTCAGTTTATTTTTTTGTTTGTTATTTAAATTTTTTTTAAAAAGTTTTTTATCATTTTTTTGAAGCCTAATTCTTCTCATTTTTCAAATTTTTTCAGGATTAAAAATAAAAAATTCGAGCGAAAGGCACGCCCGCCCAATTTTATTGAGCGCCCGCGCTGCACCTGGGAAGAAAATAATGTTAAAGTGCGAACTAGCGGCACGTCCGCGCCACTCCTCTCGAGCGCCCGCGCTTCCTCTGCGCCACACTCATGCAAGAATAGCGTAAGAACTAGCGCAAATGCGCACATAATCCGTGCTTCATCAAGTGCTATCGCACTCACCAAGTGCGCACTACCTTGCGCCACCTTCAGTGCTATCGCGCTTGCCTCCCACCATCAACGCTTCCACCTGCGCTATCGCCCCTCTCCATTAGCGCCTCCCATAAGCGCTATCGCGCTCCTAGCCTTTCCAACTACGCAGCTTCCAAAGCGCTATCGCGCTCACAGGCTTCTCCCATTGCACTTCAACCATGCGCTAACGCGTGTCCCTCCATGCCAACAGCGCGGGTTCCATGCATGCACCAGCTTCACCATCCATGCTTGTTAGCTGCCCTATATCATGATTCCTGACCAGCGCTTGCATCAAGCTTACTCGCGCTTATTAAATGACGCATCCAATTCGTGTTAAAGTGCTTCTAGCTTGCTTCATTTTTGTTTCTTCACCGTGTGCATGTCTTCTTTTTAGGTTCACTTGGATGTGCATGTTGTGCATCTTCAATTCCCTTCGATGATCGGTTTCTGATGGTGTTCTACATGCTGGATATTATTTTTTTATGACCATGATGGTTACATCGAGTACTGATGCTCGGTGTCGAAGGTACGCGTCCCTTGTTCTTTTATTGTTTTTAATCATTAGGAACAATGATTATATTAAGTTTGGGGGGATGAATCATTTTGTTTGAATTAGTTGGTTGGTTGATATTGTAGTTGAATTTTATTGTGTGCTTCATAGATAAAATTTTTTGTTTGAGTTTAGTTGTTGTTTTTGTTGAGTTGAGTTGAAAAGAAGTCAAGAAAGAAATGGATGCATGGCTGATGAAAAATTTTTGTGCTATAACTGAAATCCATGATTATCTACCTATTTGACAAATATTTTTGAAAAAATGGAACCAAGTAAATGAACAATTCCCTATATACTCTGTGATTAATACTTGAATCTGATTTTTGAAATATACAGACATAGATATGATTGAGAAATTGTTTGGAATTATTTTTGGGCCTGAATTTTATTGAAAAAAATTTACCCTTAGTTGCCCATTTTGAGCCTACACGTATATGAGTATATTGAGGTACGAGAAAATTCTGAATTTCTTGTGAAAATCATCGTTTACTGCTGATGATTAATCTTTTCTGCACTAATTGATATTTGTATGATTTAATTGTGGATTGAGACTCGTCTAGAACTAGTTCGAACACTCTTCGAGATGAAATATGGGCAAAACTGAGATTAGGAATGATTTAGGCGATTTTTCTGAATTCGTTTGAGCCTTTTAAGCTACCCTATTATATATGTTATCCTTAGTACCTTTTTTGAGCTTTATTAAAAATCGAATGGAATGCGTGTAAACGTGTGATAAACCTCCATTCGTCATTGTTTCAAAGTCCTACATTGACTACCTGAATAGCTTATACACTATTTCCTACCTTTAAGGGAGTAATTTGAATGCTAAAATGTTATATACTCCTAGTGTTATTTGTGAAAAATGGAATGGTGTAGTGGATGAATTGAAAAAAAAAAAAAAAAAGGTAGTAGAAAAGAAAAAGAGTTGAAAAAATTTGTGGTTGAAAGAGTTGTGAAAAAGAAGTTGTGAAAAAATGGAAAAATCAAATAAGTGTGAAAAATAAGTTGTAAATTGTGAATGAAAGGAGTTGAAATTAGAGCATAAATATGAATTACTCCTTATTTTGAATTTTTTATCATTCATTTGTAGCCATGAGCCAGACCTTACATTATAAGCTGATTAAGTCCTATTGACCGAGTTTCAGTTGCCCAATATACTAGTGGAGAAGAGTTGCGAAAATTTAGCCTATGGACTATTGACTGTTGATTGATACTTTTAATGATTATGAATTTTGATCGAAACACGCACACACTATTATTCTTTGAATTTACTTAATTGTGAGTGTTTTTGATTTTATATCCTATATTTGATCTCATGCTACCTTGAAAAGTCCTCATGATCTATGAATGTTTGAATTGAACTTGGATAAGGGTGTTTTGAACGTGAGTTGCGGAGATTGTGAGTTTATGCGGTTATTTTGGTTATGATTAAAACTTTCAAGTGTTAGTAGGTTGGATGAGATTGAATTTGAATTTTTTTGAACTTATTGCTAAGGTCATTGCTCCATAATATTTCTTGGCTTCCTTGTTGGTTTGATAGAATGAGTTTTCGGAATTTATTGGTTTTGAATATTTTTGCTCGGGACTAGCAAAAGTCTAAGTTTGGGGGCATTTGATAAGTGTATTTTATACACTTAATTTATATATGATTTTAATTGTTAAATGTTTGTTTCGAACAGATTTATGTGGGTGTTTTATTGTTTTTGTGATTGTAGGGAATTTTGGAAAATTTGTGAAAAAGAAGAATTAAAGAAGGAGAAAAAGAAAATAAAATAAAAAAAGAAAAAGAAAAGAAGAAAGACGAAAAGAACGGACAAAATAGAGAAGAGTTATTGGGCTTTCTTAATGGGCTCAATGTTAGCGCTTGTTGTTAGCGCTCAAATAAGAGCTATCGCGCTGCTGCTCTGAAGATTTGTGATTGAATTCGAATTGAAGGCGCGCCCACGCCGCTAACTGAGCGTCCGCCCGATCGTGATTTGAAAAGTTTTATTATTTCGAGCAATTATTCTATGGGCTTTTGAGTGGGCTTTTGTGCATGATATATAAGAGATTCTTTGTCAGAGAAATAAGGAAGGCCGCCACACATTAACACAAATCAGAGAACAGAGAATTGATCGTGAGATTTTGGAGAAGAATTCTGGAGCTTATCTGAAGAACAAAGACGGAGATTGATCGACCGGACACGGCATCGACGACGGATTTGTTTTCTTATCTTTTATTTATTTAATTCTGAATTCATGTCTGGATTTTTGAACATGTTTTGTTTTATTCAGAATTTAATTATGAACTAATTTTTTAGAGTCTAGAGGTCGGATGGAACCTGGTGTAGACACTTTCATGAATTTTTGATTTTATTAAATTGAATTTCTTCTAGATTAATTATTTTTTCTAGAATTGATTGTCTTTTCAATTATCTGATCAATAATTGATTTGTTATATTTATTTGAAATCTGGCATTCGGGAGAGAAGATTTTGAATAGGACCATTAGAAACTACACTGTTAATTATTTATACAGCTCGGGAGAGTGTATAATTTTAACAGAGCTTTTAAAAAGAACATTGTTTTGTGATAGATCACTGCGATAAATTCTTAATAGAGATATTGTAATTGAATTGTAGTTGATAAAAATTATTTGTTGCTCGGGAGAGGGAAATAATAAACTTAAGTGTTCTTGGCTATTAATTGACTGGAATTCATGAAACTAAATTAATTAGGATTGACTGCTGTTGAAACCAGGTGAAATCTAAACCTCTAGACCAATTTTCTCTGATTTATTATATTTGCAAGTTGTGTGCGTGCTATTAAAAACTCATTGATTATTTTATTCTGCAAAATTCTGAGATTTTGATTTTCTAGATAAAGTTTAGACTATTTTAATTACAAACACTGGTTATTTTCATTTTACTCCCTGTGGGATCGATATCTGATTTTATCACTATATTAAAACTTGACACTCGTACGCTTGCGAAGAATTTTCACAACAAATGGATATGATAAAGTATGGATAAAGTATATTGGGATTATTGAAGGAATTGAATAGAATTGAAATAAATAACGATATGTTTGATTTGAATGATTAATATTGGGATTGAGATAATGATAAAATAAAAAATTACGTTTTTACCCTTATCATTATAAATAAATTTTAAATATTATATTAATTATTAAATTTTCATTAATTTTAAATTCAAACAAAAAAATTAAAATATTAATAAAAATAGAAATTAATAAATTTAATAATAATATAAATATGAATTTATTTTGATAAATAAAATATTATTATATAATTTGTATATTAATTTTAATGTTAAATTTAATTAGTAACAATTATAATATTACTGTTAAATAAATAAAAATTTAATAATTACTAATAATTAAAATATGATGAATAGTAATTAAATTAATTATTAAATTAGTTACATTATAAAATTTATTTATTATTATATTAATTATTAAATTTTTACTATTTTCAAACTAAAAAATAACTAAAATTTTAATTAAAATATAGGAAATCATTAAATTTAATGATATATAAATATGCATTTATTGGAAATACTAGTAAATAAATGGAGATATGCGATTACAGAAGCTTGGAATGAAATGCAATGCAAAATGGAGATCAGCCCTACCAAACGGGAATGGTCTTATCCGTAGTACAATATTTGGAGTCATTTTTTGAATTTGAAATTGAAATTTACAGGAAGCCAGTACCAAATTATCCCCATTAAAAATTCAACTTCTATTGTTCCATTTTCTTGGATCTGCCCCTGCACTTTCGGCTTAGGTACAGATAATTTTGAAATATGGGAAGAAAAATTATAGAGAATCCCCCTTAGTTGCAATAAAAGTGATTATTCGTCATATTGAATGGTTAAATTAAAAAGAATGGAAATGTTCATATTGATTAGTACAAGAAACGGGTCAAAGGCTCTGCTGTGGAGAGAGAATCATGTGTATTGTAGGAGACTTTTATCAAAATACACCGATCCATATGTTTATGTTTAATTAATTTGAATTGTACAAATATACACATATGGTATAATTAATTTAAATGGTAAAAATCTACACATGATTGTAAGTGGTATATTTAACTGGTATAAAAATCTCCCCGGCAAGGCAACACGTAGCTGAGAGGATATTGTTCAACAAAAAAAATGGTGCAAAAATCCTGATATATGAGTCATCTGGGAAGCATCTGTGTAGTAGGCTGTTGAATATAAGTAGTGGTGCGAGGAGTTGCAGACTGTTTGCCTTTCTTCCTTCGAGAGGACGAAGTCTCGGAACAACCATCACACGATCCCATGGAAGATGCACCAGTTTTGTACAATCCCGGTTCAGATAACAACTTGTCGTTGATCTTCACTTCGGTTGACAGCATTTTCACCACTTGTTTCATGTCGGGTCTTTGGTGAGAGGCTGCCTGAGTGCAGAAGAGGGCGACTTTGGCGAACCTTAATACTTCATTCTTTGGATAATCTACCAATTCCGGATCAACGATTTCTTCAAGCCTACCTTCACTCAACAGTTTCCAAGTCTGCCACAACATGGAAAGATCAGATACATAAGTTTATGGATGTAATGCCAAATAGTCTCTGTACAGAAGTATATAATTTCGTAAACATAGGCCTTGATTCATGAACTAATTGTACCCATTCAAGAAGAAGCAACAAGTCCTGGCCAAAAGCAGCTCGACTACTGCTTCTCCCACTTATGATTTCGAGTATGAGCACCCCAAAACTATACACATCTGCCTTCTTTGTGAGTTGCTGTAATAATGCATATTCAGGAGCTAGATAACCCCTGCAGTATAGGAGACAAATATAATAACTAAAAGCACAAAGGAAAACCGTCAAATATATTATGGTGGGCGTGGATTACAAGCTCGGCTTGTAACACTCTTGCCTCACATTGTATGATGGGACATTTGTTAATAATTTGTAGGATTACGTATAGAACTCATTTACTGTGGTTAATTGTTTTTGTATAATGATAACGGTTACTCGGCTAGTGAAGCCCGTTATGTTGAGCTTACTTGCACAAGCTTATGAGTCTAGGGCCGGACACGACTCTCAAGATTTGGGCAAAGAAATGTAATAGAGATTAGTTCTCACATTGTTCCAGCTACTCGTGTGCTGACATGGGTGACATTGTCCGGAAACAGTTTTGCCAACCCGAAATCACCAATTTTAGGGAGGAAATTCTGATCAAGGAGAATGTTGCTAGCTTTTATATCTCGATGGACAATACGTGGCTCAGCATCCTCGTGAAGAAACGCGAGGCCAGAAGCTGTACCCATACATATTTCTGCCCTCTTAGACCAGCAGAGCTCCACATGTTTAGCTTTCGAGCCTGAGATGTATAGTGACAGTGGTCTGTTATACATAAGCTTAAACATTGTCAAATTTCAAGGAATACAAAGTGCTGAACATTACCAAGTAAGGCACTGGCGAGACTATTGTTCTCCAAATACTCGTACACCAAGCTTCTATAGGGACCCTCGATGCAACAACCAATGAGCTGCACGAGGTTCGGGTGTTGAACTTTTGATATCATGTTAATCTCTGTCAAGAATTCACTGCTCCCTTGCTTAGAATTAGCAGAAAGATTCTTGATGGCAACTTCGGTCCCGTCCCTCAGAACTCCCTGAAAGTACATACGTATTTTAGAACAAAAACGGGACCTAAGTTCCTAGCTAAAGGTGACAGAGCAATACACGGCATTGGTAAAAACAGAAATGACTATAAACTAACCGCACCTTATAGACCTCACCAAAACCTCCACGACCGATTTTGTTCGAAGGGTGAAAGTTCCTTGTAGCTGATCTCAATGAATTATAAGAAAACAGCCTCACGTTGTTTACATAAACTCCTGACCATACAGAAGCAAACAAAATACCAAGTGTAAGCAACTGTATAAGGTTCAAAACATGCACCAACTCAATCCGGATCAGTCCCTAGCCGGTTCCCCGGGGGCTACCAGGCTGACATGGGGCGTTGTCAAAGCTTTAATCAGAGATGAATCAAGCCGCAATAACCACGAAACAAACGGACCGAATAACACGACATTCGAATTATTTTTTCCAACATTCAGACAGCAAATCACATCGGCTCGTGTGAGAGAAAGGTAAATGAGTAAAAAGAGCATTGGAGGCGCAAGACAAACAAACACCACACAAATACCCAATAAACATTTAATCAGGAAAAATCTGATAAATATAACAAACAGCCAACTCACCTGGAGCTTCCATTACAGTACTTTCTCTGCGGGAACCAAATAAACCACAGCAACTCGAAAATCCCATTACAATTTACAGCTCTTGGCTTCATAAAAATCCAATCTTGAATAAAATCACAACCCAAACCCTTTTAACCTGTACTCCAAATATGAAAATAGACAAATGAAATCAACCCAACCACAAGTTCCAGGAACAAACAAACGAAGATGTTGTTGTACCAGAGAAGAAATACGAAACATGAGCAAATTGGGCTCATTGAAAACACCTCTGGTGCGTATAAATACATGCTCGCGAAACATCATCATTGAATAAAATAATGCCACCAGAAAGTCGTCTCAAGTTGGTGAATCAATCGTTAGCAAATTTTTACACCTGACTCGCGGGTTCTCGACAACGACATTAAGCGCAGTTTGAAAATGAAAGGAAAACTATTATTGCAGCTTAAAGAACTCCAACCGTATTGGCAATCGCCCAAACTAACAAGCACTCACGACCCCAAAACTTCAAAGGGTCTTTTGTCATCATGACGGAACTCAGTGTCCCCTTTACGCTTTTACTGTTGAAATTTACGCTGAAAATCGTTTTCTAGATGTTTGTTTGTTTTCTTTTGGGAACCTTGTTATTGCGACTTTTTTGGTTAATAATTAAAATAATAAAAGAAAACATAAATAAATGAATTTATATGATTTTTGAGTTAATTGGTAAAAAAAATGTCATGTGTACAACAAATTGAAATTCAAGTACAAATATATGAAATTTCAGTACTAACTAATTTAGATTTGATATAAAAACAAGTTTTCTTGGTATAATTTTTTTTGTGTTATATTTCATCTCTCTAAAACTAAAAATATAATTAAATCATGATTTTGTACTCAATTTGAGGCAATTGATGCCGTAAATATATAAATCAATACTTAAATTAAATAGATTTTGTACTCAAATTTCTTAAATTAGTGCACACAAATTATTAATTTTTGTGATTTCCAAAATACTAATGTATGTACTGATTAATAATGAACAAGTGTTTTTAATATAACTATTTTGTACATAAACAATATGTACAATAAGCTTTTGATATTAATAAATTTGTTCCAATGTTATACTCAAAATCTTAATATTTGTAATAGATTGAAACTCTTAGTACTCAAATATTATATATTAGTACTATATATTTAACTTTTTGTACCGATTTTCATCCATGAAAAAAAAAGTGGGATCTAGGAGTTCAAACAAAATTTTCTGACACGAGGACTGAATTTTAACTCATAACTACATAAACGTCATGGTTCGATCGTTCTACCAACAGAGATAATTATTGCACAATTATTGCGTATTAACGGGGATGCATATATTAAACCAAATTAAGAGTAATTACATTTGAATATGACCAGGCCAAACATTGATACAGCCGTTAGCAAGAGCAATATTGGCAAAAACTGATTCGTTGATGGTTTCACGAAAATAAATGTGTAAGATGGTACGTCCAAGCAAGGATTTTACAATTTTCGACATTTAAATCCTATCAATATAAATATAATATCTTAATAATAACATATTGGAAGATTTTCATTTTTGGGGTAATAACTTTAAAATAAATATATAAAAGGATTAATTAAAAACAAAAATATCTGTAAAACTAATTTTCATATCATCCTCAAATAGAAGAGAACAATATTTGGTTACAGGTAAATAGTTTCCGGACTAATCAGAAAAGGAACGAGTAAATTATAGTTAATAATGGGATACTGTTTTTTGATAATAAAATAACGGTAAAGTATCATTCAGTATCTAAACCCAAACAAATATATATGTTCAGTCCCCCGTCAAAAAAATGTTTGTTTAAACTCCCTATGCCCACATTTTTTTTCTCGGATGAAAACCAGTACAAAACATTGAAAATAAGGTACGAATACATGATATCCCAGTACAAAACATTGAAAATCTGAATAAATGTATGATTTTTGAGTACTCAAATATATAGATAAATATTGACATTAATGACAAATTGTATGTTTTGATGAAAATGAGTACAAAATATCAGAAATAGAGCACTAATATATGTATTTTAAGTACGAAATGTGTTAGATCTGGTACAAATATATGATTTTTGAATACTAAAAATATTAATATTAATGACATATTTTTCTTATTAATAAAAATGTTCATGTTAATTTTATACTCAAAATCTAAGTTTTTGTACCAGATTTTCAATGTTTTGTACTGGAATATCATATATTCGTACCTTATTTTCAATGTTTTGTACTCATTTTCATCCGAGAAAAAAATGTGGGCTCAGGGAGTTCAAACAAATATTTTTCTGACAGGGTACTGAACATGCATATGTGTTTGGGTTTAGGTACTGAATGCGAATTTACCCATAAAATAACTAAATGACAAAAATTATCAAAACCCAATAATGTATATACAGGATTGGAAATTTTGATTTAATATATTATATTTTATAATTATAAAATAATAAGTAATATCAAGAGTGTTGCTCTCAAAATATTTCATTATTTCTCTGATTTTGGGTAAACCTAACTTCAGCAACGAAGGGTTTCCACCGGACACTCTCCGATGGTTCTGAAACTCATTTCGTGACGTAGGTGAAGATCCACTATTATGTAATTGGGGTCCGCATGAATGACGTCTGCAAAACCAATATAGACAGTCTTGTAACCCTTGAATTTTCATAATTCAGGTATTTGCTTTATTAGGTTACATCAAATATAATATATTAATAAATACATTATGATATGTAGTAATAATAATTAAATAATAGAAATTTCTCATTATGAAAACATAATTAAATATATAGCGTTGGAGCAAAAAAGATGGTACTTTTGCATTTATTTCTCTCACGAGTAAGGTTTGTTATTTATTATATTCAAATCCAAATTTAAAGTTCGGTTGAGTTTAGGTCGAGAAATATGTTTTTGATTTAATGTGAGCTTAATTGAATTGATTTCAGCCATATTTTCGAAAACTCGGTAACAAGCGAGACAATTTTTTACAATTTCGGTCTTATATGTTTGAATTTTTATGATTTGGTTGTCTATGTTATTATTTCAATGATGTAAATGAGCCGACCCGAACAATATCAGGCTCGAACTCCGCTTGTTATATATATATATATATACATACAGTAATGATCACCTGCACCCTAGGGTACAGGGTTTTTCGTGTGCGACCACTAAAATCCGGTACCGGGTTTTAGTATTTTTTTTACACTAAAACCCGGCGAAAAACCCTGCACCCTAGGATGCAGGTGATCAAAATTATATATATATATATATACATATATATATATATATATATGCTCGATTAAAGCTTTTGTCATGAGACTCGAGCTTGGCTCATTTAATATATTAAAGATTGAGCTTGGCTCGAGCATGATTCATTAATAGTTCGTTTATCATATTTAACGAGTCTGGCTCGACTTCAGATCTTTTAAACGAGATTTTTTTCGAGCTCGTCAGATATACAACTTAATTAGTTCGAGTTTGAGGTTTATTCGATCTCGCTAAAAATAAAATTGAGTTCGAGCATACAATAGAATGTTTCTATATAAATTAATTCTAAACCCAGATATTAAAGAGTAAATTTTTTTATAAATAACAAAAACACAAACCTAACAACTAAAAAAACATAAACTCAGTACATCATGAAACATCCCAACATACTATATCTAACTTCCAAATAAAAATAAGGGGAAATTGCATATATCATCCCCTATGAAAAATTTTTGAGCTAAAAGCCCCTTATGATTCTAAATCTGTAGCATACACCCCCTTCTGGCTAAAAAATGACTAAAATGTCCTTAATGTTATAATATAATTTAATATTAAATTTCGTGTATGACAAATATTATGTAAAATAATTATATATA